>NC_091989.1:144007454-144311954 GCF_044704955.1 Pristiophorus japonicus
AGTCTGTCATAGCGCATGCTCGGGTGGTAGGTGCTTAGCGGCCCATTAGCGCCCCTCTCGGGCACTAACGGGTGGCACTAAGCCAATGAATTTTTAGCCCCTTGATTTGATTCTGGAAATGACAGATTCAAGGCTGTCTCTGATGTCAATAATTCAGTTGACTAAATCTTTTATAAGGGGAGTAATTATAAAACCAGTCAAATGTTGTACCAAATTTGAAATTCAATCTTAATAGCTTTCTTATTGTCCCTTGAGTGGCAGGATCTGGGACACCCACCTGGGATACAGTCAGTGCTGTCTCTGACTGAGAGTGTCCATTAGAGAGAAGTGAGGGGAGAAATTACACTTGCGGCCAAAACAGGCAGCAAGTCAGCAAAGGAATTGCTTCGGGCATCGGTTCCTGCCGGTTTGAGGCCCAAGCCAAATTCGGCATGGGCCTCATTTCAATGAAACATGAGAGCTGTGGATGCACATTGTATGTCCTGTTGCAGCTCGACGATCGGGGCCTGGCAAATCCTGGCCAGCTCTGACACTGAATCAACCTGCAGGTAGGTCCTGGGGGAGGGGACGGTGCAACCTCAAATTCATTCAAAGTGACCCAGCAGACATGCTGCCATCATGGTCTGTTGGTGGTTGTATCTTCCCAGGTGTTGGTGTTAATATAGACAGATTTCAAGGTGGCCTTTAAAGCATTTTACCTGCCCACCTCTTGTAATATCTGGACTGCAGCTTGTTGTAGAAGACAGCTTAGGGAATTCTATAATCAGACCTGTGAACGTGTCCAGACTAATGTAACTGGACTTTTTTGATCATGGTCTCAATTCCAGTTATAATACAGCGCTTTGAGGAACTCAGTGTTAGGCAAACTGTCCTGCCACTTGACACCAATGACATGTCATAAACAATGTAGATGGAAATGGTCAATTAGCAAACCTGGTCCTGCCAATCTGGTGAGTGACATAGCTGTCGCTTGTGGCACTGTGCAAAGGAACACGACTGAGGTAGCAGAATATGTCCATGAGCTTAAGTTTTCCTCTTGTTCGTAACCACAGGGGCTGTGAATGGATGGCCATGTTTGGGCTGGACCATGATGTCAGTTTTTTTTAAGTTAATTGTAAGGACAAAGGGCAGTGCCGTCTGAGGAAAGCACTCAGTTAGCAGCTGAATACCCTCGAGAGTGTGGGCAAGTAAAGCACAGTAATCACATAAGCAAGTCACAAGCGAATGCTATTTGCATTAGTTTTGTTTTTGCATGATGAAATTAAAAGATGCCGCTGTCAAATATAGATTCCCCGTCACAGTTTTGATTGCCTCAAGCATAACCACAGCACCTCTAATCCATATATAGAAGTACATTTATCCTTAAATTGCTGCATTTCTTGGTATTTATAGAACATAGATGTCATTTTATTGCCTAAAGTCATAGCAAATATTATTATGCATTGATGACACTGAATATCAAGCAAGGCAGTACAAATTCTTTGTATTTTGCTGCAGATATTTGCCAAGGTGCTCCCATTGTGCTCGGAGAATGTTAATATCTAAGTATTGATGTACAACTTTGTTCTCTCTTCATTAATTCACCTGATTAGCAAATCAGAGGTCTGGCTTAGCTTCACCTGTCACTGATTTATGGTGCAGACTTGTTTCTGATTTATCTTTGCCCTCGAAAGAGACACCTACTTTGAATAATCATACATTTTATTAATATATTTGATTTGGGGCTGCAGTGTAAAGTCTGCAAACACTTAGCTCTCAGGGAAACAACTGTGGTTTGGGAACCTTAGTAATATTCAAAATCATGTGAGCGGGGAGGGCGGAGAAACAGGACATATCCGTTTTTTAGGTGAGAAATGTCCGCGGGGGAGGGACTGAATTTCGGGTTGTGATACCTTGTGTCCGATCTTCCCCGATGGTACAACAGCTGCCAAACTGGAAGCTGATGATTCCCAAGTATCCAGGGCACTTGCCTCAAATAGGCAGTAGGTGCCTTTAATATGCAAATCACTGTCCTATCGCCTATTTTAGGTCCCCATTCAAAGTTCGTCATCAAGTGGACCACATTTCAAAAGGTAATTCACCGAATGTGATGTACTTTGAGACATCTTAAGAGACTTGATTAGTGCACCTTCTTTTCCCTTTCTCCTTCCTTCCTTCCTTTCACAGACCATTCTTCAGTTGTTCATACAATTTTCTTAGATACTCCCTCTGCTTTGATCACAAAGAACTAGAAAGAAACAAATGATTGATATTTACACCAAACACAATAAAACCACACCAGGCCAAAGGATTACTCAGCCTTTGTAACCCATGCAGGAGTAAGGAAAATCAAAAATCTGAATAATCTGAAAAAAATCATAGAATCATAGAATGGTTACAGCATGGAAGAAGGTCACTCAGCCCGTTGAAGAGCACCTCAGCTAGTCCCATTCCCCTACCCTCTCCCTGTAGCCCCGCAACCCTTTTTCTTTTAGGTACTTTTCCAACTCCCTTTTGAAAGCCATTATTGAATCTGCCTCCACCACCCTCTTAGGCAGTGCATTCCAGATCCTAAACACTTGCTGTGTAAAAAAGTTTTTTCTTATGTCGCCTTTGGTTCTTTTGCCAATCACCTTAAATCTGTGACCACTGGTTCTCGACCCTTCTGTCAATGGGAACAATTCCTCTCTATGCTGTCATGATTTTGAACACCTCTATTAAATCTCCTCTCAATTTTCTCAGCTCTAAGGAGAACAACCCCAGCTTCTCCAGTCTATCCACGTAACTGAAGTTCCTCATCCTTGGAATCATTCTTGTAAATTTTTGCTGCACTCTCTAAGGCCTTCACATCCTTCCTAAAGTGTGATGCCCAGAATTGGACACAGTATTCTAGTTGAGGCCGAACCAGTGTTTCATACAGGTTCATCATAAGCTTTTTTAACTCCTTTCTTAACCTGCCCTACCACCTTCTATGATTGGTGCACATGTACCCCTCGGTCTCTTTGTTCATGCGCCCCCTTTAGGATTGAACCCTTTAGTTTCCATTTCCTCCACTCATCCTTTCTACCAAAATGTATCACTTTGCACTTTTCTGCGTTAAATTTCATCTGCAACGTGTCCGCCCATTCCACCACCCGTCTATGTCCTCTTGAAGTCTATTATTATCCTCCTCACTGTTCACTATATTTCCAAGTGTTGTGTCATCTGCAAATTTTGAAATTGTGGCCCGTACACTCACATAGAAACATAGAAACATAGAAAATAGGTGCAGGAATAGGCCATTCGGCCCTTCGAGCCTGCACCACCATTCAATAAGATCATGGCTGATCATTCCCTCAGTACCCCACCCCTGCCTTCTCTCCATACCCCCTGATCCCTTTAGCAGTAGGGGCCACATCAAACTCTCTTTTGAATATGTCCAATGAACTGGACTCAACAACTTTCTGTGGCAGTGAATTCCACAGGTTCACAACTCTCTGGGTGAAAAAGTTTCTCCTCATCTCGGTCCCATATGGCTTACCCCTTATCCTTAGACTGTGTCCCCTGGTTCTGGACATCCCCAACATTGGGAACATTCTTCCTGCATCTAACCTGTCCAGTCCCATCAGAATTTTATACATTTCTATGAGATCCCCTCTCATTCTTCTAAATTCCAGTGTAAAAGCCTAGTCGATCCAGTCTTTCCTCATATGTTAGTCCTGCCATCCCAGGAATCAGTCTGGTGAACTTTCGCTGCACTCCCTCAATAGCAAACATGTGCTTCCTCAGATTAGGAGACCAAAACTGTACACAATATTCAAGGTGTGGCCTCACCAAGGCCCTGTACAACTGCAATAAGACCTCTCTGCTCCTATACTCAAATCCCCTCACTATGAAGGCTAGCATGCCATTTGATTTCTTTACTACCTGCTGTACCTGCATGCCTACCTTCAATGACTGATGTACCATGACATCCAGGTCTCATTGCCCCTCCCCTTTTACTAATCTGTCACCATTCAGATAATAATCTGCCTTCCTGTTTTTGCTACCAAAGTGGATAACCTCACATTTATCCACATTATACTGCATCTGCCATGCATTTGCCTATTCACCTAGTCTGTCCAAGTCCCCCTGCAGCCTCTTAGCATCCTCCTCGCAGCTCGCACTGCCACCCAGCTTAGTGTCATCTGCAAACTTGGAGATATTACATTCAATTCCTTTGTCTAAATCATTAATGTATATTGTAAATAGCTGGGGTCCCAGCACTGAACCCTGCGACACCCCACTAGTCACTGCCTGCCATTCTGAAAAGGACCCATTTATTTCCACTTTTTGCTTCCTGTCTGCGAACCAGTTCTCTATCCACGTCAATAGTTGGTGTGGCAAATTGGTTAAGGAGAATGTTACAGTGCTGAAGAGAGACGATGTCCTGCAGGGGTCAAGAACAGAACCTATATGGCCAGAGTCAAGAAATAGATACTACTAGATATATCTTATAGGCCACCAAATAGTGGGAAAAATATGGAGGAGAAAATTTGCAGGGAAATTACACAGAGATGCAAGATCTATAGAGTAGTAATAATGGAGGACTTCAACTGTTCTAATATAGACTGAGATAGTAATAGTTTAAAGGGCAAAGGGGGGGGTAGAATTTCTGAATGCTAGAATCTGGTTCCCATCCCCTGGCCAACTTAATTATAACACTCCCCAACAACACTAGCAAACCTCCCCACAGGGATATTGGTACCAACTCTATTGAAGTGCAACCCATCCGGCCTGTACCAGTCCCACCACCCCCAGAACTGATCCCACTGCCCCAGGAATCTGAAGGCCTCCCTCATGCACCATCTCTCCAGCCACGTACTCATCTGCTCTATCCTCCTATTTCTATATTCCCTCGAGCATGGCACCAGGAGTAACCCAGAGATTACTACCTTTGAGGTCTTGCTTTTTAATCTCTTTCCTAGCTCCCTAAAATCTGTCTGCTGAACCCCATCCCGCTTTCTACCCAACAGTAATTACTGTCGACCTAGGAACTCCAAATAAATCTGTAAAGTCCTTGTATGCATTCTAGGTTGTGCTACAAAGGAAAAGCTGATGTTTCTCTGTATCCCTTCACTCTCTCACTCAACACTGACTTCTGTAGCATTCTGCCCCATCTACAATCATGGCCTATTCATACATCTCAAATGTCCTGTTTTAATTGAGATGACTCAACACAACAGTGGTGTTGTAGCAGTGTTGCACAAGACACCCAAGCCACAAAAACAGCTGGTTTGGTGTTTCGACAGGAACCCAGGTCCCCACTTCCAGCACCAGCCTGAACACTGGTCTTTCAACATATGGTGAGGGGAGAGCGAAGAGCCAGGGTCTCACTCCATTTGTCATCTCTTTCTTCTGGATTCACATGGTACCTCAGGTACCATGTGAACCCAAAAACATCAGATGGTAATATGTGTAATAATGATTCCAGTATAACAAGCATGCTACCAATTAAACAAATCCTAAAACTATTTCCTGATTACAAAGTTAATTGAGACCTTCCTTTAAATAAAGAGCTGAGCTCCATATATAGCTCAATTCTGTCCAAGAGGAAATGGTGGGATGGGACAGGACGGGGGGAACGAGGGGGGGGTAAACACTCAATGGTTCAGCCACGTACGTCACAGGAAGAATTAGAGACTAAAGTGACCTCGAAATTAAACCTTTAAAGGGTTATTTTAAGCAAAATTTGATCCCTATGTGATTATTCTTGGTTCTTTTTTTCTGAAAGAGTCTATGTTTGTCCCATAGGTTTACTTAAACACACAAGACAGTGGGACATAGACTGAGCCCCAGATATGTCTCAGTTCTGTCTAAGAAGAAATTGGAGGGAGAGGGGTAGTGAGTGGGTCACATATATCACAGCAAGAATTAGAGACTAAAGCACCAATCTAAACACCTGAACAAATTTCAGCAGTTCATGACAAAAAATAAATATCAGGTCTGGAGAAAAGGCTGATCTAAATTTAAAAAGGAACAGTTTCTATAGCCTGGAATTTGAGATTGTAATATCAGTAAAACGTTTGCCGTCATTGCTCTGTAAAACTGACAGGAACTTCTGGAGTCCGCACATGCACAGTTAAATGCAGAAATCCTGAAGTTGCTGTCAGTAATACCCTGCTCCTCCATAGGGTGCTCTGTTGCAGTCCTCGCAGATGGAATCAATTCCAAATCACTGCTTTGTGAACTTCAACTTTTTATGTTCTATTCTCTCTGTAAACACCCTTGAAAAAGCTGAAGCTTGATGAATGAGGTGTAACTGGATTTTTAATGGTGTACTAAGTCATAATTACTGCTGAACAACCTCTCTGGCCCTGAAAAAAAAAAAATTATTTGTGGAATGTCAAATTTCTCCATTCCATGCTGAAAATGGTTTTTAATTTTAATTTTTAATGTCTATGGTATTTCAGCTGCTACCTTAATCCCATGAATATGACACAATCTTTATTTCACTTTCTGTTACATTATAAAAAGTGAATGTTAAAACCTGTTTGTTGCTTCCTGGTTTGCTGTCTGTGAGAATTCTTTAATGTGATTGGCTGCTTAGCCTGCTTGGTGACATCACTGTTGCTGGACACCAGAGGTCCCCTGTCATCCATCTGAGAGAGCAGACAGGCCTTGCTTTAACGTCTCATCCAAAAGACGGCACCTTCAACAGTGCAGCACTCCCTCAATACTACACTGGAGTGTCAGCCTAGATTTTTGTGTTCAAGTCTTTGGAGTGGGGCTTGAACCCACAATCTTTTGACTTAGAGGTGAGAGTGCTACCAACTGAGCCACGGCTGACATGCTGTGGGTAATTTTTTTAAAGGTATCAGTGCAGAAATATGGCCAACTTTGTTGCCCTGTAATCAGAAAGATTTTTTATCATTTGTCAGCTGTAGGTTCCCTTTGCTTGTATAATAAAATGCATATTACACACATTTCCTCTGTTTAATCCACTTGTGAGGTAGAGCTGTAAACATGTTTTGGCTAAATCACTTACTAATTATGAATATTTGAGCTCCTGGAATAAACTAGGTATTTGTGATATATTCCATATCTGCATATATGTCTTTAATCTAGTACGCAGAGTTAATACCTCAAAGCTCCAATTTTAACCTTACCAATGGAATTGGTGGAGGAGTAAGACGGGCATCCGACTTGACCCGTTCCCACCGGGGGGAGGGGTTTGGTTAAAATTGGGGCTTAAAAGTTTTAATATTCTCAGAGAAAATCTGTGCTTCATTTTGAACTGATGTAAGAAAATCTACCACGCTGTGATATGAGATTGTAGAAATTTTTCAGCGTGCTTTTATATGATAATATTTTTTATGACAGTTTGACTCAGTTGGTATTACTCTAGCCTCTGAGTCAGGAGCTTCTGGGTTCAAGGTCCTCTCCAGAACTTGAGCATACAATCTAGGCTGACTCGTCAGTGCTGTGCCTCATTGTCAGAGATGCCATTTTTCAGGCATTAAAAAGGCCTGTTCAGATAGCCTTCCCTAGGGACTGCACCTTGACGTCGTGGTAAGGCTTGCATGCTCCTATGACCCTGAGAGCTATGCTGGTGGAACTATAACTCCTGGTAGGGGCACCCAAGCCAGACAGATCAAAAGGTAGGAACCAGACTAAAGGCAGTCCATCGGTCCTCTTGGTAAGGGTTGTGAGTCAGGCTAATGACAGGTCCACACAAAAATGCCTTTTGCTACAGAACAAGACAAATCTATTACAAATTTGCAAATGTAAACTTCTACTGAGGAGAACCATGGCATGCTGGATGTAAGGCAAGGAACTACTCTGATCAAATAATCTGAGTTAAATATGTTACTCTGTGCAGATAGCAGTGAAAGAAATAGGTTGCCTCATGCGGAAGACTCAAACAAACAACCTAACTGTTCAGGTATGTGTTAAAGATCCAATGGTAATATTTGAAGAAGAGCAAGGAGTTCTCCCAGTGTTCTTCCCTCCTCAAGCTGCCAGAGTGTCAATGTAACCCTTAACATCAAGTCACACCTTGGTTTCTCCCCTACACTTCTGGCACTATCTCCTCCTTCAAGCAACACATTCTGTTCCACCCCTCTTTTTAAAATCATTAAATGCCCCTTTCATATTCTAATCTGAGTTTCTCCCCAAAGTCCCCTCCATCCTTTCATTCCTCATCTTCTGCACCAAGTGACTGACATCATTCTCAGTGATTTCAAACTCCATCTCAACTCCCTTTGTCATCTCTTCCAAATTCACAAACCTCCTGTTGTTTTTAAACATCTCCCTCCCTATAAACTCTCCTACCAAAATTCATGACCACCCCTGCGACCTTACCATCTCTCTGGCCTCTCTATTCTTGTGGTCTCAATCTATCGTCATCCACATCTCCCTACCCTCTTTCAACCGCACTTAATTCTGTATGCACCTCCCTCCCCCAAGTCATATACAACAATGTATATGCATTTACATAGACCAATTATTTAATCTGAATAATTGCTTATTTTTCCATCCTATAAGCAGTACCTTGAACTTAGCTGCATTAAATTTCATTGACCGTTGATCTGCTCACAAACTTAGTTTGTCCACCTCTGTAATTCTGAACTTCTTCCCCCAATTCCACTGACCTCCCAGGTTAGTATCATCAGCCAATCTGACCATTGAGTTTCAGAGTCCAAGTTATTTATGTAAATGAGAAACTGTAATGGTCCCAACATCAAGCCCTGGGGCACACCATTCAGTACTATTCCCAACTTCGACGTAACCCCTCTAATGAATACTCATTACTTTCTACCCGTTAGAAATGTCTTCTTCATTCCCAGAGTTCATCATGAATTCCCATAGCTTTGAGCTTGGCAAGCAGCCTTTCATGTGGAACTTTGTCGAATGCTTTTTGGAAGTCTAGGTACTCCACGCTGTAGAGCATTTCACAGTCCACTTAGGACATTATTCCCTCAAAGTGGACAGGGAGGCTACTCAAACATGATCTTCCTCTTCTAAATTCATGTTGGCGATTGTTTACCATGCTATTATTATACAGGTATTCTTGATAGTCAAATATATTATTTTAATAGATGCAAGACAGATTACTGGATCAGTAGTTGCCTATGTCTGGTTTGTCCTCTTTTTCAACATGGCCACCACATTGACCTTTTTCCAATCTGATACCTCTGCAGTTTCCAGTGACACCCTCCTTGTCACTGCCTCAAAAATCTGCTCCCTAATTTCTTTTAGCATTCCAGGATAAATACCATCTAGCCCCATGGATTTATTTGTTTTGAGCCCATTTAAACCTGTAAAGGACTTCCATCTCACTTATATCAAAGTCATGGATTTTACTTTGATTATCTCTGTTTGGGGAGGGTGTGTTACTCATGCCTTCCTTTGTGAATATTTGGTAGAAGTAATAATTCAAGATATTAACTATCTTGCTCATTCTTAGTGTCGATTCTCTTTGCATCTGTTATAGTTTTCACCTCTTCCCTGACTGCCTTCTTACTGTTACAGTACTGAAAAAGATTTTTATTGTTATGTTATCTGTTGGCAAGGGACAGATATACAGGGTTGTGGCTTAAGATGTGAGAAAATCAAAGGATAATAGAAGATGGAAGCTGCCTGTAATATCAGTTCACTAAACTGAGCATGCTTGATAGGCCCACGGGGTATTTTCTGTTGTCACAGTTTTGTTTTAAATGTGCTAGTCTTTGGAATTTTGTTATTAGAACTCCGATGTATCAGGTCAGGAGAATGTGCCCAAATCTCCTAGAGCTTCAGTTATACTTAGAGACATGGGACGAATTTTGACTTTCACCATCGGACGGAAAACTGGCGGTGGCAGGTCACCTGCCCATTATACACCCAGCCCGATCTTCTGTTCAATTATCAATCTACCCCATAAGAAAACCCATATATTGAACAGAAAAACCTACTGAAAGTGTGTTATTATAAAGATTCTTTCATACGTTGTCAGGAACCTTCATAATTTGCTTGCCCCTGCAGGGCCCATGAGTTATGGGTCTTTCATATGCTTGAAAGGATCCCAGTTATCATTTGTTCTCAGTGAGTTATTCTATATTTATTACCTTCCAATGCACAACACAACGCCATCTGGTGCGTGTACATGTGCAAGTGAGGAAGGTTAGAGATTAGATACAAAATGAATTTTTCATAATGGAATCTCAAGTTAAAAAGGTTTGGCCAGAAACATCATAATGCAGTGAATCATAGTTATTGTACGTGTGATGATCTCAAAAATAAACAACACCACATTCTGGGCAGTGCAGGCACTGAAAGGAGAAACTGCAGCACAGGGCCCTATGGCCCTGGAAAATATGTGATTCTATTTGTGTCAGCGTTTTTTTCTATTTCTTAAAAAATATGTTTGCCTTCTCTCTGATCTCTGGTATTTATGCTGAAATATTGTCGTGCTACTTAAACTGCAGTTAGTAGTAGAATACTGAAAGTAGCTGTCAGTGAAAAAATAAAACAAAGTAAATCACAAACACCAGATAAAAACAGAAAAATAAATTACAATCCTGCAGTTGTTACTAGAGAGAGTTTTTATTCTCGGTCAGGATAGAGGGCGGAATTTTCTGAGGGCCCTGCACTGCTGGTGGGGAGCTCACAAGTAGGTTATTGGAAAATCATAACGGCATTGTCTGTCATTTTCCACCCATTAATATCGAAGGATGGAAGTTATGGGCAATATACTGGTCATTTGCACAGCTGCATGCCAGGTCCCACTGGTAGCGCATGGTCCTGGAACATTCCGCCTTCAACTCAACCAGTGAAATGAGCTATGTTTGGAACTGTTAGCAATCCCATCCTCAGGGATTTGGGCTTTGACTGAGTTGAGTTATACACTATATGGAATCATGTGTGTTATATCAAGTGATGTCCCTATAAAAGCATATAGGGTAGTCATGCGCAACAATATTGTAAACACATTCTATTTGAGTACATTTATAATGTTACTATACAAGTAACCAGCGCTTTTCTTTCTCCATGGAGGGCGAGGTTTTATGACATTTAAAACTTGAGCTGATGTAATTTTGTTCACAAAGAAAAATGACTAGTCATTATTTAATATTTGCCAAACAAATAGCAATAGACCTTTTAAAATAGCCTGTGTTTGGTTGGAAATGAGAAATGCGTACATGTTGGAAATATACTGGACTGGCTCCTCTTTACAGATGCTAAAAGAATTTGCTACTCCATTTACCAGTAAGACAAAAAGAAAAGTTGATTTGAGTGGTCTGGAACCAACAAGGTACGAGAATCTTGTTTATCCAAAAGTAAAATGTATTCATGTAAGTGGAGGTATTTAGTGTGCGTCACCCAAAAATGATTCCTTTTCATACTTTGGAATTGATACACACAGCAGTGTGGGTAATTAGATACAAAGGCTGCTTTCAGCGTCCTTTAAGAAAGCAAAATGACATGCTTTTTATTAAATTCATTTTTGCAAAGCAGGCGCCATTTCATCCATTAATGTGTTGTAGACTTCTCAGCCATTTAACAAGCTTTTTTTAATTGTGTCTTTCAAGGCCAACCTGGAAACTGAATGAATTTACAGTTCTTCTATTGGAATTCATAAGCAATAACTTTATCTGGGAAGCAATGATCCCTGAGAACCAACAATGTATCTAATAGGGACTGCAGTAATTAAGTGCTCAAAAATGTAGGTTATCACTATTATATCGCACATACACGCAGATAATAAAAGGATCCTGGGCTGCTTTATCTCTGATGTAATTGCAGCAAGATATTGTAATTACTCTTTCCTAACAAAGAAAAATCAATAGATTGTGTTGTTGTAGTGCAGTGATTAGGAGATGCTTTCTGTTCCCTAATGTCCCAAAACACTGATCTTACCAAAATCATAGATGAGACGAGGAAAGTCCATTGAAGGAAAGCTGCCATTTCACAGAGACACTAACTACGACTTGACAAATGTGAGTTCCCTGATAAAACTAACATGACATTACTATGAAGATGTTTGTTACATGGCACAGTACGATGACCAACCAGATCTGCCTCAATAGGAAAATGACTAAATTCAAGGTTGTTAATTGTTAGGGGGATGTTTATCATGACCAGCATTAAAATATCACACAGAAATTCCAGAGGGACAAATAGCAACACGCCAATTTGCACAACATTACCATTGCAAAATTTGCATTTCAAAACGTTCTGTGCAATTACAGTAAAATTGAATTTAAGCACTGTAAAGATGTTGCAAGCCTGGTCAGCAATTAATGGTTTTCTACAATAACTCTGTTCCATGATTTGCCTAAATGTATTTAAAATATAAGATGAAATGGGGAAACTCGTTAAGGTATCACATAATTATTGTAGATTTCATTTTTAAAAATATATTAATACAGGAATCAAACAATTAGATTAGTGTTTTTGTCATCAATATCGATCAAACTTTTCAATAAACCATCGAACTGTGCTTTTGATTTTCTTTTTCTTCACCACTTTGGGTACAGATTTCTATCTACATTTCAAGCTATTTTCAAAAGTCATGAGTATTCCAAACAAATTTTGACATTTGAAATGAATATCTGGTGGTTTTCTACACAACCAAATGTGTAGGCTACAGATTTACAAAATATGGTTGATGATGTCAATATCGTTGACTATACAGCTGGCACAATAAGGTTAGCTAGTATGTGACATTGTCTCTTGAGATGTAGGAGGGTGTCATTTCTGTCTAAATAGGAGAACGATAATACATCTGCACTCACTGTCTGTGACACTTTACTGTCATGTGGCTTTGTCACTGGACAACAGTGGTTGTCATTTTTTTTCTGTGAAGCCCAACATGAAATGTGCATCACTAAAGCATCTTATAAGTGAAATGTCATGTCAGAGCCTATATCAGGGGGCTATTAAATCAGGATACTCCATCTAGATAAAATCATTACCAAAAAACATGTTCTGCTGACTGATCTCCATACATAACATGACCCAGTCGTTTAGCTCTTAGACAGAGCTTATACTATAATGTAAACCATTGTAAGTAACAATACCTTGTTTATTTGAAGCCCTGCATTTTCTGTAAAAAACATGGAGCTGGAGATATGTGCAAATAGTTTTCATCTGAAAAACATCATAAACAGCCTTGGCTTGACCTTGTTAATGCTACAGCGCTTTAGTAATTTATATCTAATGATTTTTTACATTAAACCACAGTTTGTCTTGGGCCCTTGTGTGTCACAGTAATTTAAGAACCAGTCATTTTGCACATTCCGATCCCATTATGTTACATTGTTACTGAATAAAGGCTGGTATTATGTTCCTTCTATAAAGGGCAGAAGTGGCCTGAATTTTATCTGCTGAACGAATCAATCTGGATTATGTCAGCTGAAAAGAATTGCAAACTGCGGTTGCTAGCAGATGGGGCTATTTTAAATGTATCTTTTGGTTCAGAATTCATCAGCTGAGATAATACCTTATGGTGATTGAAATGTATTTTTGTTTTTTACAGCTTGTAGCAATTATCATTTCAGCAGCAAGTATTATGAGATCAAATAGAAATCGAATGCCATTTCCTAATGTTAATACTGTGTTATATTTAAGCTGTCATGACAGGGTATACAGGCTGTGGGAAAGGACTGGAAAAATAATGAGTGAAGGCTTTTAAAGGAGACATTGAGCAGTGTCTGGCAGAGGTTTACTACTCATTAGTAACCCAACGAGAATGATGGGAGAATCCCTTCAGTACAAAGGGCTGGGACCAGGTGATTATCTCAAGTGCGATACAGAAATTGAATAGGATGTATTCATTCAAAACTAAAAGAACAGTTTGGATAAATTGAATATTCAAACATTGGAAACAATGACAGTTTTAGCCGCAGCACAATGGGACTGCAAAGGATTGTGAGTTCAACACCTAGTAAAGACCGTTGTTCAGATCTGCCTGCTGTTACTGGATGCCTTTTGCTGGAACTTGGGTGGCTCACTCAATGAAACATGGTGTGGCAGCAAAACATTTCGGGGATCATTTTAATCTAACTCGTAGGATCGGGTGGAACGCCAGTTTTACATAAGAACATAAGAATTAGGAGCAGGAGTAGGCCATTCGGCCCCTCGAGCCTGCTCCGTCATTCAATAAGACCACGGCTGATCTTCGACCTCAACTCCACTTTCCCGCCCGAGCTCTATATCCCTGACACCCCACTCAGTATTCAATGGAGAGTAAAATTGGATGGGGTGTAAAACCAGCATTCCATCCAATCTTGTCAGTTTCCTGACGGGTGGGTTAATTTCAAATTGTCCCTTTTATCTCTAGGATGGGAGGAATAAACAGTCTTGGAAAATGTAGCTCCTGTCAGGCAGTAATGACAGGCATGGAGACGTCTACAGTTCAGACTCTCTTCCCTTCCTGGCTGTGCTGATGGAAGTGCTGAAAGTGGAAAGAATGGGGGTAAATATATGTAACCATATGTAAATCTCTTTAAATTCTATTTAAAGCCCAAGTGAGAAACTGTTTAAGACGTCTCTATAGTTCTATTTCTGCATGTAGCATAAATTATGAATAGACCACTTGTAAGTATGTATGCACTGCACAGTGATGGGATAAATCAAGGATTTAATAATGTATGTTCACTTCAATGAGATTTCTTTAAACTGGAGTTTGTTCTGGATGAACATAGATTAAATAGGAAAACCCAACTTTGGTTTGATTCATTAACAAAATTCCAATTTCTTCAATAAACCTTGCATTTTAGAAAGTTTCTTTTTGGTTTAATTACAGTTGATGATTCCCCGTTCATTCGCTGTCTTGCTTATTTAAGAACCCTCACATATGGGCTCAATTTTCTCCTGTGATTTGTGCTCTTTTTTTTGGAGCAGGCTGCTCTTTTTGGCCTAAGTTGAAAAACCAGAGTTTCCCCAATCAATTTGCATTAGTGTAACTCAGTCAGTTACGATTTTTTTAGGTCAGTTTTCTTTTTCAGCCAAAGGGGGCGTAACCAGCCACCCGCACCAATCCTGGTCATTTATGGAAGTTTGGCCAGCTGAGAGTTACTCCAGTTCTGCTTAGGCCAGCGTATGTGAGCTCTCCAGAAAAGCCTTGCGGAGAGTTAATTAAATTTGCACAAGTAAGGAAATCGGCGCAGCAGGTGTCCGGACAGACACTAAAAGAATTGAAAAACACATAGCAGCAACTTATCTCCAACCCCGCCTGAAGGCTGTCCGGTCCCATTCTAGGTCCCCATTATCCCGGACCGGTCCCATTCTCGGTCCCCGGTTCACACACGAGAGAGAGAGAGACTGGGGACTAAGAATTGGACCGGACCGGCAAGCCCTTCGGGCGGGGTTGGAGGTAAGTTGCTGTTATGTGTTTTTCAATTCTTTTACTGTGTTGCGAGCTGGCTGTATGCTGTATGCTTCACTTTGCAGCCTCAGTTCACATTGTGTCCCTGGTTACCATGGCAGCCCGATCTTTTTGGCGCAGATCAAGGCTCCACCCCCAAAACTAAAAGACAGGCTAGGCCATGCCTAAATGAGGAAATCCAACAGGGAAACTTAGTGTACTTGGGCCCCAAAAAATCGGATGTAACTCTTCAAGTACACCAAAAAAAAGCTTTGGGGAAAATTGAGCCCATAATGCTGTAATACCTGTGAGAGTGTACAGGTAGAGAGGAATCCACTCTGGCTCTTAAGATTATTGCCACTGTGATTGGGGGAGTTCCGTTACATTTTCAAACAGTGTCTCTTTCTTACAAGGGAAATATTTTTAGAAATAGCTGCTTTATTGAAACTGGTATTAAAAAATAAGTATTAACTCTCATGTAGGATTTCAGCTGCTGAGTTACACACATAACCAGAATGATGAGATATCAGGCTAAGTGCATAAAATTACTTCCCACAGTAAGTGTTTACAAAGTCGCTTCTTCTTTCCTGGAAACATTCCATTTTTCTCAACAAAATGAAAGATGAATTAGCATTTCAAATTTCTTTCAATAAAAATACTTGAAATTCCATTCTGTAAATATCACACAAGTAAAAGGCCAAGAAACACTAGACTGAAGCAAGTCACTTTATTTTCATAGTGGCAGCTTTTCAAATCCATCGCAGGATGCTCAAAGCTATCTTGAGTGTGTGTTTTCTTTTTTATTCAAATTCACAGGGAATAATGCCTCTATTTCAAGAACTTAGGAAAATATCCCTCCATGGATACTTTGCTCAAAATAACTAGATTAACTGGAGTGCTGGAGCTGTCACACCTACATGATTCAGCTTTATGTTAGTGTTTGCCTTCATGGTTAGATTATAAAACTGGTCACTTTGGCCCTTTCAGTTTTTACATTTTTAGTATGATCCTTAAGCCATTCAAACAAATGAATAAGTTAGCAAGACGAAGAGTCACAGTTGTGGCCACTTTCTCGAAGTGATTGCCTCTTGTGATGTCCAGACCAAGAGCTAATAAAATACATATTATATCTGGGCAAAATTGGGAGCAATATCACCTGCCAGGATTCAGATTACAAGCATGTGGCATTATTCACAGCTCCAAATGTCCATTATGTCAACTATGGTAAACAGTTGGCTACTATTGTTACAGTTTCCATTAGGTTTGCTTTAGGGAGAGTTCTTAGTTAAACTTTAAAACAAAAGACACGGAGAAAACATGTTATTAACAGCATGTTTGTTTGGAAAGTGTTTTTTTATGTATTAGTAAGACACCTAGTGGTCAAATAGTGCAACGTAATTTGAATACTGAATTACACTATTCCAAAATGCTGTTCAGGAAACAGTGAGTGACAGAGAAAAGGCCTATATTTTAATATTGAGTATTGCAAAGTTTCATTTTGCAAGCAATAACCTGAATATTCTGTTCCTGTTAGTAATTCATAACATTATACAGAACATATGTTCATAATTTAATAACTGAAAAAATGGGCATATATTTAATAACAGTAATAAATTATGAAATTAAAACTTTAAACTTGTACAGATTGCAATTCAAAAAGAAATCAACAGGTCACCAGCTGAAATTTTTATTGAAGCGTATTCCAAGTCATTAACAGATTAATAATAGTCAATCAAAACAGCATGATGTAATTTCTCACCAGAATGGATTATAAAATATTAAAATTAACACAATTAAAAGCAATAAAAATCTAAAACCAACCAAATTGCAATTTCTTCTTAATTTCAGCTCCACTTTGTATGTTCCATAGTTTTATAATATGAGAAATATGCATTAAAAGTGTGACTAATTAGTTGCAAAAAACACATCTGTTGCAGAAAAATAAAAATACCTCATTACCAAAAGTTCCAAACAACCTCCAACATTATTCAAAACACTTTTCAAGTGCTGCTTCACATCTATAAATATATGGAGTTGATGGTGATTTTTGGAGCCGAGAAACACTAATTTACCAGGTTACATTCCACCATTTGTTGAGCTCACGTTCCTTTATTTTATATGTATTACAAATACCTCCAGCTACCTTATCCTGCTTTTATAGAAATTATGTCATCAAGTAGGTAAGTCCCCAGGCCCGGATGAAATGCATCCCAGGCTGTTGAGCGAAGTAAAAGAGGAAATAGCAGAGGCCTTGACCATCATTTTCCAGTCCTCTTTAGATCTAGGCATGGTGCCAGAGGATTGGAGGACTGCTAATGTAGTACCCTTGTTTATCCCTCCAACGGCTGCAAAGTCAGATCACTGATTGCATTGCGGGCAGGCACAGCAGGAGGGGCGAAGGAGTGGCAAGAGTCCATAGGGGGAAGTGACCGGGGCCCAGGAGAGGCGTGAGTCGGGGTCCCAGAAGAGCTGAGGGCCCAGGGGCAGCACAGACCAGCCCACATTGCTATAGGTGTGTGCGCTCGGTCTGTGCAGCAAAGCTGGTCTCCAGTCTTCCTGGTTAACCCTTGCCACTGGACCAAGACCTAGCTCTGTCAAGCCTGTGTGGTGGCTGGTGTGCAACGGCCACCACACGTTAAAAAAAACCCAAGCACAGGCATCTTCTACCCTTCACGATGTAGTTTGGGATCTGGAATATTAGATCCTTCATTGAAACACCTGTGAACTCATCCCTTTTTGGCGTGGAAGCAAGTCATCCTCGCTTCGAGGGACCGCCCTTGTTTAAGAAAGGAGAAAGGGATAGGCCGAGTAATTACAGGCCTGTCAGCCTAACCTCAGCGGTGGGAAAATTATTGGAAAAAATCCTGAAAGACAGGATAAATCTACATTTGGAAAGGCAAGGGTTAATTAGGGATTTCTTAAGGGAAGATCGTGTTTGACTAACCTGATTGAATTTTTTGAGGAGGTAACCAAGAGGGTCGATGAAGGTAGTGCATACAATGTAGTATATATGGACTTTAGCAAGGCTTTTGATAAGGTCCCACATGGTAGACTGGTCATGAAGGTTAAAGCCCATGGGATCCAGGACAAAGTGGCAAGTTGGATCCAAAATTGGCTTGAAGGTAGCAAAGGGTAATAATGATTGATGGATGCTTTTGTGACTGGAAGAATGTTTCCAGTGGAGTTCCACAGGGCTCAGTACTGGGTTCCTTGCTTTTTGTGGTATATATCAAAAATTTAGATTTGAATATAGGGACTATGATTAAGAAGTTTGTAGACGACACTAAAATTGGCTGTGTGGTTGATAATGAAGAGGAAAATCATGGGCTGCAGGAGGATATCAATCTTTTGGTCAGGTGGGCAGAGCAGTGGCAAATGGAATTTAATTCAGAGAATTGTGAGGTGATGCACTTTGGGAGGGCTAATAAGGAAAGGGTATACACATTAAGCGGTAGGCCATTTAATAGTGTAGATGAACAAAGGGACCTTGGAGTGCTTGTCCACAGATCCCTGAAAGTAGCAGGCCAGGTGGATAAGGTGGTTAAGAAGGCATACGGAATGCTTGCCTTTATTGGCCGAGGCATAGAATACAAGAGCAGTGAGGTATGCTTAAATTGTATAATACTTTGGTTAGGCCACAGCTGGAGTACTGCGTGCAGTTCTGGTCGCCGTATTATAGGAAGGATGTGACTGCACTAGAGAGGGCGCAGAGGAGATTTACTAGAATGTTGCCTGGAATGGAGAATCTTAGTTATGAGGACAGATTCGATAGGCTGGGTTTGTTCTCATTGGAACAGAGGAGGTTAAGAGGAGACCTCATTGAGGTGTACAAAATATTGAGGGGCCTGGACATAGTGGATAGCAAGAGCCTATGTCCACTGGTGGAGGGATCTATTATGAGGGGGAATAGTTTTCAGGTTTTCAGGTGAAGGTTTAGAGGGGATTTGAGGGGGGGCTTCTTTACGCAGAGAGTTGTGGGGATCTGAAACTCGCTGTCTGGAAGAGTGGTGGATGCAGAAACTCTCACCATGTTTAAAAGATAGTTGGATGGGCATTTAAAGTGCTGTAACCTGCAGGGTTATGGACCTAGAGCTGCTAATTGGGATTAGACTAGATGACCTGTTGTTGGCCAACACAGTATTAATGGTAAGTACTGCAGGGAATCAAATACGGCCAGCTGAACGGTCTCCTGGACTAGTTTCGATTGCCTGGATGGGTCGGAGAGGAATTTTCCCAGATTTTTTCTCCCTAAATTGGCCTGGGTTTTATCTGGCTTTTGCCTCTCCCAGGAGATCACATGGCTCCGGTTGGGGTGGAGTGTAGAATGTTTCAGTATAAGGGATGTCGCAGTTGTGTGAGGCGGACTGGTTGGGCTGGGTGCTCTATGCCTTTCCGTCATTGTTCATAGGTTTATATGTAACCTTTAGGGCTGCTGACTAAGGGCCGTGCAGCTCTTTGTCGGCCGGCGTGGTCACGATGGGCTGAAATGGCCTCCTTCTGCGCTGTAAATTTCTATGTTTCTATGGGCCCAATTTTGGCCATGACTTGCATCAATTTTTTTTGGAGTAAGTTGTTTTTTCTGGCGTAAGTTAAAAAATGCCATTTTCCCCCCAAAATCTGCTCCAGAGTAAGGCAGTTAGGTATGATTTTTTTTTCGTTCAGTTTTGTTTTCAAAAGGGGGCGTTCCAAGACACTTACACCAGTTTTGACCATTTATGTCACTTTGGCCAGCTAAAACTTACTCCAAATCGACTTAGGTCAGCGTATTGGCCAGCTCTGAAAAACATTGCGGGCAGTTAAGAATTCGGCGCAGGTTAGTACATTTAAAGCACCAACACTTACAAAGCATTAAACAAACCACAAAAAGTAATAAGCAATCAGTCAATAACAAATAAAAAATAGAAGTCCTACCTTTATGCCAGATTTAAGTTTTTTTTTTAAAGTTCCCTCCCCTCTCCCCCATCAAAACACTCTTTCTCCACGCCCCCCCCCCCCATCAAAACACTCTTTCTCCCCCCCCCACATTAAAACACTCTCTCCCCTCAGCCCCCCATCAAAACATTCTTTCTTCCCCCTCCCGCCCCAAAACTCTCTTCCTCCCTCCACCCCCCTGCCCCCACCCAATCAAAACTCCCAAGCACAACCATCAATAAATAAAAAATAAAACTAAAGTCCTACCTCAGCCCAGGAAGTCAGTGGGCTGGCCAGCCGGTCTGGGAGGCCACTCGGCCGGGGATAGGGGCTGTGATCATCGGGTCCTGCTCACAGCCCGTAGGACACATTGGGAGGGCGAGAAGCATGCGCGCAGACTTCACTGCGCATGCGCACAGCTGCCGGCAGTGTTTTCTGCGCTGGCCTGTTGCTCCGCCCGCCACCTCACAAGCTACGCCATGCTGGGACACCGGAGAATCAGCAGAGCAGGCAGGATGGGGCCCTTTCTTTTCGGCGCCGTTTCCAGCGCGCAAAGTCGGCGCATTTAAGGTAAGTGCGCCGGAAAAAAGGGATTGGGGAAAATTGGGCCCTATGTTTCTTGGATACTCAACAAATGTTTGTAAATGTGTTTACACGATGAAGTCTGCAAGCGTTGGTGAGACCATTGCATTCTGATCCTGTGTGTTGGACTAATTTAAAAGAGTATTTTCGAAACAAAACAAATTGGTTTGAATGCATTGTAGAAAAGGTTGTAATAACACAGCACAGTCTGTCTGACCTGTCTCCTGAAGTGGGTAATAGCAGCTTTGCAAAGCAGGCTGTTCATTGTTGTTTTAGTAACTGAGTCTACCTCCCTCAAACTCTCTAAATCAACTGCAAACCACAGGTCATTTAATTACAACTGTTCATTGCTAGATTGGGCTGTAACTTCCTCCATCCAGTTTACACCAAACATTACACTGAAATTAACACCAGTTTTTATGCTGATTTTATCGATGGCAACTTATACCAAAATTCCCTGCGCATCTTATTAACATGCAGCAGAATGACAAAACTGTGAGAACAAGCAGAAATCAGCGAAAAGAATCGGGAGCGCAAGGGAAGAGTGGAAGATAACAACTGAAAGACTTGCATTTATATAGCGCCTTTCACGACCACCGGACATCTCAAAGCACTTTACAGTCAATAAGTACTTTTGGAGTGCAGTCACTGTTGTAATGTGGGAAACTCGGCAGCCAATTTGCACACAGCAAGCTCCCACAAACAGCAATGTGATAATGACCAGGTAAACTGTTTGTTATGTTGATTGAGGGAAAACTATTAGCCAGGACACTGGGGATACCCCTGCTTTTCTTTGAAATAGTGCCATGGGATCTTTTATGTACACCTGAGAGGACAGATGGGGCCTCGGTTTAATGTCTCATCTGAAAGACAAAATACAACATTTTCCTTTAAGTCTATCTTTATCTCATTGATGTTATGAAAATTAAAGTTTAATGCCATCAAACCATCATTTATACACATTAAGCATAACGGATCAGATTTTGGTGTCAAAATAACGGTGATGATAAATGGGGTTATTTATGCAGAAATAGTACAGCAACTTCAGACGAGGGGCAGATGCATAGGATTACATAGGATTACATAGGATTGCAAAGGATATATGGCACAGAAACAGACCATTCGACCTAACCAATACATGCAGGAATTTATGCTCCACTTGAGCCTCCTTACTCACACCAACTTATCTTGGACCTCCACCAATCCCACTCTATCTATGTTCTCACATCCCCACCTCACTACCCACCCCTCACACTCACCCTCATTCTAGAGCAATCATACCAACTAGCAACACACAAGAATTGGCACTTGGGTGTTTTCTGCAATGTTCATGTAAAGTTTCTGTTAATGTGGTGTCAAACATTGAAATCTTTATTTTCATCACTTGGACAGATTTGTGTGCATCTTTGGAAGTGGCTTAGTGAGCTGCAGTGAATGGTGAGACATAACAGTACCACCTCCCACCCACCCCCCCCCCCCACCCCGGCAATTGTGGTGAGTGTGAAAGGAATGGCTTAGACATTGTAGAGATGCTTTATGGGGTGGTGCCAACTTGGCGCACCATGTGGCAGCCAAGTTGGCACCACCCCGTCAAGTGATGTAAATGTGGGCATGGTGAGGCCATCCTTGGCCTCCCGAGCAGCAGTGTGGTCAGGTGCTACTGCCCTGTGTCCTGTGCAGCATCATTTGCTTGCGGAGAAGGTTGGTGGTGTTGTTGGTGCTGCTGGTGTGCCTGGTGCTGTTGGTGTTGGGGCTGATTGTGGTGGGATTCTGAGGATCAAGGTAAGAGCATATAAAGGGCACCCATGTTGATGGAATAGATGGCAGATGAAGTAGAGATGACAGAAGCATTCTGTCAATGGTGAGCAAGTTCTTCCAATGAGGGAGAGTGGTTGGAGAATGGTAAGTGGAAAACCTGCCGAATGTGTGCTGGAAATGAAATGAGAAAATACTTCTGCCTAAGGAAAGTGAATATCAGTCAGGTGGGAGATTTTACTGTACATTTGAAGCTATCAAGTAATCAGCTGGAGCAATGGCCACTGAACTCGTGCCTCAGCTTGACAGCCATGGTCTGCGCACAATGGGGATCCCGTGGCCATGAAGTTAAAGACAAAAGGTAAGTGAAAAAAGGCTGTTAAGCATCTGGCAACCAGATGCTAATCATTTTAATTATGTCCCGACCTGCTGTGGAAAAAAAAACACTTTCCCACCCAACCCGTCACTGATTCCGCCCGCTAGACCCCCCTCCCCTCGAAAATTCCAGTCATGTTCTCTGGTCTTTTGCATGGAGGGGGAGCTGCTATGTTTTTGCGCTAAGTGGGGCTTCAACGGATGTAACATAGGAATGATGTAAATGATCAAGGAAACTTGCGCATTGCAAAGTTCTGGTGTAGTAGTATTAGGCAGTGCCGAGTCATATTTGTGCAAGTTCCTTTAGAATACCCAGCGCAACGTGGCTCTTGCGCCAAAATGCATGAGATAACTCCTAGTTACAATGTTCTTTGTTAATAGATGACCAGGAAGCCTATCACGGAGCTGATCTCCTCCTATCCAATTAGTATTTTTGTGTTAATATAATTACAAAAAATGTATTATTTTTAAATGACTATTAGGCTTAACAGCATCTACTTCGGCCTCTCCTGCCCCACATTTCCTCCCATAACACTGTCTTAATTACCCCTCCCCACGACTTACATGCTTGTCGATGAACTTTATTTGTGCTGGCCGACAGCCTCTGGTTGCCCGAACTTTCACTCCAACCCGGCAGTCAGCAGCCACATTCTGTCCGTATTGGGGGTATAGCTGACAGGCAGCATGCAGAGGTGGCCTGGGAGTTAATATACCCCGGGCCTCAAACGTAGGCTCCAAGTACGTTTTACACTGAGAAGTTAAAATCAACCCCACAGCTTTTTATAATTGTATTCTTAGGTGTTGTTCATAAAAAGGCCAGTGAAAGTCAGTGTGACCTCTGAGAGACTGTGTTAGTGATAGTGAGATTGCAGGGTTGTTGCGCTTTAGTTGGTACAATGTGTGATGTCGGTGTCTAAATTAAGTGGAGTGTATGTGATTATAAAGATACATATTTCAGCTAAGAACATTTTTATTTAAATACTGTAATTCACAAGATTACACGTTGTCTACAGTTGAGAAAGTCTATTTTATTCATCTTCACTTATCCATTTGGAAAGACCTTACAGTTTCCTCCATTAGGACATCTAACTGCTTCTTAAATGATTCCAATATTTTTACTGTGAAAAGTAATGGACTTTGTGTAGATCAGAATTATTATTAATCCAATATACCTCTATAAGAAATCATTCGATAATTACTGACAAAAATACAATGATGCCATAGATTTCACTCCAACTGCGGTCATTGTATATAACAGAGATGGAGAAGAGTTGCACGGGGCAATATGTATAATGATATTTTAAATACATTAAAAAAACACATGTTCACAATGTCACTACACATAGCAACCAGAACAATTCTTCCCCCAGAGTATGTCACAGATTTCTGTCCAGCACATGCCCATGTATAACATATCACAATGTCACAGATTTCAGTCCAGTAGTGTTAGCTGACTACATCAGTCCAACTCTAGAACTGAACAGATTTAGGACCCAGTGTTTTATTGCAGACCATCAAACCCTACTGATAACAGCGATTGTCTATCAGTAATGCAGAGTGTAATGAATTGGAAAAGTGCAAGGTCCCATGTGTAAAACTGCACAAAGGATACTGCCTGGATCACTCAGGGCAGGCACAAGTGAATGGGTAACAGTAGGATCCTGGGTTTGTTTTACACATAGGCCAAGATCACTGAAAGCATGAAACCTTTCTTAACCAACTGATATGTTTAGTGTGAAGAGAGCTTTGTTTGAGTGTATGAAACATAGTCATTCATATCAGTGAATCAGCATCCCAGAACGAAAAATTTAAAGACTAACTAACTTAGTCAACCAGGAAACTGGAAATTGTCTTTGGTGTAATGGCTTAAACCAGCTGTATGGTTGGGAGGAACAACTTAGTAAGTTAGTGCACGCTTTAGCTTCCCACCGGTCTTAAAATTGTTGCAGGGCTTCTCAGCGGGCGATGTGTTTCCAGCCTGTACGTAACGACCATTCAAATCTTCTCCTTATTGCTATTTAAAGAGGGTACCTGTAATATTTTAGTCTTCACCAACTGCACATGCAGTGCACTAATCATACCCGTTTGAAACCTAACCGCAGCAGTGCCAAATTAGGCATTTCACAGCTGTGGAGATTGCTTTCAGTTCCCATCTGTCACTTGATTTAACAGAGCAGAATGAACAGGTCAGTATTGTCAGGTGGTACAAGAGGTTGACTGGATGCACCTGACAACATGCCACTCTATATATCTATAGGTCCAGACACAGATACCAGGCAATGACTGACACTTGCTGCCTCCAAAAGCTCAGTTTCTGTGGCAATGCATTTGCTTGAAGGCGATCTATTGGCATTCCTACTGTAGGACCAAAGCTGTTAAGGTGCCCATTGTTGTGTATGCAAACTGATAGACTGAGTACTGTTTAACTCCAAGAGGTATAACCTTGGCTCTGCATTATTAAGGCCCAAAGTGACTAATATACAAAATGGCTGGCCTTTTACACACGTGAGTGCAGCCCAATGGCCTCCAACAGTAATGCCATCTAGTGGCTAGTGATCCCAAAAGTACATACATGACAATACCCCCCTCTGAGATATTAACACAGTCTTTTACAAATTGAGACCGTCCGGTGTTTTACGCTCCCGGGTTGACCATCTCAGTTCAACTTCAGCCTTGGGTGAGTGTTCAGAGTCTGTTGTGACTGGTGGCTGGTTGACCTGGTGGGAGTGGCAATGGTCATTCAGGGATTGAAAGTCCATTTTCATTGAACATATCAGTGATTGAAAGTCCCGATTCACTGATGATCATTAAGTCCTCTGATGGCGATTGTCTCTTCCTCCGACTGTTCCGGTTCGTCTGTGTGCCGCAGCTTTGTCTGATCCATATGTTTCCTGAATGTTTGCCTATTTTTGAGCTTGACAATAAGTAGTCTGTTGCCCTCCTTGGCCATGACAGTACCAGCAATCCACTTGGGACCCTGACCATAATTCAGAACATACACAGGATAATTTATAGAAATATCGTGTGACACAGCTGACTTTTTCTTTTATATTCAACATGATTATTCAAGTCAGGGTGTACAAGAGATAGCTTGGTCTTAAGACCTCTCTTTATCATTAGTTCAGCAGGCGAGACCCCAATAAGCGTGTGTGGACTTGTCCTGTAACTAAGCAGTATGCATGACAGGCGGGTCTACAGTGACCCTTGCGTTACTCGCTTCATACTTTGCTTTATGATTTGGACAGCACGTTCTGCTTGCCCATTGGATGCAGGTTTGAACAGTGCTAACCTTACATGTTTGATACCAGTGAGTTTCAAGAACTCTTGAAACTCCTGACTGGTGAAGCACGATCCGTTGTCGCTAACAACGATATCAGGCAGACCATGTGTTACGAACATGACACTGAGATTCCCAATGGTAGCTGTGGATGTGCTGGATGACATGATTATACACTCTATCCACTTCGAATATGCATCCACCACAACAAAAAACATCTTCCCCAGGAAGGGACCTGCAAAGTTTATGTGGATCCTGGACCATGGTTTCAACGACCACGACCACAGACTCAGTGGCGATTCCGCTGGTGCTTTGTTGAGCTGCATGCAAGTGTTGCGCTGATGCACACATGATTCCAGCTCAGAGTCAATTCCTGGCCACCATACATGAAACCTGGCGATGGCTTTCATCATTACAATGCCGGGATGTGTGCTATGTAGCTCACATACAAATTTCTCTCTCCCTTTCTTGGGCATAACAACACGATTGCCCCACAGCATACAATCCAACTGAATAGACAGTTCAACTTTGCAACGAATGTAAGGTTTGGTCTCCTCACACATTTGCTTGGGTCTGGCAGACCAATCACCTTTGAAGATGCAACTCTTCACCATCGATAAAATTGGGTCCTGGCTGGTCCAGCTCTTAATTGTTGAGCCGTAACAGGGGTTCCTTCACTCTCAAAAGCATCCATAACTAACAATAGATCCGCCGGTTGTGGCATTTTCACCTCTGGTGTGGACAACGGCAGATGCTCAAAGCATTGGCACAATTCTCGGTGCCAGTCTATGGCGAATGACATAATCATAAGCGGATAATGTCAGCGCCCACCTCTGGATGCGGGATGAAACATTGGTATTGATACTTTTGTTTTCAGAGAACAGTCAAATGAGTGGCTTGTGATCTGTCTCCAGTTCAAACCGAAGACGAAACAGGTACCGATGCATCTTTTTAACCCCATACATACAGGCTAGTGCTTCTTTCGCTACCATGCTGTAGGCTCTTTCCACTTTAGACAAACTTTTTGAAGCATACGCGACTGGTTGCAGTTTACCCGACTCATTAGCTTGTTGGGGTTCGCAACCAATTCATATGAAGAAGCATCACAGGCCAATACTAAATGTTTACATGAGTCATAATGTACCAGCAGCTTGTTAGAGCAAAGCAGATTAGTGGCTTTTTCAAAAGCTCTGTCTTGAGACGCACCCCACACCCAGTTGTCGCCTTTTCTTAGCAGCATGTGCAGTGGTTCTACTAAGGTGCTCAATTTAGGTAGGAAGTTACCGAAGTAGTTGAGTAGACCCAGGAATGAACACAGCTCCATCACATTCTACGGCTTGGGTGCATTCTTGGTGGCCTTGGTTTCGCGTCTGTGGGCCTGATGTCATCAGCAGCAATTTTCCTCCCCAAGAATTCGACCTCTAGTGCCATGAAGACGCACTTCGAGCGTTTCAGTCTGAGTCCCACTTTGTCCAGACGATGTAGAACCTCTTCCAGATTGTTCAGATGTTCCTCGGAGTCACAACCTGTGATCAGGATGTCATCTTGGAACGCGATGGTTCTGGGAACGGACTTCAGTAGACTCTCCATGTTCCTCTGAAATATTGCTGCAGCCGAGCGAATTCCAAAAGGGCACCTGTGATAAATAAACAGTCCTTTATGCGTGTTAATGCACGTAAGTCTCTTCGACGACTCGACCAGCTCCTGTGTCATGCAGGCTCGATGTCAAGTCCACTTTGGTGAAATGACTTCCCCCAGAGTAGCATTGCAAACAAGTCATCAGCCTTTGGTAACAAGTGCTGATCCTGTTCAAACCCTGTTGATTGTAACCTTGTAGTCTCCACAGATTCTGACTGTGCCATCACTTTTCAGCACAGGAACAATGGGGCTGGCCCATTCATTAAATTCAACCGGTGATATGATCCCTTCACGCTGGAGTCTGTTCAGTTCGATTTCGACCTTCACCCTCATCATATACAGAACTGCCCGAGCTTTATGATGGATGGGTCTTGCATCCGAGTCCACGCGGATCTGCACCGTGGCTCCCGTGAAGTTGCCGATGCCTGATTCGAACAGCGAGGGGAACTTGCTCAGTACTTGGGCACATGTATCTTCCTCTAACGACAACGCCTTGATGTCGTTCCAGTCGCATCTGATTTTTTCAAGCCAGTTCCTGCCGAACAGCGTTGGGCCATTGCCTGGGACAATCCATAGTGGTAACTCGTGCACCGCACCGTCATATGACACTTTAATTGTGGCACTGCCAATCAACCTTATGAGTTCTTTGGTGTACGTGCGCAACTTGGCATTGACTGGACTCAGTCTGGGCCTCACAGCCTTAGTATCCCACAGCTTGTCGAATGCCGTCTGGCTCATTATCGATTGACTCACCCCTGTATCCAGTTCCATCGATACCGGCACCCCATTAAATTTCAAGTTGATCTTTATCAGTTTGCTCTTAGTTAGGAATGAGTACAGTTCATACACTTCCTCCTCTGGTATCTCGGATTGCGTATCTATGCTAGCCTGACCATCATCCTCCACGTGGTGTGTCGCAGCATGCTTGCTCATCTGTGGACACTTGCGCTGGAGATGCCCCACTCTCAGACAGCCTTTGCAACTATATTGCTTAAATCAGCACTGCTGGTGCCGGTGATTTCCCCCACAATGCCAACACGGAGAAATTGGATGCATTCCCGCTGGCGGACTTCGGGCAGCCACAGGTTTCGCGTACACAGTTGGATAGGTCATGCCATGTGCCGCTCTGCCAAACGGCGAATCAATCATATTTACAGTACTTGTCAAGTTTTGATTTTTCACTGATATCTGCTTTAGACTTCTATCTGTCGTTATGCATGACTGAGCGAGCATGATGGCTCTGTTCAAGTCTAACGTCTCCACCGGCAGTAGTTTACGCAGGATCACCTCGTGGTTGATGCCGATTACAAAGAAGTCCCGCAGCATGTCTACCAACACAGCCCCGAACTTACACGGTCCTGCTCAGGTCGACAACGAATTCCGCCGCATTCTGGTCCTCTGAGCGAACATGCGTATAAAATCTGTATCTCGAGATGATGATGATGCCTTTGTCTGGCTTAAGTTGGTCCTGTACCAGTGTACACAATTCTTCATACGTCTTCTCTGTTGGACTCACAGGCAGGAGTAGATTCTTTATCAGACCATAAATTTTTGGACCGCAAACCGTGAGGAACACCGCCCAGTGCCGATCTGCGTCGCCGACCTCCTCCATTTTGTTGGCCACAAAGAACTGGCTCAAATGGTTCACAAAGCCTGCCCAAACTTCTCCTTCCACAAATCGCTCCAACAATCCAATTATGCTCATTTTTTCATGCAAAGGTTCTTGTTGCCTCGTCACCAAATGTTGTGTATGCAATAACTGTTAGACTGAATATTGTTTAACTCCAAGAGGTATAACCTTGGCTCTGCTTTATTAAGGCCCAAAGTAACTAATATACAAAATGGCTGGCTTTTTATACTTGGGCGTGCAGCCCAATGGCCTCCAACAGTGATGCTATCTAGTGGCTAGTGATCCCAAACGTACATACATGACACCCATAGCCTTAAAGCTTTTATGGTTTCAGCTGCTTCAGGTTGGTACATGTGACAATTACGGTATGATCCAGTTGCCATCCATCAATGCACCAAATTTTGTGTGCCAGGCATTGGTCCAAGATTAATTCAGCTAAATGCCTGAATTATCTCTTTAAGGAACCCTGCTGTCCACGTATAACCCACAAAGTGGCATGAAGCGCTATCAACGGCTGCTGTTTGCTGTGCTTTGAGCTTATTCTCCATAATCAGCAACAAACTCTGTGAATGAAGTTCAAATTCAGGGCACCCAATTTATTAATCTACATTGTGCCTCGTGCCAGTTACTGTATTTTCCTGCAGTGCTTTCCCTTAGTGCTGGTTGAGTTGTGTATAACTTCCTGGGCCTGAGCGACAGCAGCATGGCCTATGCCTACTGCCATCACTGCTGGGCTCTCCTCAGCATATTCATTGTTCCAGGCACATGTAAGTGCAGCAATAAGGTCTGATGGCTTGCTTTAAGTTTTTTCCCCTAGATTCCCGCAGCACATTGTAGTCGAACAAGAGAGTTTTGTGTAGATTAGGAAGGCCTTTATAGTAGCTGAGTGGATTGGCTTAAGACCTGTGCCATTGAGGGCTCCGATGCAGATGTTCCTGCAGTTGCACAAGCTCCATGGTAGATTGCAGTGTAGAAAATCATTTCTCTATAACTAGACAGATATGGACTCCTCCAAAATCTTAGCCAAACCCTTGTAAGATATTTTAAAGACACTTAGGTGATATCTGAAGGTGATGTTACTTAGATAGCAATCTCCTTTTGTAGAAAGGCCCTGCCAGTTCTGAATCCATACACCCTGCAACTAAGGAAGAATCTAAGTTGTCTTCCAACAGCATGTGCCTGTTCGTCCTCTGTTGCCACCACTTAACATAGAATCATACCTATTACAGCACAGAAGGAGACCATTCAGCCTCTTATATCTGCGCTTTTTCAACTGGAGCTCACTATTCTAGGCCCACTTCCTGCCCTTTCCCAAAGTCCTTTTATTTCTTTCTTTTCAAATACTTATCTGATTCACTTTTAATTGATGTTGTAGTCTGTGTCTCACGAGCAATTTTTAAATCATTGCATGTCGTAACAACGCTTTGACCACGATTCCGCCACACATGGCGGGTTCGATGAGGTTGGGATTGGTGGCGTGTGGTAACTCCACTTCCGACTCAAGGCCGCCCTCTGTCCCGAGTCTTCCGATGATTGGGCTTGTTAAGCCCGCCATGTGAACTTTCCGGCCAATTAAGAGAAAGCCGGTCTGATGACATAATTTGATGATTACCAGTTCGTTTCCTTAAAGGGACCATGCCCAAACTGCTTTTGACAGTTCTTCTGTCAGTGTTCTGTAGCATTGAGGAGTTGCAAACACTGAGGAGCACTGCACAGAGGTTTACGGCCGCACCCAGGCCACTCATGACTCCCTCCAGATGCTTATGGAGTGAGTCACAGCACGTAGCAAGGTCCTCTTCACTTCCCATGGGTGAAAGGGATATCACCTGTTCACCAACGCAGCCTGGTTGCGCATTGCACAGGAGGGCACAAGCAGGGATGTCGTCAGGAGGACCAGGCTGCAGTGTTCAAACCTTTCAATGATCTCAGTAGATCACGAAATGTTACTGCAAAGCCACACTCAACCTCACCCTGCTGTGCCACACATCACATTCCCATCACTCTGCCTTCCCGACCCTACTCCTGCACATCCCTATGCACCTCCACCGATCCCTCTCTCTCTATCTACATTATCAGTTCCCCATTTCACTAGCCACCTCTCACACTCACCCTCATCCTTCTCCAATCATATCAACTAACATCACACAAGGGTAGGCACTTGGGTCCTTGAGCCAACGTTCATGTATAGTTAATGTTGATGTGTTGTCAAACACAGTCTTTGTACATGGCCTTCTTTGACCTCACAAAAACTTTCAACACTGTCAACCAGAAGGGATTATGGAGTGTCCTCCTCAAACTCGGCTGCCCTTAAAAATGTTCACAATTTGCTTCACGATGACATGCAAGCCGTGATCCTGATCAACATATCCACCACAGACCCAATACATGTGTTGACCAGGGTCAAGGAAGGCTGTGTCATTGACCACACTCGATCAGCTCTGTTGGGCAGGCCATATCGTCGGAATGCCTGACACAAGACTCCCAAAACAAACGCTCTACTCAGAGCTCCGACATGGCAAGCAAGCCCCAGGTGGGCAGAGGAAATGCTTCAAGGACACGCTCAAAACCTCTTTGAAAAAATGCAACATCCCCATCGACATCCGGGAATCCCTGGCCCAAGACTGCTCAAAGTGGAGGAGAAGCATCCAGAAAGGCGCTGAACAACTCGAGTCTCTTCGCTGGGAACAAGCGAAGGCCAAGCGCAAACAGCGGAAGGAGCACACGACAACCCAAGCACCCCACCCACCTGTTGTGTATCTGTAAAGCATGCACTCCCATGTTCCGCCACCAGGGAGTGCATCCCCTGAAGTCCCATGGGATCCTAGCATCCCTTGGGAGCACTGTATATAAGCCGGCCCCTAAGGCCTGTTCCTGACTCTGGAGTGTCTTAATAAAGACTGAGGTCACTGTTAACTTTAACCTCCCTATGTGCAGTCTCATTGTGCTAGGAACACAATAACTGGCGATGAGTATACGAATCCAATGCAAAGATGCAGCAAACTGTGGGCATCCTGGAGAAGTTCTCGAAGGGTGAGGACTGGGAAGCCTATGTCAAATGGCGAGACCAGTACTTTGTAGCCAACGAGCTGGACGGAGAAGGAAGCGCTGCAAAAAGGAGAGCGGTCCTCCTCACGGTCTGCGGGGCACCGACCTATAGCCTCATGAAGAATCTTCTGGCTCCAGTGAAACCCACAGATAAATCATATGAGGAGCTGTGTACACTCGTTCGGGAGCATCTTAGCCCGAGGGAGAGTGTGCTGATGGCGAGGTATCGGTTCTACATGTGCCAGCGATCTGAAGGTCAGGAAGTGGCGAACTACATCACCGATCTAAGGCGACTTGCAGGCCAATGTGAGTTTGATGGCTACCTGGAGCAAATGCTCAGAGACTTTTTTGTACTGGGCATTGGCCACGAGACCATCCTACGAAAACTTTTGACTGTAGAGACACCGACCCTCAGTAAGGCCATTGCGATAGCACAGGCGTTTATGTCCACCAGTGATAACACCAAACAAATCTCTCAGCACACAAGTGCTAGCAATGTTCATAAATTAACTGGAATGGTGTTTGCGAGCAGAAATGTACAGGGCAGAAACCATGAGTCTGCATCTGCCAGCAGGCCTCAGGTGACCCAGATGACTGAGAGTCCGCAACAAGGGATGAATGCAAGGCAATTCACACCTTGTTGACATTGTGGAGGCTTCCATTCAGCCTATTCATGCCACTTCAAAGGGTATGTTTGCAAGAGCTGTGGAACAATGGGGCTCTGCAAAACCTGCTAACCACCACGTGGCAGAGGAAGATCGGTCCATGGTGGATCAAAGCAATTTCGATCCTCAGAGAGAGGAGTCAGATGCTGAAGTACACGGGGTGCAAACATTTTTTGAAAAAATGTCCACCTATAATGCTAAATGTAAAATTGAATGGCTTACCCCTAGCCATGGAACTGGACACTGGCGCTAGCCAATCCATCATGAGTAAAAAGATGTTTGAGAGACTGTGGTGCAACAAGGCATTTAGACCAGCCCTGAGCCCCATCCACATGAAACTCAGAACGTACACCAAAGAGCTTATCACTGTCCTGGGCAGCGCCATGGTCAAGGTCACCTACGAGGGCATGGTGCACGAACTGCCACTCTGGATTGTCCCGGGTGATGGCCCCACACTGCTTGAAATGAGCTGGCTGGGCAAAATCTGCTGGAACTGGGATGACATCTGAGCGCTATCACATGTCGATGAGGCCTCATGTACCCAGGTTCTTAACACATTTCCTTCCCTTTTTGAGCCAGGTTTTGGAAACTTTTCCGGGGCGAAGGTGCGGATCTACTTGGTCCCAGAGGCACGACCCATTCACCACAAGGCACGAGCGGTACCTCACATGATGAGGGAAAGAGTGGAAATCGAGCTGGACAGGCTGCAACACGAGGGCATCATCTCCCCAGTGGAATTCAGCGAGTGGGCCAGCCCGATTGTTCCAGTACTCAAAAGTGATGGCACGGTCAGGATTTGTGGCGTTATAAAGTAACTATTAATTGTTTCTCGCTCCAGGACCAATACCCACTACCTAAGGCAGACGACCTATTTGTGATGCTGGCAGGAGGCAAGACCTTCACCAAGCTCGACCTGACTTCGGCCTACATGATGCAGGAGCTGGAGGAGTCTTCGAAGGGCCTCACCTGCATCAACACGCATAAGGAACTGTTCATCTACGACAAGTGCCCGTTTGGAATTCGGTCGGCTGCAGCGATCTTCTAGAGAAACATGGAGAGCCTACTCAAGTCGGTACCACGCACGGTGGTTTTTCAGGACGACATATTGGCCACAGGTCGGGACACCGTCGAGCACCTACAAAATCTGGAGGAGATCCTCCAACGACTGGATCGCGTAGGGCTGCGGCTGAAGAGGTCGAAATGCGTCTTCATGGCAACAGAAGTGGAGTTTTTGGGGAGAAAGATCGCGGCGGACGGCATTCGGCCCGCAGACGCCAAGACAGAGGCTATCAGGAACGCGCCCAGGCCACAGAACGTCATGGAGCTGCAGTCGTTCCTGGGACTCCTCAACTATTTTGGTAACTTCCTAGTGGGGTTAAGCACTCTCTTAGAGCCCCTACATGTGTTATTGCATAAAGGTGAGAACTGGATATGGGAAAAAAAACAAGTCATTGTTTTTGAGAAAGCCATAAACATTTTATGCTCCAACAAGCTGCTTGTGTTGTATAACCCGTGTAAAAGACTCGTGCTAGCATGTGATGCGTCGTCGTACGGAGTCGGGTATGTATTACAACAAGCTAACGATGCGAGGAAGTTGCAACCTGTCACCTATGCTTCCAGGAGCTGATCTAAGGCCGAGAGAGCCTACAGCATGATTGAGAAAGAGGCATTAGCGTATGGGTTTGGGGTAAAGAAAATGCATCAGTACCTGTTTGGCCACAAATTTGAACTGGAAACCGATCACAAGCCCCTCATATCCCTGTTCACTGAAAACAAGTGGATAAATACTAATGCCTCAGCCCACATACAAAGGTGGGCACTCGCGCTATCAGCGTATAACTATACCATCCGCCACAGGCCAGGCACCGAGAACTGTGTGGATGCTCTCAGTCGGCTACCATTGCCCACCACGGGGGTGGAAATGGCGCAGCCGACAAACTTGTCGATGGTGGCACAGCCCGCAGACTTGTTGATGGTCATGGAAGCGTTTGAAAATGATAAATCACCTGTCACGGCCCATCAGATTAGGACTTGGTCCAGTCAAGATCCTCTGCTGTCCCTAGTAAAAAACTGTGCATTGCATGGGAGCTGGGTCAGCATCCCCATTGAAATGCAAGAGCTAATCCAGCTATTCCAGCGGCGAAAGGATGAGCTGTCTATTCAGGCAGACTGCCTGTTGTGGGGTAACCATGTAGTGCTATCCAAAAAGGGCAGGGAGACGTTCATCTCGGATCTCCACAGCACACACCCGGATATAGTTATGATGAAAGCGATAGCCAGATCCCACGTGTTGTGGCCCGGTATTGACTCTGACTTAGAGTCCTGTGTACGACAATGCAGCGTGTGTACTCAGTTGAGCAACGCGCCCAGAGAGGCACCACTAAGTTTGTGGTCCTGGCCCTCCAGACCATGGTCAAGGATCCATGTCGACTATGCGGGCCCATTTCTCGGTAAAATGTTCCTGGTGGTGGTGAATGCTTTTTCAAAATGGATTGAATGTGAAATAATGTCGGGAAGCACTGCCACCGCCACCATTGAAAGCCTGAGAGTCATTATTGCCACCCACAGCCTGCCTGATATTCTGGTCAGTGACAACGGGCCATGTTTCACCAGTGCCGAATTTAAAGAATTCATGACCTGCAATGGAATCAAACATGTCACCTCGGTCCCGTTTAAACCAGCCTCCAATGGGCATGCAGAGCGGGCAGTACAAACAATCAAACAGAGCCTTAAACGAGCCACAGAAGGCTCACTCCAAACCCGCCTGTCCCGAGTACTGCTCAGCTACCGCACGAGACCCCACTCGCTCACAGGGGTGCCCCTGGCTGAACTACTCATGAACAGGACACTTAAAACCAGACTCTCGCTGGTTTTCCCCAACCTGCATGATCAGGTAGAGAGCAGGCGGCAGCAACAAAATGTAAACGATGGTCACGCCACTGTGTCACGAGAAATTGATCTGAATGACCCTCTGTATGTGCTAATCTATGGACATGGTCCCAAGTGGATCGCGGGCACGGTGATAGCCGAAGAAGGGAGTAGGGTGTTTGTAGTCAAACTAGGCAATGGACAAATTTACAGAAAGCACTTGGACCAAACGAGGCTGCGGTTCATAGACTGCCCTGAACAACCCACAGCAGACACCACCTTTTTCTAGCCCACAACACACACCCAAAGGATCAATGACACCACGCCGGACCAGGAAATCGAACCCATCACGCCCAACAGCCCAGCAAGGCCAGGCTCACCCAGCAGCCCTGCAGGGCCAACAATATGCCAGCCCAGCGAGGGCACAGCCAACACACCAGAACAGACATTTATACCGAGGCGGTCCACCAGTGAAAGAAAAGCTTCCGACCGCCTCACCTTGTAAATAGTTTTCACTTTGACTTTGCGGGGGGAGTGATGTTGTGTATCTGTAAAGCATGCACTCCCATGTTCCGTCACCAGTGAGTGCATCCCCTCAAGTCCCAAGGGATCCCAGCATCCCTTGGGAGCACTCTATATAAGCCGGCTCCTAAGGCCTGTTCCTGACTCTGGAGTGTCTTAATAAAGACTGAAGTCACTGTTACTTTAACCTCCCTGTGTGCCGTCTCATCTGTGTTAGGAACACAATACCACCCATCCCTCCAACCACCATCTGCCCCACCTGTGACAGAGACTGTAGATCCTGCATTGGACTCATCAGTCACCTGAGAACTCATATTAGTGTGGAAGCAAGTCATCCTCGACTCCGAGGTATTACCTAAGAAGAAGAAGAAGTTGTCAAACATTGCAATCTTTATTTTCAGCACATTGTATTCTTGGACAGATTTATGGGCACCTTTGGAAGTGGCTTAGTGAGTTGTAGTGAATGGTGAGACATAAGGATACCCCCCACAATGGTGGTGAGTGTGAAAGGACTGGGTTGGGCAGTGCAGGGATGCTTTATGGAGCTGGTGTGGGGTGGTGCCAATCTGGCACATCATGTGGCAGTCAGGGTGCACAGTGTGAGGTGAAGTAAATGTGGCCATGGTGAGGCCATCCCTGGCCTCCCAGGCAGCAATGTGGTTGGATGCAGATGCCCTGTGTACTGTGCAGCATCAGGTGATTGTGGAGAAGGTTGGTGTTGTTGATGATACTGGTGTGTTTAGTGATGTTGGTGTTGGGGCTGATCATGGTGGGATTCTAAGGGCCAAGGTGAGATTTTGTTCAAGGGCACCGATGCTGCTGGAATAGATGGCAAGTGAGATTGAGATGACAGAAACGCCCTGTCAATGGTGAGAGAGTTTGCTCCAAGGAGGTGGCAGTGAATAAAGAGTTCACTGCAAACACTTCCAAACTGCATACAGCTCAGAAGTCTCTTCCAAACCTGGAAGGCTTCACCTTCTGACATTGGAAAGTGAACAGCTGTGAAATGGTAACTTTTATACCACTTCTGCCGCTGTCAACTTGCCAAAGCAATGGAGATTCACTGAGAACCCGACTCCACTTACCTGGCATGTTCTCCGAGGCATGGCAAACCCGTCAAAAGGTTGGTAAAATTGTAAGTGTCTGCTTTTTAACCTCTTAACTAGCACTTAAGTACCTTTCAATGAAGTTAATTACCTGTTACCATAGGCCCTGGACAACGTGGACCATTTCCCATACCTCGGGAGCCTCTTATCAACAAGAGCAGATATTGACGACGAGATTCAACACCACCTCCAGTGCACCAGTGCAGCCTTTGGCCGCCTGAGGAAAAGAGTGTTTGAAGACCAGGCCCTCAAATCTGCCACCATGCTCATGGTCTACAGGGCTGTAGTAATACCCGCCTTCCTGTATGGCTCAGAGACATGCACCATATACAGTAGACACATCAAGTCACTGGAGAAAAAACACCAAAGATGTCTCCGCAAGATCCTACAAATCCCCTGGGAGGACAGACGCACCAACATTAGCGTCCTTGACCAAGCCAACATCCCCAGCATTGAAGCACTGAGCACACTTGATCAGCTCCGCTGGGCAGGCCACATTGTTTGCATGCCAGACACGAGACTCCCAAAGCAAGCGCTCTACTCGCCGTTCCTTCATGGCAAACGAGCCAAAGGTGGGCAAAAGAAACGTTACAAGGACACCCTCGAAGCCTCCCTGATAAAGTGCAACATCCCCACTGACACCTGGGAGTCCCTGGCCAAAGACCGCCCTCTGTTTAAAAAAAGGGGGCATTCAAAAGGCAGGTAACTATAGGCCGGTTAGTTTAACATCTGTAGTGGGGAAAATGCTTGAAGCTATCATTAAGGAAGAAATAGCGGGACATCTAGATAGGAATAGTGCAATCAAGCAGACGCAACATGGATTCATGAAGGGGAAATCATGTTCAACTAATTTATTGGAATTCTTTGAGGATATAACGAGCATGGTGGATAGGGGTGTACCGATGGATGTGGTGTATTTAGATTTCCAAAAGGCATTCGATATAGTGCCACACAAAAGGTTACTGCAGAAGATAAAGGTACGCGGAGTCAGAGGAAATGTATTAGCATGGATCGAGAATTGGCTGGCTAACAGAAAGCAGAGAGTTGGGATAAATGGGTCCTTTTCGGGTTGGAAATCGGTGGTTAGTGGTGTGCCACAGGGATCGGTGCTTGGACCACAACTGTTTACAATATACAAAGATGACCTGGAAGAGGGGACAGAGTGTAGTGTAACAAAATTTGCAGATGACACAAAGATTAATGGGAAAGCGGGTTGTGTAGAGGACACAGAGAGGCTGCAAAGAGATTTAGATAGGTTAAGCGAATGGGCTAAGGTTTGGCAGATGGAATACAATGTTGGAAAATGTGAGGTCGTCCACCTTGGGAAAAAAAACAGTAAAAGGGAATATTATTTGAATGGGGAGGAATTACAACATGCTGCGGTGCAGAGGGACCTGGGGGTCCTTGTGCATGAATCCCAAAAAGTTAGTTTGCAGGTGCAGCAGGTAATCAGGAAGGCGAATGGAATGTTGGCCTTCATTGCGAGAGGGACGGAGTACAAAAGCAGGGAGGTCCTGCTGCAACTGTACAGGCTATTGGTGAGGCTGCACCTGGAGTATTGTGTGCAGTTTTGGTCACCTTACTTAAGGAAGGATATAATAGCTTTGGAAGGGGTACAGAGACGATTCACTAGGCTGATTCCGGAGATGAGGGGTTTACCTTATGATGATAGATTGAGTAGACTGGCTCTTTACTCATTGGAGTTCAGAAGGATGAGGGGTGATCTTATAGAAACATTTAAAATAATGAATGGGATAGACAAGATTGAGGCAGAGAGGTTGTTTCCACTGGTCGGGGAGACTAGAACTAGGGGGCACAGCCTCAAAATAAGGAGGCGCCAATTTAAAACCGAGTTGAGAAGGAATTTCTTCTCCCAGAGGGTTGTGAATCTGTGGAATTCTCTGCCCAAGGAAGCAGTTGAGGCTAGCTCATTGAACGTATTCAAATCACAGATAGATAGATTTTTAACCAATAAGGGAATTAAGGGTTACGGGGAGCGGGTGGGTAAGTGGAGCTGAGTCCACAGCCAGATCAGCCATGATCTTGTTGAATGGCGGAGCAGGCTCGAGGGCCTAGATGGCCTACTCCTGTTCCTAATTCTTATGTTCTTATGTTCTTATGTAAATGGAGGAAGTGCATCCGGGAGGGTGCTGAGCACCTCGAGTGTCATCGCCAAGAGCATGCAGAAATCAAGCGCAGGCAGCAGAAAGAGTGTGCGGCAAACCTGTCCCACCCACCCTTTCCCTCAACGACTATCTGTCCCACCTGTGACAGTGCCTGTGGTTCTCGTATTGGACTGTTCAGCCACATAAGGACTTATTTTAAGAGTGGAGGCAAGTCTTCCTCGATTCCGAGGGACTGCCTATGATGATGAAGTACCTTTTAATGATTTAAATTACCTGTTACCTGTCCCATTGCTTGCTGTTGGGTCTGCTATCCGAACACAGATCTGACAGGTCAGAAACTCACATAGAGGTGGGTTCAGAACGGGACCCCGACTCGCTGTCAATCAAAGCTATTTTGACAGTGGGCCCGCCTCCAAACCCACAGTCGCAGGGCTGTGAAGATTCCGACCTTTGTGTGAGAACATTTCTAACTTTCTTCTTCATTTCCAACTTGCTCCTCTTCACCAGTGCACTGCGATTGACTTGGTGATACCTCCTCAGGCTCACTTTTCTATATTCTCCAGTGTATGTATAGCTGTGCTAAAGCTTGCAAAGGTTGGTGAGAATGACACACAATGCTGTGAAGTGCTGACTTTATTGGGGACATTAGTTGGCAGGCTTTGTTCTGTGCCTACAAAAGAAGAGAAACATAGCTCATAATGCTGGATTAAAGAAACAGCTTCAGGCAGTGCTTGTATTACAAAAATGACATCGAATTTACAGCACAGAATCAGGCCAATTGGTCCAACTAGTGTCTGCCAGCATTTATGCTCCACAGGAGCCTCCTCCCACCACTCTTCATCTAACCCTATCAGCATATCCTTCTATACCTTTCTCCCTCATGTGCTTATCTAGCTTCCCTGTAAATGCAGGTATGCTATTCAACAACTTCTTGTGGTAGTGAGTTCTACATTCTTACCACTCTTTGAGTGCAGAAGTTTCTCTTGAATTCCCTATTGGATTTATTGGTGACTGTCTTGTATTGATGGCACATAGTTTTAGTATTTACGGCCCTTAGTTTTGGTATAACTGTGTACCATGGTTGAATATACTCCTTATTTTCGTGCGTGAGTTATTTAGTGAATGGGTATGGGGACAATACATAACCAGATAAGGATGGTACTAGCCCTGAGCTTGGGGGCGGGGGGGTGGGGGGGTGCACTCTTTTCTCTTCACTACTCCATCTATGCTCTTGTGACAAATTGGTGGAGAAATTCCATGCGTTTGTACCTCCTGTTAACCCTGAGAGACTTTTCCCGGGGGGCACTAACGGAGCGCGAACGACTTTTCGCCTGGGCGTGGTGCTGCTACCGATTCCCGTGAAATTCAGTGGGAGTTTATTGGCGGCAGTAACCGATAGTGGCCCGCTCCACTGCACCGGCGGTGACGACGTTATCACCGTGCACAGCGACCTGTTTTAGTCCCAGAGTGAAGTTGCGGTAGTGCCCCCTGAAGCTCCGCGGGCAATGCCCGCAACATTGCGCGTACCGGGCGAAAAGCCGACTTACCGGTCGCAGCCACTTTCGTCCTCAATCGGAGGGTCCGTGCCACCATCTTGCAGACAGGCATGCTGCGTGTGTGCCAGGCTGCTGCCACAGTACCCCACTCACTGGTGATCCAGGAATGGCCCCGTTTCCCGCCTGCAGAGTCGGCAGCTTGGCCTTCCTCTTTAATACGTTGCGTCCTTCGCGGAGTCTCGCCGCCCTGCTCCCACCCCACTGAGCGAGTTGAGCGCGATATTTTGCGCTCTGTAAGAATAAAAGTGTATGCTAATGATAGAATTATGGTGTGTGATGGACTCGAGACTATTGATATGGGATGTATGTAATAGAATTTGGTGTGTATGTACAAATGTCGAAAGTGCAGATTATAATGGGACCGCGTGTGGCTGTAGGATTGTGAGGCCTGACGGCTTTCAGCTGTCATGTCGGAAAGCAGCAAGGGGTAATCGACACAGACGGGCTGCGGTTTGAACTCAAGAGCTCCCATTGAAGGAAACTCACGAGCACAAAATGGATACAAAATGGCTCTTAACAGAGAAAAGACATGAGAAGTTCAAATTTCCTCTGGGTGGCCAGAGTTTAAGGCAACGCCGTGAAAATTAACAAAAGATGGCATGACTTTTAAGGTACACAACCCCATTGAAACTCACCAAACTAGCAGAACCCTTAAAAGACGTTAATACGAATTGATCAAGAAATGGCACCAGCTTCTGCAGATAGGCACATGAGTAAGGAAAGCCAACTAAAGAATTGCCATGAAACTAAGACCCAATCCTGGGGTTTTACCGACTTATGCTAGAGACATTGGACTTAAAAGATATAAAAAAGGAACCCAAAGCCTGCTCGCTCTCTCTTGATGACCACGCCGCAAAGCAGAAAGCATCCCTCGAACAGACCAGACCAAGAAGCAAGGAAGAAGACTGTGAGATTTGCTTGACTCAGAGGGAAGTATAAGTATGATTAAATCTGTAACTCATGACCTTACCTGTTGTAATTAAGTAGAGTCCATAGGGTACAAGTCGACTATTGTTTTGTCCAATAGGCTATGTGCATGTGTGTGTGTGTTTAATAAACTTATTCTAAATTGTTTTAAAAGAATTGTTCTTGCTGTCAATTTAATGCCAGAGAGAGAAAATCTTACAGCTCCACTTGTTCTTGGGGGCAGTAAGCTGAATATAGGTCGCGGGGGGGGACTTCTGCACCTGGCGTAGGAACTCCCGCCTCGCGGCTATTGCCACTTCTAAACAAGACGGTTTACAATTTCGTGTCCATTGTTTCCAGGATAGCCTCTCAATGGAAGTCAGGTATTTGAAGTTTCTGGGCCATCCTCCAGTTCAGGTGCATTCTGTTGTCCTGCAAGACAAGATGCAACCTTAAAGTACTGCAAACATAGGAAGCTTATACAGAGTAGGGATCATCATCATCATAGGCATACCCTCGAAATTGAGGAAGACTTGCTTCCACTCTAAAAGTGAGTTCTCAGGTGACTGAACAGTCCAATACTGGAATTACAGTCTCTGTCACAGGTGGGACAGACAGTCGTTGAAGGAAAGGGTGGGTGGGAAGACTGGTTTGCCGCACGCTCCTTCCGCTGCCTGCGCTTGCTTTCTGCATGCTCTCGGCGACAAGACTCCTGGTGCTCTGCGCCCTCCCGGATGCTCTTCCTTCACTTAGTGCGGTCTTTGGCCAGGGACTCCCAGGTGTCGGTGGGGTTGTTGCATTTTATCAAGGAGGCTTTGAGGGTGCCCTTGAAATATTTCCTCTGCCCACCTGGGGTTCGCTTGCCGTGTAGGAGTTCCGAGTAGAGCGCTTGCTTTGGGAATCTTGTGTTAGGCATGTGGACAATGTGGCCCGCCCAATGGAGCTGGTCGAGTGTGGTCAGTGCTTCGATGTTGGGGGTGTTGGCCTGATCGAGGATGCTATCATTGGTGCGTCTGTCCTCCCAGGGGATTTGCAGGATCTTGCGGAGACATAGTTGGTAGTATTTCTCCAGCGATTTGATGTGTCTACTGTATATGGTCCATGTCTCTGAGCCATACAGGAGGGTGGGTATCACTACAGCCCTGTAAACCATGAGCTTGGTGTCAGATTTGAGGGCCTGATCTTTGAACACTCTCTTCCTCAGGCGGCCAAAGGCTGCCCTGACACACTGCAGGCTGTGTTGAACCTCGTCGTCGATGTCTGCCTTTGCTGATAATAAGCTCCCGATGTATGGAAAGTGGTCCACATTGTCCAGGGCCACGCCGTGGATCTTGATGACTGGGGGGCAGTGCTGTGTGGCAGGGTCAGGTTGATGGAGGACCTTTGTCTTACGGATGTTTAGTGTAAGGCCCATACTTTCGTACGCTTCAGTGAAGATGTTGACTATAACTTGGAGTTCAGTCTCTGAATGTGCACATGTGTAGGGAGCACATACATTGACAGACAAATGTTCAACCTGCAGCCCATCCTGCGTGGCAGTAAGTGAACATATATCATACTATTAGGTATGTCAGAATATTTCCTGTGTAAAGCCATTTAAGATGTCAGTGTGACAGTAGTTTCAATTGTAAGTTGCTGCTTGTATTTCTGCCATGTTCACGTATGGCAATGAATGGCAATGATTCAGTAAGGCTTCATGTTTATCTTTTGGCATTACTATACAGGATAATGCTGTATGGAATGATTTGGATGGGGCAGCAGCAAATGAGTTATAGGTTATCAGGAAACACTTTGTGACATGCATATTTGGGGCAGATACTCACCATAGAAAACTGTTCCATAGCTTTATCTTGGCAGGTTTTTTTTAGATCTTCCATCTTCTTTTGGTTTTAGATCTAGGTCCTGTGGGTGGTGCACACAGCAGTGATCCTGTCCGCCATCTCCTGCCAGGCTTGTTGTACCAGTCAATTAATGGAGTAAGCTTATCTGTTCCTGCAATTCCTGGATCTGCAACGCCACCATTTCATCATCAAGTCAGGCAGTGTGGGGGCAGGAAACCTCTATTTGGTACCACTTTGTCATGGCAAGCTTGCTGTCAATCAAATTCTGAATATCAAAGAGGGATTAACAGGTAGCCGAACCTACTCCTGAAGATATTCCAGAATGGACTTTTAACCATCAATTTGAACATCCACAGCAATTTCCAGGCTGTCACCAAACAGACTTGTGATTAGACTATCATAGCAGCATGTCATAAAATTGGCAGAGACCATACTGAAATAGTCGAACATGTTATGAGTATTTCAAGAGTTACAGTGAGTACTCAGCGATAAATGCTCCCCTATTTTATTGAGATATGTTTTATACTTTGAGGGCTAGATAAGTACATGTTTGTTTTACTGTCAGTTACAGTCACTATGTGGGAAACGGATAAACTCTACATTTGTGTTTTCAAAACTTTCCTGAAAAACAGTTTTGCCTGAATCAGTTGCAACCACAATACTTTTCATTTACCATGCATTAAGTGAAATTATTTGTGATAGCTAAAACAAAAAAATCTCTCAATGCTCTAACCTGATAAGATTCGAGGCACTTCTCAGGGACATCTCCCGTGGGAGAATGCACAAAGTTCCAGTTTCTATTCCAATTCTATCCATTTGTAACACCTGTGAGGTCTGGTATTTGTATAACTAAACATCGTGGAGTTTGTACAATTGTACATCTAAATAACATTTAATTGTGGTGTATAAAATTATGAGGGGCCTAGATAGAGTCGATAGGATGGACCTATTTCCCTTAGCAGAGGGGTCAATAACCAGGGGGCATAGATTTAAAGTAGTTGATAGAAGGATTAGAAGGGAGATGAGGAAAATAAATTTCACCCAGAGGGTGGTGGGAGTCTGGAATACTCTGCCTGAAATGGTGGTCGAGGCAGAAACCCTCATTGTGTTTGAAAAGTAGTTGGATGTACACTTAAAGGGCCCAATTTTCCCCAGTGATTTGCGGCGTTTATTTGGTGCAGACCGCTTTTTTGGCCTAAGTTAAAAAAACACTTTCCCCGATCAAGTTGCACCAGCATAACTCAAGTTAGTTACGATTTTTTTAGGTACGTTTTTTTTCAGCCAAAGGGGGTGTAACCTGCCACCCGCGCCAATTCTGGCCATTTAAGCAAGTTTAGCCAGCTGAGAGTTACTCCAGTTCTTCTTAGGCCAGCGTATGTGGCCTCTGTAGAAAAACCTTCTGGAGAGTTAAGGAAATCGGCACAGGTAAGGTAATCGGCACAGGTAAGGTAATCGGCACAGGTAAGGTAATCGGTGCAGGTAAGGTAATCGGTGCAGGTAAGTGCAGCAGATGCCCGGACAGCAGCAGCAGGAGAGGTAAGAGAGAGGGGGAGAGAGGGAGGGGGGAAACCTTTCGGGTATAGTTAGGTGTGGGGATTTGGAGAGAGGAGGCCATTCGGCCTGGCATAGGTGCGGGGACCGGGACCAGGAGGTCACTCGGCCAAGACTAGGCGTGGGAGAGTGGACTGGCAAGCCATTCGGCCAGGACTAGGGGCGGGGGAGTGGACTGGCAAGCCACTCGGCCTGGGATAGGGGCGGGGGAGTAGATTGGGAGGCCCTTCAGCCTGGGATAGAAGTGGGGATCGGCACTGGCATCAGGAGGGTGGGGGTTGCTGCAATGTATTTTAATGTGTTTGAGAAGTTGCTGCAATGTATTTTAATGTGCTTGTGCAGGTTGTGAGCTGGCTGTAAGTGTCACTTTCCAGCCTCACTCAGCCCGCATTTTGTCCCTGGTTATCGTGGCAACCCGATCTTTTTGCCACAGTTCAAGGCTCCACCCCCAAAACTAATGGACAGGTTAGGCTGCGCCAAAATGAAGAAATCAAACGGGAAAACTTAGAACATTATTTTTTGCCGTACTTTGGCCCCCAAAAAATGGGCGTAACTCAAAAAAAAAAGCTTTGCGGAAAATTGAGTCCATTGAGCTGTGACCTATGGAGCTATGGACCTAATACTGGAAGGTGGGATTAGGCTGGCTAGCTCTTTTTCGACTGGCACAAACACGATGGGCCGAATTACCTCCTTCCGTATTAATTTTTCTATGATTCTATGTGTTAGATTTTTTTTTGGAGAGTCACCACTACACAGCACCAGAACAATGAGATTTAAATGTGCAGACCAAATACCATTCTTTAGTTGCTCCTGACTATCAGCCACTTGGGATTGCTGTACTGTTCTATTGTAGTATTAATGCATTGCCCCATACACTGCCAACAGAATAACTGTCATGTATTTAAACATCTTGCAATGACATAGTCATGTAACTGTAACTAATGTACACTGTACCTGTATCCTAGAAATGCACACCTTGACCACAGCGGGTGAACTTGCGGGAGACACTCCTCATCTGGATTTTCCATGTATAAAAGGAGGGGTCCCACCCAGGGTCAACACTCCTTGGTCCTAGCAATAAAGGTGAAGGTCACAGAGTGACCGTGTCTGATAGATCCATGCCTCGTGTGAGTCTGTAGTAAGGTGCAGGGGACACTACATTTGGTGACGAGAAACGGGAATCACCGAACCACGAGGATGGCCACCGATGGCACAGAGGAACGCTACTGTGTGGGTGAGGACTGGGACGACTTCATGGAAAGACTCCAGCAGAGCTTTGTCACAAAGGACTGGCTGGAAGAGACAGCGGCTGACAAGCGGAGGGCTCATTCACTGACCAGCTGCGGACCACAGACGTATGCGCTGATGAAAGACCTGCTCGCACCCAAAGATCCGGAGGACAAGTCCTTCGAAGAGCTCAGCCAGCTGGTCAGTGAGCATCTCAAGCCGGCGAGTAGCATACACATGGCCCAGCACCAGTTCTACTCTCACCTGCGTCGGGAGGGACAAAAAGTCTCGGACTTCGTGGCGGAACTGTGGTGCTTGGCCAGTCTCTGTAAGTTTCCGATGCCTGCAGGGGGGAGATGTTAAGGGACTTTTTCATCGAGGGCATTAATCATGCCGGCATTTTCAGAAAGCTCATAAAGACTAAGGACTTGACTTTAGAAGGGGCAGCGTTGATAGCTCAGACCTGTATGGCAGAGGAAGAGGAGACCAAGCTAATTTACGCACGCAGCCCTGGTCCCAACGTGGCGACGGACCAGGGAGTTAACATGGTGATCGCGACTCGGGACCCCACAGGCAGGCAAGGGCATTTCGAAACCGCCCAGGCAGCAACAGGCTCTTGGGTGGGCCTGCAACAAGGACAATGGAAAGGGGATCGGCAATTCACGCCACCTCGAGGAACAATGCGTCCCGCAATGGGATCATTAACACCCACCATCAGAGTGCTTAGAAACAGCCAAATGGGCAATCAGAGAGGAATGCCTGATAATAGTCCTTTTGTTAACAGCAATCTCAATCTCAGCTCATGCTAGAGGTGCAGGGGTAGACAAACTGCGAGAAGTTGCAGGTTCCAGCAATATACCTGTAAGATTTGTAATGTCAGTGGACACTTGGCCAAGATGTGCAAAAAGGCAGTAGCAAGGCTAATCTGCGAGACAGAGGAATCAGACGAGGGGTCTGCAATGCAGGATGAGGCCTGGGGTAAAGCCTTAGATGCTGAAGTTCAGCAGGTTCATGTGGCTGACGTCGACAGCTCATACACTAAAACGCCACTCATGATGATGAAAGTCTTACCGAATGGCATCCCGGTGCACATGGAGCTGGAGCTAGCTGGAGCTAGCCAGTCACTCATGAGCGCCCAGTAATTTGAGAGACTATGGTCACACAGAGCTAGCAGGCCCAAACTGGAACGCATTGAGACGCAGCTACAGATGTTCACCAAAGAGATCATCCCAGTGCTGGGCAGTGCAAACTTGGTGGTAACACATAATGGATTACAGAACCGGCTGCCACTCTGGATCGTTCCGGAAAATGGCCCCGCGCTTTTGGGGAGCAGTTGGCTAGCTGAGATGAATTGGAAATGGGGAGATGTGTACGCCATTTCATCCGTGGAGTGAAGTTCATGCTCACATGCAAAAATTCGGGTCACTGTTTCAACCTGGTGTCGGAACATTCAAGGGCACTAAAGTAGTGATACGCATTACTCCAAATGCCAGACCAGTGCACCACAAAGCCAGAGCGGTGCTGTATGTGATGTGTGAAAAAATTGAATGTGAACTGGACAGGCTGCTCAGAGAGGGCATAATTTCGGCCGTTGAATTCAGCGACTGGGCAAGTCCCATCGTTCCCGTCCTCAAAGCAGATGGCTCGTTAGGATTTGTGGTGACTACAAAGCCACCATCAACCGAGTATCGCTGCAAGACCAATACCCGCTTCCGAGAGCGGAGGACCTTTTTGCCACGCTGGCAGGTGGCAAGCTGTTCACGAAGTTGGACCTCACTTCGGCCTACATGACTCAGGAACTGGCTGAAGAATCCAAGCTTCTGACCACCATCACGACACACAAGGGATTATTTGTCTACAACAGATGTCCGTTTGGCATTCGTTCGGCAGCAGCCATCTTTCAGAGAAACATGGAAAGCTTGCTCAAATCCATTCCTGGAACGGTCGTATTCCAAGACGACATTCTCATAACGGGTCGAGACACCGAAGAACACCTCCACAACCTGGAGGAGGTGCTACGCCGATTGGATCGGGTAGGCTTGCGGCTGAAAAAGACCAAGTGTGTGTTTTTGGCCCCAGAGGTTGAGTTTTTGGGCAGGAGGGTTGCCGCAGACGGGATCCGGTCCACTGAATCAAAAACGGAGGCAATCTGCCCGGAGCCCAGGCCTGGCAACATGTCGGAGTTGGGATCATTCCTGAGCCGCTACACATGCTCCTGCGTAAAGGTTGTGAATGGTTTTGGGGGGACTGTCAAGAACGGGCTTTCATTAAGGCGAGGAACCTGCTGTGTTCCAACAAACTGTTGACTTTGTAAAAAAAACTGGTCTTAACATGCGATGCGTCATCCTATGGGGTTGGGTGTGTGTTGCAGCAGGGTAACGATGATGGCCGACTCCAACCGGTGGCTCACGCCTCCTGGTCGCTCACCCAGGCAGAGCGTGGATACAGCACGGTCGAAAAGGAAGCACTCGCTTGTGTTTACGGTGTGAAAAAGATGCACCAGTACCTTTTTGGTAGACAGTTCGAGCTAGAGACGGACCACAAGCCGTTAACATCCTTGTTGTCCGACAGCAAGGCTGTCAATGCCAATGCGTCAGCTCACATACAGCGCTGGGCCCTCACGTTGGCTGCGTATGACTACACCATACGGCACCGGCCAGGCACCGAAAATTGCACTAACGTGCTCAGCAGGCTCCCACTGTCCACCACCGAGGGGGCATCGAAGCAAAGCGCCGAGATGGTCATGCCGAGGCTCAGCCACCAGAGCCACAACTGCGACGCTCCACGAGAGAGCGTCGACCACCTGACAGACGAAAATAAAAGACTTAAAGGGGGAGGTGATGTCATGTATTTAAACACCTTGCAATGACATAGTCATGTAACTGTAACTCATGTACACTGTATCTGTACCCTAGAAATGCACACCTTGACCACAGGGGGTGAACTTGCTGGAGACACTCCTCACCTGGGTTTTCCAGGTATAAAAGGGGAGGTCCCACCCAGGGTCAACACTCCTTGGTCCTGGCAATAAAGGTGAAGGTCACAGAGTGACCGTGTCTGATATATCCATGCCTCGTGTGAGTCTGTAGTAAGGTGCAGGGGACACTACAATAACAAAATGTAGGCATTACCCGGGCAATGGGCCATTGCTGCTAATTATCCAATTTTACCCCCAGTGTCACATGAGAACAAGGGAGGAACTTGCAGTCTATGATTTTCTTCAGGTTAGTCCTTAAAAAAATAGCACGACCTCAGTTACAGTGACAGTGGGTGCTACAATTGATCTCAGGATCTCTGGGCAAACAAAGAGTGGGGGAATCAGCCAGGGTTTCTGCTGATGATTATTAACCAGTGACATCTACCGGGATAAAAACAGAAAATGCTGGAAATACTCAACAGCTCGGGCAGTATCTGTGGAGAGAGAAACAGAGTTAACGTTTCAGGTCGATGACCTTTCATCAGAACTGGGAGAAGTTAGAGATCTAACAGTTTTTAAGCAAGTACAGAGGCAGGGAGAAGGGGAGAGGGTGGGGAGGAAAGAACAAAAAAGAAAGGTCTGTGATAGGGTGGGAGGCAGGACATTAATTGACAAAAGGGATGATGCTGCAAGGCAAAAGGAGATGGAATTGGGACATGTAAAGAAACAAAAGATGGGTGTAGAGATGCTGTAAATGGCAACAGCATACTGCTGTCTGAAAGAATGGGAGCAGTGGTTATGTTCTGAAGTTATTGAAATCAATGTTGAGTCCGGATGTGTGCACAGTGGACAACAACACCAATAACAACTTGTGTTTATATAGCACCTTTAACATAGTGAACTGTCCCAAGGCACTTCACAGACGTATTATGAAATAAAACATTTGACACTGAGCTGCATAAGTAGAAATTAAAGCAGGTGACCAAAAGCTGGTCAAAGAGGTAGGTTTTAAGGAGCACCTTAAAGGAGGAAAGAGAGGTAGAGAGACGGAGAGGTTTAGGCAGGGAGTTCCAGAGCTTGGGGCCTAGGCAAGAAAGGAGGACATTTTCAGGCTCGCCTACGATATCTCCATGGTCGAATAACCTGTTGAAGCTCACTGACTTACCTCACAAGTCATGAATGGCCAGTTGGAGTGAGGTAATGGAGTGCTGTCAGTGACTGTGGAACTATACCCCAGCATATGCCAACATCCCTGCATACACCATGGTGCTCCAAATTGCCTTTAGCAATTGGCACATTAGTATTGATGGACCAAATTATATGTTTAAATATTTTATCTTTTTCTCTCTTAAACCTGTTGCAGTTAAATGACATTAACATAACATATATTATTTGACAGTATAAATTTAAAAATTAGCTCTCCATGGTGAAATAGCCTACTAACACTGAGGGCTCAATTCTAACTCCCACTGCCTGGTGGAAGTCAGGCAGAAGGACAATTACAATAGAGCAGGGGAATTACCTATTCCTTTCCCGCCCTGATCTGGCTGACTGATATTTTAAATTGCAGGCAGCAAGGTCACTCGCCCTAAGCTGGCCGGGTCCTTCACAAATATATAATTCACTGTGTGAAACACTTGGAGATATTTCAATATGATAAGACACTATATAAATTCAAGTATTTCTTACTTTTAACTTGTAAACGTTTTAGAAATGATAGTTGTTGTAGAAGCATGGAGCAAATGGAGCATGTGCAATGTTCACTGCTGCTGTAGATAAACTAACAGAATTCTCACATCTTTGTCGCTTTGCTCCTCCACCTTGGTGTGTCTGGTGAGATTACACTGTGACAGGTTAACACAGAGTACTTTATTTTTGTTATCATGCAGTTTATGCTACTGCAACTCTTGTCTGAGGCTGAATCAGACTGTTCGCAACCTTGGTGTCATATTTGAGCCTGAAATGAGCTTTCGACCACATATCCACAGCATAACTAAGACCGCTTATTTCCACCTTCATAATATCACCCGTCTCCGCCCTTGCCTCAGCTCATCCGCTGATGAAACCTCTAGGTTTGACTATTCCAAAGCACTTCTGGCTGGCCTCCCACATTTTACCCTACATAAACTAGATGTGATCCAAAACTCGGCTGTCAGTGTCCTAACTCGCACCGTCCCGCTCACCCTTCACCCCTGTGCTCGCTGACCTACATTGGCTCACTTCCGGTTAAGCAATGCCTCGATTTCAAAACTCTCATCCTTATTTTCAAATCCCTCCATGCTCTCCCTATCTCTGTAATCTCCTCCAGCCCCACAAGCCCCAGAGATGTTCCTCTAGTTCTTCCCATCATGAGCATCCCTGATTATAATCACTCAATCATTGGCGGCCGTGCCTTCTGTTGCCTAGGCCCCAAGCTCTGGAACTCCCTGCCTAAACCTCTTTCCCTCTCTTTCCTCCTTCAAGAGGTATATTTTTCAGGTATATCAAAAATATACCTCTTTGACCAAGCTTTTGGTCACCTGTGCTAATTTCAACTTATGCGGCTCGGTGTCAAATTTTTATCGCATAATACTCCTGTGAAGCGCCTTGGGACATTTTACTATGTTAAAGGCGTTATGTAAATACATGCTGTTGTTGTTGTAATATACTTCAGGCAATTTTGAAGGAGCGGTTAAAATCAGTGTATGAGATACATGCGCAACCATTAATCGGATGTTTTACTCTTGACAGCATTTAAATAAATAAATAGATTTTAGGGATAATCAGTGGATTTCATTCTATAGTTCCACATATATTGAAAAAAATCTTGAATGCAAATTTTACATGTGCCAAATGCATTATCAGGAGATGCACATCAGTTAGTTGCTGACTTTAATGTGAATGCGACCTGGGCATCATAATTGAATGTCTTAGTAACTTAATGGACTTGTGATTTATGTTTAGTGCCATAAGATTCACAAGATGATCAATATTTAGTCAGCCAGTTGATAGACAGACAGAAAAAATCTGTCTCATCCTATCACCCTGTTTTTTTCAGACCTTAAAGCCATTAAAATATACGGATGAGGTCAGACAAAAAAACAGATTGACAGATTTTAAGAGTATTGCCCAGTGGAAACAAATCACAATTAGCATGATTCACAAAATAGTTTCCAGTTACAGGAACTGTTTCTTTGCTGTATCTTTTTGGCCCAGAATCTGCTGGCAAAATAACAGCGAATTTACTGCGATCACTGTTATTAGTGCGTAAATAACCTAGCAACTTATGGCGAGGAAGAAATAGACCATGAGTTGCGAATCACCACAAATTGCTGGACGATTTGTGACACTTTACGTTAGCCTCACGGAAACGAAAACTCACCATCAATCTCCCCGTGAGTTTCATGAAATTGCTGGATCTGTGCTGTTAAAACGAATGAAACTCGCCAGAGACAGTTAGAGCTGGTACATAATGACATAAGGACCCTTTTAATGATAATGTTTATGTTCCTGCAATGCCACTCAAACTCTTTGGCTCTGATGTTTCCTTTCTACCTCTTTTTTCTCTTGCTCGCAATCCAATCTTTCTTTCCCTCTCTTTATTTCTCTTTCCGTACCTAATTTGACTCCAATTCATCCTATTTTCTTTTCCGTCATTCCTTTGTTTCTTTCTCTATCCTTAAATCTCATTGGTTAAGGAGTTATACTGTTAGTCCCATCATCCACCAAACTCCCAAATGCCTCGTTGCCCTCGCACTTTCAGTAATTTGAGATGCAAACATTTTTCGAGCTGAAAGGTGAGGGAAAGAAAATCTAACAAGTGGGGCAAACTGTGAAAAACCCCGCTCCAGTAAATTCTGGTCCAATGTCTGACAACCAACTGAAGTGCAAACAATAAACTTTCACCATGAAATTGCTAATTCGGTGGGTGCAAGGCTCTGATGGTTGCTGACTTACAGAATTAGTTAACGTTTATGTGAGGTGCAGGGTATTAGGCTGAAGGCAAGTGTCCAAATAAAGATATCACAGAACAACTGCGACCTTCCTCCTTTGTCATTTCTTATATCTAGCCAACATGGCAGTCTGTCCCAACATATGATACCATTGTGCTGAACAAGAGATTTCAGTCCAGAAACCCATCCACTTATTTTCCACACGGTGCATATATTAAATGTCATTCATAGTCATTTAATGTGTGATTGCAAAGGAGATTTTTATTTTCTTGTTCTGGGGCTTTACTTGTTAATGCAAACCAACTGCACTCATTTTATATTCAGCTTTTATACATACCAAGGTTTTAAGGAATTACTTGCTGCGGAAACTATCTGACACTCAAAACTTCTACACCGGTTGTCACCGGCTGTGTTGTAAGCTATCAACTTTGAGCTTGTTTTCAAAATATACATCTGGATCATATCAGTGACAATGTGAACCTTTCGAAGAGGAAAATACGGATAATGGTCAACAGGGAATGAGTTAACAGAAACTCGCTTAAATTTATGGTGGAATTGTGTTGCAATATAAATTGGTATAAGAAGGAGTAGCTAGCAGATCTTAGCTGTTAAAATGATGGTAAATCCTTCAGTGACCAGAGGGCAGTCATAAGATAAAAAGGCACCTTTCTCTTGCTACATATGAAGGGCACTGAGTCAGTGACAGTGGTGAAATTAGATGTAGCTAGTAGCTATCATAATTTTTATGGCACCAGCTTGTTCCTTACTAGAAATGTGGGCTAAGTGAGTTACATATGATGAATTTTGCAGGAAAGTGTCCAATTCACTGGTGAAGCAGTGTTATTACACTGTCTTCTTTTACAAATGCCTGTTGACAGCAAGCAGAAGTTTACTGAGGTGGAAATATATAAGTATCTTTAAAAAAAAATTAGTTGCCAACTCCCCTGATCTTCCAACTGCAGTGTTTAGTATAACATCGTTTTGCGGTGAATAGTCTCAGTGTGATAAAGTATTAGGAGGTTTGCAAAATTAAGGTGCTATTTATGCTTATCTTAAACAATTGCTATTGGAGTTCCAAGACGTTCACCTGTACTCTATCCCGTATGTCAGTGCTACTATGACAATGAGTTTTCCTTGGAATGAATGTTTGATTGACATCTACAAATCACTCCACAGAGGTTCTTAGCTGATGACAGTTTTAAAAATATGCAATGTAAGGTCATTTTTGTAAATAACATTTCCAATAGGCTGTCATTAATTATGATGGAAAACTTACTCAGCTGCTTGTTGCCTAGGGCACGGAAGGTGTCTTACCATTCCTGTTGATTCTTGACAGTGTTATGCTGATGATGATGCTCAGATCAGATGCACCAACATCAGTGTCCTCGACCAGGCCAACATCCACAGCACTGAAGCACTGACCACACTTGATCAGCTCCGCTGGGCAGGCCACATTTTTCGCATGCCAGACACGAGACTCCCAAAGCAAGCGCTCTACTCGGATCTCCTTCACGTCAAGCGAGCCAAAGATGGGCAGAGGAAATGTTACAAGGACACCCTCAAAGCCTCCTTGATAAAGTGCAACATCCCCACTGACACCTGGGAGTCCCTGGCCAAAGACCGCCCAAAGTGGAGGAAGTGCATCCAGGAGGGTGCTGAGCACCATGAGTCTCATTGCTGAGAGCATGCAGAAACCAAGCGCAGGCAGTGGAAAGAGTGTGCGGCAAACCTACCCACCCACCCTTTCCCTCACTGACTATCTGTCCCACCTGTGACAGTGTCTGTGATTCTCATATTGGACTGGTCAGCCATCTAAGGTCTCATTTTAAGAGTGGAAGCAAGTCTTCCTCGATTCCGAGGGACTGCCTATGATGATACTCAGGTTAAGTAATCTTGTATTTGCAAAGTTAGTTTTGATGGTGTCTTTCGGACAATTGAGACCAGTAAAAGTTGAGTTCAGAGCTGATTAGGACTGATCTATGCATTTCTGTGCTGAGAATCTAAATCTTCACTGCTGTTATTCCATAAGAAGTTCCTGTGTGGAAAAAAAAGCACTTGGTGAAAATAGGAGGCCCTGGCGTAAGCACTGGGAGCCACGTCTGATTGAGAAAGATTCCATTTCAATTCTACAAGTTGTAAATGAGCTGGGTGGGACATGGTTCGCACATGAAAGTATTAAAATAAAAATACAGCCATGATGTTCAATGAGTTCTTGCAACAGAGTATCGATTACATTTGGAGAAGCACGACACCATCCAGGACAAAGCAGCCTGCTTGGTTGGCACCCCATCCACCACCTTCAACATTCACTCCCTCCACCACCGGCGCACCGTGTCTGCAGTGTGTACCATCTACAAGATGCACTGCAGCAACTCGCCAAGACTTCTTTGACAGCACCTCCCAAACCTGCGACCTAGAAGGACAAGGGCAGCAGGCGCATGGGAACACCATCACCTCCAAGTCACAGATCAGCCTAATTTGGAAATATATCGCCGTTCCTTCATCATCGCTGGGTCAAGATCCTGGAGCTCCCTCCATAACAGCACAAACTGCAGCGCTTCAAGGGGGCAGCTCACCACCACCTTCTCGAGGGCAATTAGGGATGGGCAATAAATGCTGACCTCACCAGTGACACCCACATCCCATGAATGAATAAAAAAAAGACTGTGCAAAAGTACCACATTGGAACGCTCATGGTTTGCAAAATTAACAGGGTTATTTGGAAGACTGTTCCTAGCTTTGCATTTGATGCTATGTGTTTAGCTCTGAGCTTCTAGTGACAACATTACCTGCTGGTACTTTGTTTTACACTCTGAAAAATTGTATGCATTTCAAGCTGCTTATTATGGATGTATACCTGGAAACCTTATTAGTTAATGTAGCAACCTTGTACTCTCAGTCTTTTTCATTTGAATGTAACCCTGTTTAATTATTCAAATGGCATACAGAGATGCATGGTAACAGCAATTGGAATTTGTTATTTAATCATGTACAAATCCTACCTTTTTGGTAGAGTTATCTGAGATTTAATTATCTGAAGACATCCTCTGCAAAGTTACAACGTAATATGCATTACAAAAAGTATGTAATTTGCATTACAAACATGGAACATCGCAGTCTATTAATACAACCAATGGTTATTGTTCATAATTAGTTCACCATAAAATCTATAATTCCCTGCAGCAAATTTTAATTATTCATATAAACCTACAGACCCACGGGGTCAGTCAGCTCTAGGTATTAACTTATAAAGTCCTTGGTGGAATTTTCATCTGAGTGCAAGGACATGTTTGTAACAGGAACACGGGAAGAAGCTTCCCTCCCTCCAATCGGTGAGGTCACGCAATCACAAATCACACAGTCTATTTGCCCTCATTTTGCCTGTCAATAAAACTTTATCACTCAGGCCTACCAGTGCCCATTTTAACATTAATGGGGCTTTACCCAATTAGATTGTTCGCCATCCTTCTTTCTTCATTTATTGGCAAGCCAAAGGTGGAGGTTACACTTGCCTGTTTCTGGAATTTTTGGGGGTTTAAAAATAAAGCTCAATTTGCCAACGCAATTCCCTGGCAGTTGTGTCCGATCTTTATGTTATTAACTCATAAATTATCTTTGGGAAGAAGGACTGGTACCCAATGGGGTATCTTGCTTCCTGCAACTTACTGCGACCACAAAGGTTATATGCTTGCTCATTTGCCTCTGTTACATTTCTTAAAATAAGGTTGAACTGTTGAATATGACTGCTGGAAGCACAGTGGCACAGTACATCAGTGTCTTGTGCAATGGTATTGCATGCATTTTCTCCAGAATTTCCGGCACAGCGAGTTTCTGGTCTGACAATGCCTCAATTTTTAAATCCTCACACTTGTTTGCAAATTCCTCCATAGCGTTACCCTTCCCTATCTCTGTAACTTCCTCCAACCCGACAAACCACTGAGATCTCTGCTCAGTGCCAACAATTATTGATATCACTCTTCTTAAGTGCCTTCGGATATTTTGCTATGTTAAATGTGCTATGTAAATGTAAGTTGTTGTTGTTTGGTTCCAGGTTCCAGGTCACATTTGAGAGGAGGCCAGGAGTCTCCTCAGATGGAGGCTGGAAGGAAAAGTAGTTGAGTGATCCAATCCCACTTTTCTTACTGTCAGCATAACTGTTAGATTAAAATGTAGGACGGTTGATGCACAGCGGTGTACATTTAAGGAGATATTTCACAACTCTCAAGAAAAATATATTCCAGTGAGGAGGAAAGGGTGTAAAAGAAAAGATAGCCATCCGTGGCTAACTAAAGAAATAAAGGATGGTATCCAATTTAAAACAAGGGCATATAAAGTGGCCAAAACTGGTGGGAGGACAGAAGACTGGGAAGCTTTTAAAAGCCAGCAAAAAACGACTAAAAAAATTATTAAGAAAGGGAAGATAGACAATGAAAGTAAACTAGCACAAAATATAAAAACAGATAGCAAGAGTTTCTATAGGCATATAAAAAGGAAAAGGGTGGCTAAAGTAAATGTTGGTCCCTTAGAGGACGAGACCGGGGAATTAGTAATGGAGAACATGGAGATGGAAGAAACTCTGAACAAATATTTTGTATCAGTCTTTACGGTAGAGGATACTAACAATATTCCGACAATGGATAGTCTAGGGGCTATAGGGGAGGAGGAACTTAACACAATCACAATCACTAAGGAGATGGTACTCAGTAAGATAATGGGACTAAAGGCAAATAAATCCCCTGGACCTGATGGCTTGCAAGCTAGGGTCTTAAGAGAAGTAGAGGCAGGGATTGTGGATGCATTGGTTGTAATTTACCAAAATTCCCTGGATTCTGGGGAGGTGCCAGCAGTTTTGAAAACTGCAAATGTAATGCCCCTATTTAAAAAAGGAGGCAGACAAAAAGCAGAAAACTATAGACCAGTTAGCCTAACATCTGTGGTTGGGAAAATGTTGGAGTCCATTATTAAAGAAGCGGTAGCAGGACATTTGGAAAAGCAAAATTCGTTCAGGCAGAGTCAGCATGGATTCATGAAGGGGAAGTCATGTTTGACAAATTTGCTGGAATTCTTCGAGAATGTAACAAACAGGATGGATAAAGGGGAACCAATGGATGTGGTGTATTTGGACTTCCAGAAGGCATTTGACAAGGTGCCACATAAAAAAATTTTACTGCACAAGATTAAAGTTCATGAGGTTGGGGGTAATATAGTAGCATGGATAGAGGATTGGCTAACTAACAGAGAACAGAGAGTCAGGATAAATAGTTCATTTTCTGGTTGGCAACCAGTAACTAGTGGGGTGCCACAGGGATCAGTGCTGGGACCCCAACTATTTACAATCCATATTAATGACTTGAAAGAAGGGACTGAGTGCAACGTAGCCAAGTTTGCTGACGATACAAAGATGGGAGGAAAAGCAATGTGTGAGGAGGACACAAAAAATCTGCAAAAGGACATAGACAGGCTAAGTGAGTGGGCAAAAATTTGACAGATGGAGTATAATGTTGGAAAGTGTGAGGTCATGCACTTTGGCAGAAAAAAAATCAAAGAGCAATTTATTATTTAAATGGAGAAAGATTGCAAAGTGCCGCAGTACAGCAGGACCTGGGGGCACTTGTGCATGAAACACAAAAGGATAGTATGCAGATACAGCAAGTGATCAGGAAGGCCAATGGTATCTTGGCCTTTATTGCCAAAGGGATGGAGTATAAAAGCAGGGAAGTCTTGATGAGGCCACACCTGGAATACTGCGTGCAGTTTTGTTTCCATATTTACAAAAGGACATACTTGCTTTGGAGGCAGTTCAGAGAAGGTTCACTAGGTTGATTCCAGGGATGAGTGGGTTGACTTATGAGGAAAGGTTGAATAGGTTGGGCCTCTACCCATTGGAATTCAGAAGAATGAGAGGTGATCTTATCGAAATGTATAAGATTATGAGGGGGCTTGACAAGGTGGATGCAGAGAGGATGTTTCCACTGATCGGGGAGACTAGAACTTGAGGGCACGATCTTAGAATAAGGGGCCGCCCATTTAAAACAGAAATGAGGAGAAATTCCTTCTCCCAGAGGGTTGTAAATCTGTGGAATTCGCTGCCTCAGAGAGCTGTGGATGCTGGGACATTGAATAAATTTAAGACAGAAATAGACAGTTTCTTAAACAATAAGGGGATAAGGGGTTATGGGGAGCGGGCGGGGAAGTGGAGCTGAGTCCATGATCAGATCAGCCATGATCTTATTGAATGGTGGAGCAGGTTCGAGGGGCCATATGGCCTACTCCTGTTCCTATTTATGTTCTTATGTTCTTATTAACAGTGAAATAAAATCAGGTTCTGTGCCTTTCCCATCTGTCAGATAACCATACAAGCACCCAATCCAGTTGGGATGTATAAATAAAATAAATCAAAATTCAAACATGGTTCCTCTGTAAATGGAATGTTTTTGTGTGAGGATACAAACTCCTTTAATTTGCTACTCCCCTGAAATATACTCCAATCTATGCGTATGTTGTGTTTATAATACATAATAATAAATATATAGGTAACATACCAGATTATTATTGTGTAAAATTCTGTCTTCCTGCATTTTGCCTAAGTCACCCATTTTATTTTCCCGTAAAGCCTTTCCTACTCATCATGTGATGTAAAACGCCTGGTCCATATTCAAGTTGGAAGATACAAACCCATGAAACAAATCCCAAAACAGAAAAAGCTCATGAATAGAACAACAAAACTAAGAAAATAAAACAAAATATCTGTTTTTGTTGCATCATGTATTCTCGGAATTCTGCTATCGGTAGAAAATAGCCAGCTATGAAATGGTCTGCACGTGTACTAGTTGCAAACACCTTGTGTTGTCATTAGAATTTTGACTCTGTCGAAAATGTGCCATAGTGGTGCATAACCCTATATTTTATTATATGGTACCTGTCATCCGATGCTATATTTTGCACCTGTTTGGTGCCATTATAAAACTGATAGGCTCAATTCAATGATAATTGAATTGAGCTTCGACATGGCAAGTGAGCCCCAGGTGTACAGAGAAAATGTTTCAAGGACACCCTTATAGCCTCCTTGACAAAGTGCAACATCCCTACCGACTCCTGGGAATCCCTGGCCCAAGATTGCCCAAAGTGGAGGAAGAGCATTTGGGAGGGCGCTGAGCACCTCGAGTCCCATCGCCGAGAACAAACAGAAACCAAGCATAGACAGCGGAAAGTGCGTGTGTCAACCCTGACTCCCCGACCACCCTTTCCTTTAACCATTGTCTGCCCCACCTGTGACAGAGACTGTAGGTCCCGTATTGGACTCCTCAGTCACCTGAGAACTCACTTTTATAGTTTTAAGTCATTCTCGACTCTGAGGGACTGCCTATGATGATGATGATAATAGGCTCCCTCTTGTCTGTACTATTGCTAAGCGCTAGCTTACAGCTTATAGGAGGAAAGCACTGAAGGGGAGTGATATTCTAGGGGCAGTGGTCCCCCTTTACACAGGACAGAATTTTTTTTTTAAGTCAATTTTGTTGTGACTGTGGAATTCTATTCAGGGGGTTCCCCTCCTTTGTGGCATCATTTACAGAGAGCAAGAGGTCTGCCTTGGAGCCAGCTGACCCTAGGAAATGAACTATAAGCTGGGAACTCAGCATTCCCAGTCTGCAGTGTGGTATCCTGGGATTGAGCCATTCCAAAGTGGCTTCAGGCTAGTTTGCAGTCACGCCCCCACTGTTTACAATGGAGCCACTCTGGGTGATCCCATAATTAATATCACCCGAGCAGGCCCGAGCAGGGAGGGCGTCTCTGTTGAATGACACTGGTGATATATTTTTTTTTAAAGCCAAAGAAATTTATCGTAGTATTGTAATGTCTTACAAAAAGCACTCCCTCTAAACTGCCCTTCCCCTTTAATGGCAATAACACATATTGAAACAGAGGAAAAACATCATATAAAATCTATCAATCGCAACTCCCTTCCAGCTATCTGTTATTCTGTATATAATTTACAGAAACTTTCATCCGTGGAGCACAGAATATTAATGTTTGGAGCATAAGTGGGTGTACACCATGTGTCACAAAAAGCTGAATATAAGGTTGTGAGCAAATTTAATAATGAATTCTTAATAGTTGTGTACCCTGTTATCAGCCTTTATCATCTAGACGCAAGAACAATACTGTGATTGGCTCCCGATTGAGCTTTCAATTTTTTTCCTTGGCAATTTTCTCCTCTCCTCTTCTGTCGGCTACCGTTCCACAGTCGTAAGCTGCCCTCTGGGACCCCAATTCAGTGGCCACTATTCACCTGTGAGGCCTGAATGGGTGTGCCAGCAGGTGGCATCACAGGTAAGTTATTGCCTGCCCTCACCTAGTATTTGTACCTGGGCAGTTCCAGCAGAAGTCATTGGGTGGTGATCACGAGCTGGCCAATTGTACCCTTTAAGCCCAGTGGCACCAAAGTCAAATTTAGCTCCCTGGCTATGATCAGCTAACAGCACAGTGATGGATCCAGGGATTATCCTGCATTACATGACTCGGCAACTCACTGTCAAAAACTCATTGAGCAGTGGGGGTGGAGGGTTGATGAGGTGGTGGGGATGGGGTGGGGGTTATTGCAAGTTTACAATCCTGAATGAAATAGATGGCAGTGAACTGGACTGAATGACACTTGTCAATATAGTTATTGAAGCAGATGAGGAAGATTCAGATGGAATAGTGCAAAACTTGTTACTTTTGCGGGAATATTTTTTGTTCTAATCCCAATTCCTATTACATTTTATAGCAAATCTTCTTTCCTATGCAAAAGATTAAGCAACTACGTGGGTAAGTGCAACACCTTCACCCTTGAAACCTCCTATTAAGCTCTGATCATGGAATTATTAGAAGCTGGAAAACAATTGCAGGGTCCTTCATAATAAGATGTCTGAAAGCCTGTGATACTCATCTTACCATTTACATAACTCTTCTTTCTTAAGTATTTTCCCACTGTCTGGCTGTGGGAACTTTCCTTTTCATTTAGTTTAACTTTCTTTACTCACCTTTGTGTTTCTTTCCTGACTGCAAATTGTCCTTGATTTTACTGTGTTTTGTGTCATGTGTGTTCTTTGTTCAATCCTTGTCTTCTGTTACTTATATTGTTCTCGCGGTCTAGACTGACAGCCTTCATGTCTTAACACCTGCTTTGCTTTTTGTCCTCTTAATCCTAATTAATTGGACGGACCATTTTAAGTAGATTAATAATAGCCTTGCTAAACCGCAGAGTTCTTTATATGTCATGAAGCTACAGAATGGGGCACATTTGACGAACCTTAAATATTTAAGCTGAAAATTATATACATTTGGTACCAGGCATGTGACAAACCTTATTCCAACTGTGTAAACAGTATTAACCCTACAGATGGTGACCCCTGGGTGAACTTGTCTCCTCACTCAATTATTCAGCAGTAGTTTTCATCAGTGCTGGAGCTGGCATGTCTTTCACTCCCACAAGGTGGCCCTAAAGACCATTTGTAAAAGAAATCTGCCTTTGCACAGTGAAACACAATAACGACTGTGGCTGATCTTAAGTCAAGGCAAAAATTATCTGCAAATGTGTTGCAAATGTTTTATTATGTATTTTTGTATATTAGTGCACTGTATAGTGCATTCATCACCCATGGATGAATCTGAGGGCATGCTCCATCGCATTACATTTGTACCCTGACATAAAATAATGTCTTTTTAACTCCATTAGTGTCAACTTCCATCAGAAAGCATAGTGCCTGATACTAATAGTGTTAAAAAAGACTCACAGAAAAAACCCCTCATAAAATTACAGGGTAAATTACAGGATCTCACAATTCTAGAGAAAGACATCGGTATTAAGAGGTTATTGACCTGTGCAATACTTTGAGATTCATGTTGTGCAGATTATGGAAGGTCCAGTGTGGGAGAATTTCCAGTTTATACATTGTTATGCTTCTAATGACAAATGCCCTAAAATGAAATGTAAGTCAATACACTTGCATTGTGCTTCAATAAAATATATCTAACTATAATATACTAAAATGTAGTCTACATACCCAGACCTCACACTATGTTACTGATGGAAAACTATCTGAAAATGCTGCATGTTTCTCAGTTCAAATGACAAGCGCATTTCAATTTGTAAAATTCCCAGAACAAGCAACAACTCTGGATGGCCTGAGACCCTGTTTAATTAAGAATGACGTTGTGGCCTTAAAGAGACATGGCTTTACATTACATAGACATTTCTGATCTGATAAAACTGTGCTCTCAAGATTTATAATGGGGCGGGGGTGGCGGGAAGGGTTCAAGCGAGCCCAATAACGAACATTACACCCAGAGAGTTAGGAGACATAAGAACATAAGAAATAGGAGCAGGAGTAGGCCATTTGGCCCCTTGAGCCTGCTCCACCATTCAATAATATCTTATCCTGGCCTCAACTCCACTTATCCGTCCGCTCCCGAAGCGAGACGTGGAGGTCCAGCCTCATTTAAATAAAAGTTCCCGGTGTCCCGTCCGACACCCAGCCAGTTTCACTACCTGGCCGGGGGCTGGGGGGGAATGTGCTGGCAGAAGGTCACAGCTGGTGACCCATAGGAACGATCCCCAGCAATTGGTGGGCTCTGAAGGCAATCTGGGATCAGGTGTAGGGTTCCACCTCGATCGGTGGGGAGGCCGGGGTTGGGGAGGTCTAGGGACCCCCTGCAGGTCCTGGAGGTGGAGCACTCTGGCTCCTTCCTATTTCTGTAACCTCCTCCAGCCCTACAATCCTCCGAGATCTCTGCGCTCCTCTAATTCTGGCCTCTTGCGTATCCCCGATTTTCTTCGCTCCACCATTGGCGGCTGTGCTTTCAGCTGCCTTGGCCTTAAACTCTGGAATTCCCTCCCTAAATCTCTCCACCTCTCTACCTCTCTCTCCTCATTTAAAATGATCTTTAAAACATACCTCTTTGACCAAGTTTTTGGTCACCTGGCCTTATATCTCCATATGTGGCTCGGTGTCAAATTTTGTTTGGTATCGCACCTGTGAAGTGCCCTGGGACATTTTACTACATTAAAGGTGCTATATACATACAAGTTGTTGTTATTGACGGCGTGATTTGCTGTCAGAAAAATTATGGCAGCCGGGAATATGGCAGGTTGCGGCTGGGGATGAGAATCTTCAAATATTAACCCTCCCGTGTACCATTCTTGCTGGGCACGTGGGTTTAAAATCCCAGCCATTTACTGTGAGCAGCACCACAAAAACTGCAGTTTTATAGGCTAAAAAAAAACATTATTGGTAAGCTTCTGTTGCTTATGATTGTCCACATTTTCACAAGCATTTGTGTTTTATTGGGGGAAAGAGCTTGAGATTGCCATTCTCGCTTCGGGGAGAATGATGGGAGGTCAAGTGCTGCCATCCATTATTTTTAAATAAACCGCTTTGTGTGGGTGGGAGGGGCAATCAAGAGTGTGGGAAGAGCAAGAAAGTCAGTGTTATTCATGCACTTCTAAAAGCGCTGAGCAGATTCTTTACCTTTCCGCCTTAAAATATAGTCAGCAGATTAAATTCTATGAGAAGAGATTGTCTATGGTTTCCTGTGTAAGACGGAACAGAAAGTGTAATCAGAAGGAGCAGCGCGTAGTACCCTTTAGACCTGCAGATGGCGCTGTAAGAAAAAAAAACACCGTCCTATCTGCAATCGAGCCGTGTGCTAGAGCAGGAATACATAGTACTGCACCCACTTTACTTGGCACCGATCATGAATACTGACATTAAAACTACATACCCAATATAGCACTGATAAAATTGTGAAAAAGTGTTCCTTACAAGCAGCCTGGCACAATTGCATATTCTTCCAGCCTGTGAGTGAGATGACGGCTGAGCCTCTGTTTTTTGCCCTACTGAGATAATTGAGGATCATAATGGTGGGAAAGGACTGCAGTCATCACTCGCTGTCTGTCAGGTATCAGTACTCATCTCCGTGTCATCTGTCACCATTGAAGCACTGTGTCATCTTTACTCAGCCTTCAGAGCCGCTGTTTCTCATCCTGTTCATTATCTTGTGCACAGAACAGCCCCCCTTTTGTAAATGCATCTTTTTGTGACTCTCAATCTTCTGATTATGAATCGATGATCATGTGGTGTAAGAGAGATAGATGGCTTTTAGCTCCATCTTGTCTTCTCTAATTGTAAAATATTAGTTACATTAGACTCTGCTTTTTGATTAATGGAACTTATTTGGAGTGGCCTCTCCCAGCCTTCCCCCCCCCCCCCCACCCCCAAAGTCCTCCACTGACTTTCGAGAATGGAGTGATTTCAATTAAAGCAGACAAATAAGCCCTTCAGCTTCGAGATAGCTAAGCTATATGTATTGAATCCACAGGGCCCACAAAGCTGCTGTTGATTTCGTATAGCAGAATTTTCAGTGACTGGATGGACGCGCATGATTTAGTGGTTGCAGGTATAAATAAAATATGGAATCTAATGAAGATCCAGTTTAAAAAATGATTACAGCTTTTTTTCTTCAGAACGGCATATAATATTGAGTGAAAACACAGTGCGCTAAGTTCTCACAATCAATCAGTTCAATTACAAAAGGTCTTTTCACTGCCATGTGTCGAGGTTTATATGTTGCACAGAAGAAGATAAAGTTAAACAGCTACAAACAATTGAGCAAAAATTCTTTTCATCAGTTTGAAAAGGCTTAAATTAGATCTGCCACTTAATGTTTAATTTGTGCGATAACACTTTTTAAAGGAGGTTGGTAATAGTCTATAACTGTGGTGCGAGTGGCTCAAACGAGGCAGTTTCACATTTTGAGCGTTGCTGTTTTATTGAAAGGGCAGTTTAATATTCAAGGAGAAGAATTATTTTTCATTGCAATTTCAAGAATTCCCACAATGACTGTGTTGCACCTTCAAATACAGGCCATTGCTTTTAAGGAAATGGTGCATCGCATGCTTATGCGTTCATCTTCGGAGGTGCCTCCGACTCAGGAGGGTGTTGTCCTGAAATTAATTTTTTATGAAAATATCATGCAAAAGATGTATTGTTCACTGACCAAGATGTCTGCTGACAATATTAGCTGTGTTGTTATATATCTTTCACAGGCTGAGCACGAGGAAAGGTTGCCAGTTCCCTCCCCCCATACCCATAACCACCCCCCCCCACCCCATTGTTGTGAAGGAAAAAACGTTTATGTAGGTGTGTCAAATGCCCCAGTGCTTAACTAGTTAAATCAGTTTGATGTATAGCTAAGTATATAAAATGGACTAAACCCTGCTGCTTTTTTTTCCCCGATAGTTTTTCCATGCTATCCTGAAGATAGAATTACTGTTTGTAAGCAGCTGAAAGTCATTAGTGGGTCTGCAGTCTGTCAGGTGCTGGTGAAAATCTGCTGAAGCTGAATGGGTTCCTTTGCAGAGTGCTGGGAATTTGTCATGTGCTGATGAGCAGTTATAATAATATATGAGCAAATCACAAGCATTCTGCAAATTAATCAAAATTTTTTTTTACTCATCTCTGGGAGAGAGCGGCTTTGCAGCCCGACATAGGTAACATAGTCTTTACTCACAGATGGTAGTGCTGGCATCAGATGGAATTTATATAACAGTAATTCTGACTTCCTGCCAAAAGTAGCCTGAGAGACACAAGGGAAATTGTGTGAGGGCAGTCATGTGGTTTCACAAAGGTTGTTGCGGTAAGTTTTAGGGAAAATCTTAAGACTGCTTTCTGTCTGCTCGTGTTGTTTTAGCCTGAAGGAACAAAATCCTACTCAGTTGTGCCACAGGCCAAATCCAGTGCGTCGTTTTTTTTTATGAATGTGTACTGAAACACTGTTTCACAGCTGTTTGAACTCTTGGCACAAAGAACCATATGACTTCATGTCCTCACTCTTCCCTTACAAGGATTGGAGGAGGGAAGGTTCAAAAGGTTGTTGCTCTACACGCCGCAGGGTGGAGGGGGCTTGCTGCTCAGGAAGTGATACTTTGCTCATTCACTTTCACTGCTCTGTTTGTCTCCGCGTAGGGCATTTTGGGTAAAAGAGGGAAACTTGAACTTCTGCAGAACACAGCACATTTAAAAAAAACACTGGGGATACTGCAGGCACTATAAATATATTCGAAAAAAAACCCAAACAATTTACTCAACCAAACCACTACCGTTTCTTAAACTGTGCAGGACACACACACGCACGCACACACACAAACACACACACACACAAACCCGAAGGAGTTGCAATAACAAAGCATTGTGACGGCTGCTTTATGAGGTCGTATTACAAAAGACCGCCCAGTTCCCAATGACATTTATGATTGAGAATTTCCTTATACCGCAGGACCGCAGAATTTGAAAGCACTGCTGAGCTCAGAGGTCTAGTGAATCCTATTCTGCGGAGTCTAAAATAGAGATGACATGAGTATTGTTTTTTGTGCTGTTCCAATTTTCTACATAGGTGTAAGAAGATTTGTTTCTGGAATGGTACGCAAACGATTGGAGGGAAAAAACTGTTTTGTCAATACATGACCTGTAAGACAAAAAAGATTTGCCGAAGGTTTTCTTTTGAATTTTGAGAAGATGGAGAATCAGCTACGTTACATTAGAGAGTATCAGTAGACTGCAGTGTTTTGTATAATGTAAGGAGCTGCCCATTTGTTTTGGTTCACATGACTGCAGTGGAGTAAGTGGATTAGACTGAAACTTTACCATGCTTCATTGCAGCTGGTTGCAGACATCTGTCATTTCTCAGCTACGGCTTCAGTATCAGGCCACAAAAAAAACCAGCAGAGTCTGACACCTTTCATTTTGCGCAGCCTCTTATAGAATAATGCAACGGAGAGACAACTTTACTTTGTATTTCAAAGGGGGCCTTTCACTCAGATCTACATCACCGTGACATTAAAGGAAAGCAACTTCAAAATCCTAACTTGTATTTATTTTTTTCCTTAGTTTGTTAAAAAGGAGTTTTTAGAATTTTTATACAATTAAAAAATATGATCGACATGAAATAGGCTGCAGGCAGAGACTGCTGACAATGACAAATATATGGGTGGAATGGTGGTGCTTGTTCCCATCATATGTCTGGAGTGTTCAGATAGAAATGAAGGCATTCTCCAAATATTGGGCCGTCTATCATATATTGTTAATATGGCCATTGTTCAATAAATATCATTCTGTATTATTTGATGTATATGTTCTAAATTTTCTGCACAATATTTTTTCAATACAAAAAGAGAAATGCTGTGCCACTGTTAATGCCTCCATATAAATTTAAGTGTTGCAAAGAATATAATTCATATGATCAGAGTATCAAAAATGAATGTTGTGCAAATGTAATTTTTAATAGCTCACCCTTTGGCCTCACCTTCATTATCTTTACATTGATTCTATTAACTACAAATCCATTGATTTTACTGAATGCTGTTTATGAGGAAGACAAAAGGTTAAATTCAGGCTGTGCAGACGACAAAAATAGGATATTGCCATCGCACATAACTCGCAAGTTGAAAGCTACGTTACAGAACAGCATTGGGTTAGCTCGCAATATAATATGCAAGACCTCTATTTATTTTGATAGCTTAGCAGGTATTAACATAGACCTGACTAATATGTACACGGGCATTGGTCTTACAGCAATAAGCTGCAAGATAAATAATGTAAGCAGTATTTGCGTAATATTTACAAGTCCAGTGCAGAAACATGAAATGAGACAGTCGGCACCTGTATTAAGTCAGGATTCATTTACAATATGAACAAGCATTTTATTTCTTCCCAGTACATCTTCTGTAAACCTTATGATGTTTTATTTTCCCCTTACGACCACCGATCCTACATTTGTATATTGGAATATAAGTATAAGAAAAATTAAAAAGAGGTGTATTACCAGAGTTTTATGAGGCAGTGAATGGCCCTTTTCAGTTTCCTCTAAGCCTAACAGCAGTGCAGTTTACTCCCATACATGATACAGTTATTTTCTTTGGGATGCAAAACCTTTAAAGAAAAAAGGTTGGCTTAAAATAAGATGCTCACTTTTATTTAAAAATGCTTGTAAAGCAAACCTTTGTAGGTTTGGAATGCCTCCTGACACCGTACTGTACTTGATATGTTTCTTTTGATCAAAGGGACGCAGAACTATAACCAGACTCTTGTCTTTCCCTGCACTACAGGTCACAGGCCTTTCCAGTGCAGATACTGCCCATACAGTGCCTCTCAGAAGGGGAACCTGAAGACTCATGTTCTGTGCGTGCATCGTATGCCTTTTGACAACAGCCAGTACCCAGATCGCAGGTTCAAGCGCTCACGAGTTGAAACGGAAGCTCCTGGGATTTCAGAGGAAGAAAATGTTGTGAAACCTGGGAGCTCATGTGAACTGCCGGCGGAATCCAGTCAGGACCAAGAGTAATGCAGTGGAACAAAAGAAATACTTGCAATATACATTTTTACAGAGCTTTTTTGATATGCATTCAGAATGAGCAACCGTTTATGGCATTCCAAGGAAAGAACTTATGGACTATTTAAAAATAACACCCCAGTATTGTGATCGACAGTATAGAACATAAAAACTGGAGTTTCCAGTCATCCCAAATGGCTGCCAAACTGTTACCTAGCAACAAGTACTTCAAAACATCACAGGTGGGAGGATAAAGTGGTTCTAAGAGGTGGGAGGAGGTCATCAGTTACTTAAAAGCAGGACATTTAAAAGTTTAAAGTGGTCTTTGTCCAAAAATAATGCTCTTAACAGGAAAATGATACCATCTGAATGATTTAGCATTGCCTTGAAGATCTGGGGCTGTATTTTCAGTGTTGAAAACACCTTTATAACATGACACCAGCTGCTGTCATTCGCTTAGCATAGTAATGAGATGTGTTGGTAGACTGCCATGGTGCCAGTCTGACTGGAGCTGTCATTGCAGAAAAAATCAATTCAAGCGGTGTCGCAACTGCACTATAGACGAAATCTTAGACGGCCCATGAACTAGGGTCAGTAGTGACCTACAGTAAAGTGGGCTGGGATGATACATTTTCACATTTTTTTCCGATTCATAGCCAAATGCATCAATGGAAGAGAATGAGACACAATTGCAAATGTGTTAGCCATTTATTTTTTTGTTTGTTATCAGTTTGCAGTGTTGAGGGAAGAAAGCATTTTTTCTTTACTTAAAGGAATTTTCTTCTGTGGAGAAGTAGGTTATCAATAATCAAATTATAGACAAGCAGGGTGGGGGCACGGTGGGTGGGGGTGGGGGGGGGGGGCAGTGTTACTGAGCACTGAAAGATGTTAAGTCTGACAGTAGAGGGCACTAGTGGGAAGTGGGATGTTTGTAGCAGAGGATCATCATGCTTTTTACTTGAATAGAATCCCCAAGAGCAACAATTTGTTAATTTTTTGTAAGTGTGAAAGACAAAAAACAGGAGTTTCTCCTGAAATGCTATTAAATAGTAGAGAAAATGAAGAAGCCCAATCATCCATAATTTCCTGCTCTGTATGTACGTATTATGAAATACCGTTGAAGTGTTCAGTCTTTTCCCTTTGTTTTTGTAAAACAGAAACAATGGAACTTGTGGTGTATTTTTTATGAATTCTAGCTTTTGTACAATTCGAAAAGTCCAGCGTTTAATTTCATCGTGATATAGGAAGCTTTTGAAAGAGTCGAAGCTCGTGATGAATGATGTGACTATAACATTCGAGAAAAATGACTTATGAAGGTTTTTAGCAACACAATATCAGCACGAAAATCAAAATCAAGTACGCTTATAGCCTTTGAATCGTACTTCCTTCATCGAAAGCAAAACTGGTGTATCTTCTTCCGACGGTAGATGAGTATTAGTGTCTTCTGAAAAAAAAATCAGACTTAAAAAGTCAATATCTTTCCATGTGGGCTGGGAGCAGAAAGTAAATCCCAGGGCCTTAAAACTTCTGCTCTGCCTAAAGCAGTTTAAGTAATCAGAAACTGCGATCTATGATTTGTGTAAATAAAAAAAAAGCTTAGTACTAACCTGAGATAAGGATAACATTTCAGGCTAAGAGAGAAGTAAGGTTTGCATATGCTGGCTACGAGGAAGTCAACCAACTGAAGCCACGGTTTAATTGAGGTCGCTAACTAGGACCTATTTGGCGTATAGCAAGCTGGTTTTATTGTTTTCTAGTATAGTTCTCACTGCCTTACTTAAACCCAGATGATAAACTTAATGCAACTGTTTCTAAAGATCCCAGTAAGGGATCGAGATGTTATTAAACATTTCTGAACGACTGTAGTAAGCTTTAGGATATTAACTGCACTACTGTGTTTGGTGACTGTGTCAGTCGCTTGCTTTTGTGTGTGTGTGTGCGTGTGTGTGTGTGTGTGTGTGTGTGCCGCCTACAGTATCTTAGCAAACACATTCCATTCTTGCACTTTTGAAATCTTTCAGTATTCTTCTGTGTCTTTCAGCATTTCAGATGACAGGCAATAATTCTGTTTGTGACACTGGAAACATTTCCCTTTCTGTGACGTGTGCGTTGATTCCATTTAGTCAGGTGCTACTGTCCCTCTCTTTTTTTCCCTCTGACGTAGACCTTTCCAGAACATTTGTAACTTGTAATACAAACAAGTGACAGCAGCAGTGATACATTGTCAGATTCTGAATAACACCATGCTTCACAAATCTAAACATGTCAACATTTCTCTGTACTTCTGTAGTGTGTGAAACTGGTCATGATATTGTCTACATTCCTAAATGAAGGAGTTCCTATCTTGGAGGAGATCTGAGATCAATAGAGTAGAGGATTTTGTTGCCTTGCTTGTAACAAGTAGATGACTTTGTATTTAAAGTTTATTCTTGGTCATTATTTATTATACATCAGTTGACAGAACTTTATTCTGGTATAGAAGTATAAAAGTTGTTTTTCAGCGATGACTGTTTTCTTTCTGCTGTTAGAAGCAAGATGTCTTTGAAGCAGTACAGTTTTATCCAGTGTTTTACGCAATAAAACCTCTACCTCTGAAAGAGCTGGTTTCGTCTTCTTATTTTATAATGGTGTCTCTAAAAACTCAGCATCTTGTATAATGCAGAAGTATAATACTTGCCTTAGTAATTCTGCAGGATTCGCACAGGCCAGTATCTTGACTCAGGGAGCTGTTACAGAATATCTAAATCCTCATAATGCTGAAAACCAAAGTAGTATGTACTTCTATTCAGAAGCAGTTTAACCTTAGCGAGCTTTACTTTAAAAACATTTTTGATGCAAATTTCCCGGTTCATGATACTCGTTGAATGATGGTACCCAAGTTCCTGGTTTGCAATTACACAGAAATTGTGCTGAAATTGATGCCAGTTTCTGCGCCGATCATGCCAACAGCAGTGGTTTTGCCAAAATTGCCTGCGGTGCTCATTTTCCGACCCTGCAACATAAAAACCAGAGCAAGGCAAGTGCAACTACTGTGCCACCGGTAGGGAAAATAGCAAGAGGGCTGCTGTCTACTGCGATGGCTCCTCACTCTCAGAGCCTCTTGACTCAATCTTTGCTCTTACTTTTCCATTATTATGCAGAACAGGGAAATGTCAATTGGGAAGGTCATTCTTTTTTTTTTTATTCGTTCCTAGGATGTGGGGGTCGCTGGCAAGGCCAACAATTATAGCCCATCCCTAATTGCTCTTGAGAACACAAGAACACAAGAAATAGGAACAGGAGTAAGCCATTTGACCTCTCGAGTCTGCTCCGCCATTTAATAAGATCATGGCTGATCTGATCATGGACTCAGCTCCACTTCCCTGCCGGCTCCCCATAACCCTTTATTCCTTATCACTCAAAAATCTGTCTATCTCCACCTAAAAATATATTCAATGACCCAGCCGCCACAGCTCTCTGGGGCAGATAGTTCCACAGATTTACAACCCTCTGAGAGAAGAAATTCCTCCTCATCTCAGTTTTAAATGGACGGCCCCTTATTCTGAGACTATGCCCCATAGTTTTAGTTTCCCCTATGAGTGGAAATGACCTCTCTACATCCAACTTGTCCAGCCCTCTCATTATCTGACATGTTTCAATAAGGTCACCTCTCATTGTTCTGAACTTCAATGAGTATAGACCCAACCTATTCAACCTATCTTCATAAGTCAACCCCTTCATCTCTGGAATCAACCTTCTCTGAGGGTTCAATACAAGTATATCCCTCCTTAAATACGGAGACCAAAACTGCACATAGTACTCCAGGTGTGGCCTTACCAATACCCTGTACAGGTGTAGCAGGACTTCTTTGCTTTTATACTCTATCCCCCTTCTAATAAAGGCCAACATTCCATTTGCCTTCCTGATTACTTGCTGTACCTGCATACTAACTTATTCTTTTTCATGCGCAAAGACCCCAGCACTCTGTACTGCAGCACTTTGCAATTTTTCTCCATTTAAATTATAATTTGCTTTTCTATTTTTTCTGCCAAAGTGGATAACCTCACATTTTCCCACATTATACTCCATCTGCCAAATTTTTGCCCACTTGCTTAGCCTGTTTGCAGATTTTGTGTGTCCTCCTCACAATTTGCTTTCCCACCCATCTTCACATCATCAGCAAACTTGGCTACATTACACTCAGTCCCTTCATCCAAGTCATTAATATTGATTGTAAATAGTTGAGGATCCAGCACCAATCCCTACAGCACCCCACTAGTCACAGTTTTCCAATTGAAAAATAACCAACTTACCCCAACTCTCTGTTTTCTGTTAGTTAGCCAATCCTCTATCCATGCTAATATATTACCCCCAACCCCATGAAGTTTTATCGTGTGCAGTAACCTTTTATGTGGCACCTTATCAAATGCCTTTTGGAAATCCAAATACACCACATCCACTGGTTCCCCCTTATCTACCCTGCTCGTTACATCCTGAAAGAACTCCAGCAAATTTGTCAAACATAATTTCCCTTTCACAAAACCATGCTGACTCTGGTTGATTGAATTATGCTTTTCCAAATGTCCTGCCACTGCTTCCTTAATAATGGACTCCAGCATTTTTTCAATGGCAGATGTTAGGCTAACTGGTCTATAGTTTCCTGCTTTTTGGCTGCTTCCTTTTTTAAATAGGGGTGTTACATTTGCGATTTGCGATTTGCCAATCCGCTGGGACGGCCCCAGAATCTAGGGAATTTTGGTAGATTATAACCAATGCATCCACTATCTCTACAGCCACCTCTCTCAAGATGCTAGATGTAATCCATTGGGTGCAGGGGACTTATCTGCTTTTAGTCCCATTATTTTACTGAGTACTACTTCATTAGTGATGGTGATTGTATTAAATTCTTCCCTCCCTATAGCCCCTTGATTATCCACTATTGAGAAGTTTTTAGTGTCTTCTACCATGAAGACCGATACAAAATATTTGTTCAACGTCTCTGCCATTTCCCTGTTCTCCATTATTAATTCCCTAGTCTCATCCTCTAGTGGTCCTGCTTTTTGTGGCCAGGACATACCTGGGCCATTTTCCACTTTGTCAGATAAATGCCAGTGTTGTAGCTGTACTGGAACAACTTGGCTAGAGGCGCAGCTAGTTCTGGAGCACGTCTTCAGCACAACAGCCGGGATGTTGTCGGGGCCCATAAGCTTTCCTGTATCCAGTGCACTTAGCTATTTTTTGATATCACATGGAGTGAATTAAATTGGCTGAAGACTGGCTTCTGTGAAGATGGGGACCTCAGGAGGAGGCTGATATGAATCATCCACTTGGCACTTCTGGCTGAAGATGGTTGCAAATGCTTCAGCCTTGTCTTTTGCATTTACGTGCTGTGCTCTGCCATCATTGAGGATGGGGATATTCATGGCGCCTCTTCCTCTCATTAGTTGTTTAATGGTCCACCACCATTCGTGACTGAATGTGGCAGGACTATAGAGCTTTGATCTGATCCGTTGATTGTGGGATCGCTGTACCCTGTCTATGGCTTGCTGCTTCCGTTGTTTAGCTTACATGTAATCTTGTGTTGCAGCTTCCGCAGTTTGGCACCTCACTTTTAGGTACGCCTGGTGCTGCTCCTGGCATGCTCTTCTACACTCCTCATTGAACCAGGATTGGTCCCCTGGCTTGATGGTAATGGTAGAGCGAGGGATAAGCCAGGCCATGAGGTTACAGTTTGTGGTGGAATACAATTCTGCTGCTACTGATGACCCACAGTGCCTCATGGATGCCCAGTTTTGAGCTGCTCGATCTGTTCTGAATCTATCCCATTTAGCATGATGGTAATGCTATGATGGAAGGTGTCCTCAGTGTGAAGATGAGATGTTTTCTCCACAATGACTATGCAGTGGTCACTGCTTCCAATGCTGCCATGGACAGATGCATCTGCGACAGGTAGATTGGTGAGGACGAGGTCAAGTAGGGTTTTCCCTCATGTTAGTTCTCTCAGAACCTGCTGCAGGCCCTTCTGAACAAGTCAAGTAGAGTGAGAGTCCAAAGCATCTTGCCTGCACTGAGACTGATGGCACTTTGGTTCAATATATTGCAGGTCTCAGTAAGAAGAGAAAAAACCCACAAAAAAAATCACTATAAAACTGTTTATATTAAGCACGCTGCGCCAATATTGCGGGTGTAATACCAGCGCAACATTTGTGTAAATCCAGGAAGCTCGCATAGAAATAAATGAAATTCAGTCACCTGGGGTCTTATTTACCAATTTCAGTAGTGAGTTAATTTAAGTAAAGTAAGATTAGCTCACTTCCAAGATTCCTCACATGGTGAGTTCCCAAACTCAGAGTATCAATGAAAGGCAGCATTCACAGATGCATCCCTGCAAGCAAGGAGGGAAAGTCAGGTGATGAGTTAACCTGGAATTTTCTTGGCCTCTTCCAGCAGTTGGTTTTAGGTCACCACTGTCAGTGCCTTGGGAGCAGATGCCCTGCTCTTCTTCCTGGCTGCTCAATGGTGGGTTATGTAGGAGGATCCTAAAAGAGGGAGGGAAAATGTGCAATTTTTTTCATGCATTTCCCACCTTGAATTACCCTCCTCCCCATCCTTGCTATCCTCTTCTGTCAGGAAAAATGGGAATATTCAGCCACAGACAGCTCTACGGAAGCCATCAAGAACACTGTGAGGTTTACCCACATCCTGCCCAAACTGATTAACTGCCAAAGCCCACTATGCACGAAGTATGCAAGCACAATGGCACTACCACTAGCTGACACTTGTAAGCCTCTGTTCAAGCCATTCAGTAAAGTTCACTCATTACCATAATGCACCATGTGTACTATGCTGTACACTATACTGTGAATATAATATGTGTTAATCTGTTATAACCAAAGAGGAATAGCAATAGAAAAGGATAGCATGCTGCAGGATGAAGGAATAACACAGAAGAAAGGATTCAAAACTCCTTGCCTCCTGTTTTAGAGCATTTCCCCGACAAATTGCTACAGTCTTACATTATTTATATTGGCAGGACTGACATATGAGGAGAGACTGGATTGACTGGGCCTATATTCACTGGAGTTTAGAAGGATGAGAGGGGATCTCATAGAAACATATAAAATTCTGACGGGACTGGACAGGTTAGATGCAGGAAGAATGTTCCCGATGTTGGGGAAGTCCAGAACCAAAGGACAGTCTAAGTATAAGGGGAAAGCCATTTAGGACTGAGATGAGGAGAGTTGTTAACCTGTGGAATTCCCTGCCACAGAGAGTTGTTGATGCCAGTTCATTGGTTATATTCAAGAGGGAGTTAGATATGGCCCTTACAGCTAAAGGGATCAATGGGGTATGGAGAGAAAGCAGGAAAGGGGTACTGAGATGAATGATCAGCTATGATCTTATTGAATGGTGGTGCAGGCTCGAAGGGCCGAATGGCCTACTCCTGCACCTATTTTCTATGTTTCTATGAAAGTCCCTTTTACTTTGTGTATGCTGATTAAATTCAAACAGATTTCAAAGCTTTCTCTCACAGGGAATTTAGCGTAACACATCCACTTACAACATTAAACACTCTTGAACACTTTTAGTTCAACTTAACTCTATTTATTTGGGAGATCTCAAACAGTCATGTGGAGCATTTAAGATGGCATTCCTTCACAGACCTTCTCTCTCAATATAGTTCCCTATACCTCCTAGCTAGAGGGCGCTATACAGTATATTGACCTCCTAGCTAGAGGGTGCTATACATTATCTTGTTATACCTTTCCTTTCATAAGAAACAAAAATGAATTAAATTTAGCTTTAATATAAACAAGTAGTTAACTTCTTATGAATACATGTATTAAACAACTACAAGTTTAACAAACAACAACAAAACATTGTCTTATTTATTTTTTCTCTAAGTGTTACTTGTTTCACACTTTGAAACATAGTCTTTTATGTCACTGGCCAGTAAACAGAATCTCTGGCACGTCGAAGAGTGCTCTCGTCGCTGGTGTGAGCAGCATGAAGTCGCTGACAAATGTCGGCCCTCAGGGATTTTGGTATGACACAGCGATAGCCTTTGAAGACTATGCCATCCTGTGTTGTGAATTCGTCATGAACTTTGAAGTATGCATGCAGTTCAGGCAGGCATTCATGTGTCATTTCTGGCCATCCCGTTGTGATTTGTTGTATGACCATTTGTAGTATAGAGTCACTTGCAGTTGTGCATTGTATGGTAGTCAGTCCTTGTTTGGAGAGTGGGAGAAAGTCCACCATGTGGATGCATTCCACTGCAACTTCTGTCAGTGATCTCTCTACGTTTTTGAGGTATGCATGTGAGAGGGTGTCTGCTAGGTACATTTCTTTTCCTGGTTGATACTTTATTTCAACGTCATATTGGTTGAGCCGAATGAGCAGACGTTGTAGTCGCTTGGGTGCTGCAGATAATGGCTTGCGTCATATAGCAACCAAAGGCTTATGGTCTGTCCATAGTGTGATCTTGCGACCATATACATATTGAGGGTTTTGTTTCATTCTGAAGACTTGAGCAAGCAGCTCCTTTTCGATTTGAGAGTATCGCGTTTCTGCTGGAGTGAGCGCTCGATTCACGTATGCAATTGGTTGGCCCTGTTGCAGAAGGACAAACCCAAGACCCTTGCTTGAAACAGCTCCTTGACCTTCGGTTGCAAGTTTTTGGTCAAAGTATCTGAGCACCGGAGAATCTGTCATGTTTTGTTTGATAGCTTCAAACGTTTTGTCTTGTTCTTCAGTCCATTTCCAGACCGGGTCTTTATGAGTAAGCCGTCGCAGAGGCTCGCTGCGGTCTGAATGATCTAGCAAGAATTTTGTGAGGTACTTTGTCATGCCACGAATCGTTGTACACCTGCGATATCCTGCAGTTTCTGCATTTCGTTGATTGCAGCCACTTTGCTTGGGTCAGTTTTGAGTCCATCACTCAACAATATGTGTCCCATGTATTTCACTTGGGAGCTCTTGTATTCGAACTTATTGAAATTTAGCTTGATGTTTCGCTCTTTGCATTTCTGCATGAATTTGCGTAAGTTTGCATCATGATCATGATTGACCTCTAAGTATCTCACCACGTCCAGTGATCAAGATAGCATCTGCAATCATGTAGACTCCATCTAGACCCTTGAGGTTCTGGTTTAACTTCTGCTGGAAGATTTCCGGGGCAGGACTGATGCCAATTATATTAATATCATCCCCATGGAGTCTAGAAGGCCGTGAGGTAGGAGGACTCTGTGTCTAGTTCACATTTTGCAAGAAACCCTCCTTGCAGTCTGCTTTAGTGAAGACCTTTACATTTGACATCTGTGGCAAGATATCATCGATCACAGGAAGTGGATAGTGCCCACGTTTCAGGGCATTGTTCAGATGTTGAGGGTCAATACATACTCGTATCTTTCCATTTGGTTTTTGTTCAGTCACTAGACTGGATACCCAGTCTGTTGGTTCAACAACTTTTGTGATGATTTGTCGATTTCCAAATGATCAAGTTCCTCTTTTAGCATTTGTTTGATCGCTATTGGCACCCGTCTGAGTGACATTACAGCTGGTGTCGCTGATTCATTAAGTTCAAGGTGAATTGTTCTGGCATGTGTCCAAGTCCCTTAAACACATCTGGATACGCATTGTTGATATCAGTTTTTGATGCTAGCGAGATGTTTGCCTTGTTCGTAGTTTGCGATTCACGTGGTTCATTTATACCGCGATATTCTGATGCTGCACTTTTATTAGTTGTAGCTGTTGAGCAGTGCGTGAGCCAATCAGTGGTGCACTTTGGCTCTCAATGATCACAAAGGGCACAATGTACTTTTGCTTGTTCTTTGTATTTTCCAGTGGCACATTACAAGTCCCTACCACTGGAATGGTTGCATGGTTGTCATATAGTAACAGTATTGTCTTAGATTTTTTTTTATCTTTAAGCCTTTTGGTAAGTATCTAAAAGATAGCACATTGCATGTGGCCCCACAATCTATTTGCATTTTTAGCATTTGAGCTTTAATGGAGAAGCTGGCCATAATCTTGTTGGGATACTTTGTCAGCTTTGTCCTTGATTGTGCAATCAACTTTACCAAGCATCTTTACAGTCATGATTTCAAAATCAGAATCATAATACTTTTCATATAGTGCATGAACTTTTGGCTTGCCCTTATATTTAGGGTTATGTGTAGACTTCTGCTTTGATCCATTCTGCCTACACTTTTGAGAAAAGTGATTTAGTTTGCTGCAACTTGTGCAGGCCTTCCTATATGCTGGGCATTTAGTTTTTGACAATTCATGTCTTTTGCCACAATATCTGCAATTGTTCGTGAACTCTTTGTCTGAATTCTTTCTTTGTGGGTTGGGGTTTCTGTCTGACAGCTTTGACATCTTCAGAGTCTGTTTTAGTGAGCTTCATGGATTTCATTTGCGTAACTGTGGCCTCTGTAGCTTTACAGAGCATCACACATTTATCGAATATTAGGCTTGATTCTTGCAACAGCCTCTTACGCAGAATGTTATCAGATATTCCACAGACTCTGTGGTCTCTGATGAAAACATCCTACAAATTGCCGAAATCACATGACGATGCTAGCTCTCTCACTTTCATGAGCTATCTGTCAAACAGCTCATCCCCTTGTACGCAGCTGTTAAACTGATATCGTTCATAGATGATGTTGGTTTTACCTTTACAGTGCTCTTCCCAGAGCTTCAAAATAATCTCAATTTCCTGCTTGTCTTCCTCTGATTTGTAGGGAAGATTATTGTGGATATCTAGGGCATCACTGCCAATGGCAGTGATATACATTGCAACCCTAACTCTATCTGTTTTTTCCACAATATTTGTGATCATTTCATAGCTGTCCCACACTGGACGCGGTGAGACAGGGTCTGTGAAGGAACGTCATCTTAAAAGCTCCACATGGCTGTTTGAGATCTGTCAAATAAATAGAGTTAAGTTGAACTAAGAGTGTTCAAGAGTGTTCAAGACATCATAACATACATGGTGTCAGAAGCGGAGACTTCCGATCTTTCGTCGAACGCATCTATGACCGAAATATTGGAACTGTAAGATTTTTTCAAGCCAATCGAAATTGACATTAAGCAGTGCAGTGCAGAGTGTGCTTCCTACACAACTCATGTGGATCCGTGAAGGGTGATAAATAGTCATAAGCTTGTAAAATAATCTAGAGGCATTAATAAACTAAACTTAAAGTGGCATACGTTATTGTAGAGCCTCGATTGAAAAATTATTTCTACAATTACATGGCCACAATATTTTACTATTAGACTTGTTCTCGTCCTCTGGGTATTTTGAACTGTATACATGTATGTGACAAACTCAAAGTCCTAAACTGTAGCGAGCTATCATGACCAGCAAGATGCCAACTACCGCGCACATTCCTCTCCCACCTCCATTGCAGGTGACTGGTGATTTGAAAGCCAACTGGAAAAAATTCAAACAGCCATGTGGAGCTTTTAAGACGGTGTTCCTTCACAGACCCTTTCTCAATACAGCTCCCTATACCTCCCAGCTAGAGGGCACTATACATTATATCAATCTATCATCATAGGCAGTCCCTTAGAATCGAGGAAGACTTGCTTCCACTCTTAACATGAGTTCTTAGGTGGCTGTACAGTCCAATATAAGAACCAAAGTCTCTGTCACAGGTGGGGCAGATAGTCGTTGAGGGAAGGGGTATGTGGGACTGGTTTGCCGCACGCTCTTTCCGCTGCCTGCGCTTGATTTCTGCATTCTCGGTGATGAAACTCAAAATGCTCAGCGCCCTCCCGGATGCACTTCCTCCACTTAGGGTGGTCTTTGGCCAGGTTCTCCCAGGTGTCAGTGGGGATGTTGCACTTTATCAGGGAAGCTTTGAGGGTGTCCTTACATAGAAACATAGAAAATAGGTGCAGGAGTAGGCCATTCGGCCCTTTTAGCCTGCACCGCCATTCAATGAGTTCATGGCTGAACATGCAACTTCAGTACCCCATTCCTGCTTTCTCACCATATCCCTTGATCCCCCTAGTAGTAAGGACTTCATCTAACTCCTTTTTGAATATATTTAGTGAATTGGCCTCAACAACTTTCTGTGGTAGAGAATTCCACTGGTTCACCACTCTCTGGGTGAAGAAGTTTCTCCTCATCTCGGTCCTAAATGACTTGCCCCTCATCCTTAGACTGTGACCCATGGTTCTGGACTTCCCCAACATTGGGAAAATTCTTCCTGCATCTAACCTGTCTAAACCCATCAGAATTTTAAACGTTTCCATGAGGTCCCCTCTCATTCTTCTGAACTCCAGTGAATACAAGCCCAGTTGATCCAGTCTTTCTTGATAGGTCAGTCCCGCCATCCCAGGAATCAGTCTGGTGAACCTTCGCTGCACTCCCTCAATAGCAAGAATGTCCTTCCTCAGGTTAGGAGACCAAAACTGTACACAATACTCCAGGTGTGGCCTCAGCAAGGCCCTGTACAACTGTAGCAACACCTCCCTGCCCCTGTACTCAAATCCCCTCGCTATGAAGGCCAACATGCCATTTGCTTTCTTAACCGCCTGCTGTACCTGCATGCCAACCTTCAATGACTGATGTACCATGACACCCAGGTCTCATTGCACCTCCCCTTTTCCTAATCTGTCACCATTCAGATAATAGTCTGTCTCTCTGTTTTTACCACCAAAGTGGATAACCTCACATTTATCCACATTATACTTCATCTGCCATGCATTTGCCCACTCACCTAACCTATCCAAGTCACTCTGCAGCCTCATAGCATCCTCCTCGCAGCTCACACTGCCACCCAACTTAGTGTCATCCGCAAATTTGGAGATACTACATTTAATCCCCTCGTCTAAATCATTAATGTACAGTGTAAACAGCCGGGGCCCCAGCACAGAACCTTGCGATACTATGTCACTGCCTGCCATTCTGAAAAGTACCCATTTACTCCTACTCTTTGCTTCCTGTCTGACAACCAGTTCTCAATCCATGTCAGCACACTACCACCAATCCCATGTGCTTTAACTTTGCACATTAATCTCTTGTGTGGGACCTTGTCGAAAGCCTTCTGAAAGTCCAAATATAGCACATCAACTGGTTCTTCCTTGTCCACTCTACTGGAAACATCCTCAAAAAATTCCAGAAGATTTGTCAAGCATGATTTCCCTTTCACAAATCCATGCTGACTTGGACCTATCATGTCACCTCTTTCCAAATGCACTGCTATGACATCCTTAATAATTGATTCCATCATTTTACCCACTACCGATGTCAGGCTGACCGGTCTATAATTCCCTGTTTTCTCTCTCCCTCCTTTTTTAAAAAGTGGGGTTACATTGGCTACCCTCCACTCCATAGGAACTGATCCAGAGTCAATGGAATGTTGGAAAATGACTGTCAATGCATCCGTTATTTCCAAGGCCACCTCCTTAAGTACTCTGGGATGCAGTCCATCAGGCCTTGGGGATTTATCGGCCTTCAATCCCATCAATTTCCTCAACACAATTTCCCGACTAATAAGGATTTCCCTCAGTTCCTCCTCCTTACTAGACCCTCTGACCCCTTTTATATCCGGAAGGTTGTTTGTATCCACCTTAGTGAATACCGAACCAAAGTACTTGTTCAATTGGTCCGCCATTTCTTTGTTCCCCATTATGACTTCCCCTGATTCTGATTGCAGGGGACCTACATTTGTCTTTACTAACCTTTTTCTCTTTACATATCTATAGAAACTTTTGCAATCCGTCTTAATGTTCCCTGCAAGCTTTTTCTCGTACTCCATTTTCCCTGCCCTAATCAAACCCTTTGTCCTCCTCTGCTGAGTTCTAAATTTCTCCCAGTCCCCGGGTTCGCTGCTATTTCTGGCCAATTTGTATGCCACTTCCTTGGCTTTAATACTATCCCTGATTTCCATTGATAGCCACGGTTGAGCCACCTTCCCGTTTTTATTTTTACGCCAGACAGGAATGTACAATTGTTGTAGTTCATCCATGCGGTCTCTAAATGTCTGCCATTGCCCATCCACAGTCAACCCCTTAAATATCATTCGCCAATCTATCTTAGCCAATTCACGCTTCATACCTTCAAAGTTAGCCTTTTTTAAGTTCTGGACCATGGTCTCTGAATTAACTGTTTCATTCTCCATTCTAATGCAGAATTCCAGCATATTATGGTCACTTTTCCCCAAGGGGCCTCGCACAACGAGATTGCTAATTAATCCTCTCTCATTATACAACACCCAGTCTAAGATGGCCTCCCCCCTAGTTGGTTCCTCGACATATTGGTCTAGAAAACCATCCCTTATGCACTCCAGGAAATCCTCCTCCACTGTATTGCTTCCAGTTTGGTTAGCCCAATCTATGTGCATATTAAAGTCACCCATTATAACTGCTGCACCTTTATTGCATGCACCCCTAATTTCCTGTTTGATGCCCTCCCCAACATCACTACTACTGTTTGGAGGTCTGTACACAACTCCCACTAACGTTTTTTGCCCTTTGGTGTTCTGCAGCTCTACCCATATAGATTCCACATCATCCAAGCTAATGTCTTTCCTAACTATTGCATTAATCTCCTCCTTAACCAGCAATGCTACTCCACCTCCTTTTCCTTTTATTCTATCCTTCCTGAATGTTGAATACCCCTGGATGTTGAGTTCCCAGCCCTGATCATCCTGGAGCCACGTCTCTGTAATCCCAATCACATCATATTTGTTAACATCTATTTGCACAGTTAATTCATCCACCTTATTACGGAAATTCCTTGCATTAAGACACAAAGCCTTCAGGCTTGTTTTTTTAACACCCTTTGTCCTTTTAGAATTTGTCCTTGTAACGTTTCTGCTGCCCACCTTTGGCTCGTTTGCCGTGAAGGAGTTCCGAGTAAAGCGTTTGGTTTGGGAGTCTCATGACTGGCATGCGAACTATGTGACCTGCCCAGCGGAGCTGATCAAGTGTGGTCAGTGCTTCGATGCTGGGGATGTTAGCCTGGTCGAGGACACTAATGTTTGTGCATCTGTCCTCTCAGGGCATTTGTAGGATCTTGCGGAGACATCGCTGGTCGTATTTCTCCAGTGACTTGAGGTGTCTATTGTACATGGTCCATATTTCTGAGACATACAGGAGGGTGGGTATTACCACAGCCCTGTAGACCATGAGCTTGATGGCAGTTTTGAGGGCCTGGTCTTCAAACACTCTTTTCCTCAAGTGGCCGAAGGCTGCACTGGTGCACTGGAAGCGATGTCGGATCTCTTCGGCAATGCCTGCTCTCGTTGATAGGAGGCTCCCGAGACATGGGAAGTGGTTCACGTTGTCCAAGGCCACACCAAGGATCTTGATGACTGGGGAACAGTGCTGTGCGGTAAGGACAGGCTGGTGGAGGACCTTTGTCTTGCTGATGTTTAGCGTAAGGCCCATGCTTTCGTATGCCTCAGTAAATACGTCAACTATGTCCTGGAGTTCAGCCTCTGTATGTGCGCAGATGCAAGCATTGTCCGCCTACTGTAGCTCGAAGACAGAGGTTGAGGTGGCCTTGGACCTGGCCTGGAGACGGCTAAGGTTGAAGAGCTTCCCACTGGTTCTGTAGTTAATTCCACTTCAGCGGGGAGCTTGTCGACTGTGAGGTGGAGCATGGCAGCGAGGAAGATTGAGAAGAGGGTTGGGGCGATAACGCAGCCCTGTTTGACCCCGGTCCTGATGTGGATTGGGTCTGTAATGGATCCGTTGGTAAGGATCACAGCCTGCATGCCGTCGTGGAGTAGGCGGAGGATGGTGACGAACTTTTGTGGGCATCCTATCATATCAATACCTCGTAGCTAGAGGGTGCTATACATTATCTCGTTACAATGTCCATCACAGTTGATTGGTAAGACCAATGCCTCAAAAGTCACTGGAGCTAAATTACTTCACCAGAAATTAAGATCTCCTCAGGCACCAGCAACAGCAAATGAAGTCACTCCGTACAAAAACAGAAAATGCTGGAAATCTCAGCGGGTCAGACAGCATCTGTGGAGAGAGAAACAGAGTTAACGTTTTCGGTCATTGACACTTCATCTGAACTGGCAATAATTCGAAATGTAGCAGATTCTTAAGGAAGTGTGGGGCACGGAAAGAGGGAGTGGGAGTGGGGGGGGGCGCGGATGGGGGGATGCAAAGAACAAAAGGGAAGGTTCATGATAGGGTGGAAGGCAGAAGAGATTTGAGAGACATAGGGGATGATGGGCCAAATTGAGATGGTAACAACACAAGTTAGGAAACAAAAGATGAGTCTAGTTAGGGTGCGAATGGCGGAATAAGTGCCAGCTACCATGGAAAACGGAAAGAAACAAAATTAAAATTAAAAAATGGGGGGGGGAGGCAGTTTTTGTAAAAAAAAAAGCAAGGAAAGGGAACAAAATATGGGCAGAGGTTGTGGTCTGAAATTGTTGAACTCAATGTTGAGCTGGAAGGGTGTAAAGTGCCCAAACGAAAGATGAGGTGCTGTTCCTCGAGCTTGCATGGAACTTCATTGCAACAATGTAGGAGGCCGAGGGTGGTAAGGTCAGAGTGGGAGTGGAGCGGATTGGAAGCTTGTGGACTGAACGGAGGTGTTCCGCAAAGTAGCCACCCAATCTGCATTTGGTCTCCCCAATGTAGAGGAGACCACATCGTGAGTAGCGAATACAGTATACTACATTGAAAGAAGTACAAGTAAATTGCTGTTTCACCTGGAAGGAGTGTTTAGGTCCCTGGACAGTGGGCAGAGAGGAGGTAAAAGGGCAGGTGTTGCATCTTTTGTGCTTGCACGGAAAGGTGCTGTGGGAAAGGGAGGGGGTGCTGGGGGTAATTGCAGAATGGACCAGGGTGTCACGAATGGAGCGGTTCCTTCAGAATGGATGGGGAGCGGAAGATATGATTGGTGGTGGGATTGCACTGGAGGTGGCGGAAATGGTGGAGGATGATCCATTGAACGTGGAGCCTGGTGGGGTGAAAGGTCATGATTCTTAGAGGGAGGGGAAGGGGTGAGAGCAGAGGTGCTGAAAGTAGATTGGACATGGTCGAGGGACATCTTAACCACGGCAGAGGGGAATCCTTGGTTGAGGAAAATGGAAGGTGTGGAAGGTGGCGTCAGCAGAGCAGATGTGATGGAGTCGGAGAAACTGGGAGAATGGAATGGAATCTTTATAGGATGCGACGCGGGAGGAAGTGTAGTCCAGGTAACTGTGGAGTCAGTGGGCTTAGAGTGAATGTTTGTCAATAGTCTATCCCTAGAAATTAAGACAGAGATGTCGAGGAAGGGAAGGGAAGAGTCAGAGATGGACCATGTGAAGGTGAGAAAAGTGGAAATTGGATGTAAATTTAAAGAAATTTTCTAATTCAGGGAGAGAGCAGGAAACAACACTGATACAGTCATCAATGTATCGGAAAAAGAGGTGGAGGAGGGGACCCAAGTAGGACTGGAACAAGGAATGTTCCACATATCCCATGAAAAGGCAGGCATAGTTAGGACCCATGCGGGTTCCCATAGCAACACCTTTAATTTAAAGGAAGTGAGTGGAGTTTAAGGAGAAATTGTTCAATGTGAGAACAAGTTCAGCCAGGGGGATGGAAGTGCAGAGGGATTGGACGTCCATAGTGAAAAGGAGATGGTTTGGGCCAGGAAATTGGAAACTGTTAAAGTGGCGGAGGGCATCGGAAGAGTCGCGGATGTAGGTGGGAAGAGAGAGGACAAGGGGAGAAAAAATAGAGTTGAGATTGGAAGAAATAAATTCTGTGGGGCAAGAACAGGCTGAAACGATGGGTCTACCAGGGCAGTCCTGTTTGTGGATCTTGGGAAGGAGGTAGAAGTGGGCTGTGCGACGTTGGGGAACCAGGAGGTTGGTGGTTGTGGAGGGAAGATCTCCAGAAGAGATGAGGTCAGTGACACTCTGGGAAATTATGGCTTGATGTTCGGTAGTGGGGTCATGGTCCAGGGGAAGGTAGGAGGAGATATCACCGAGTTGGCGATCAGCCTCTGCAAGATAAAGGTCGGTTTTCCAAACAAAACAGCATCACCCTTGTCAACTGGTTTAATGACAAGGTTGGGGTTGGATCTGAGAGAGCAGAGTGCTGCAAGTTCAGAGGGAGGTAGGTTGGAGTGAGTGAGGGGAGCAAAGAAATTGAGATGGCTAATGTCCCGTCGGTAGTTTGCAATGATGAGACCTAGAAACATAGAAAATAGGTGCAGGAGTAGGCCATTCGGCCCTTCGAGCCTGCACTGCCATTCAATGAGTTCATGGCTGAACATGCAACTTCAGTAGAGAGGGTAAGAGGCCAGAGGGAGAGGTCCAGGTAGAGTGAGAATTCTGAAAACGGGAGAAAAGGTCAACGGGAGACATCTGGCTGAAGAATTGGGCACAGAGGCGAAGGCGGCAGAAAAAGAGCTCAGCATTGTGTCGAGCTCGAAATTCATTGAGGTGGGGGCGTAAGGGGATAAAGCTCAGGCCTTTGCTGAGGACTGATCGTTCGGGGTCAGAGAGGGGAAAGTCAGAATCTCTCCTCTACTTTGGGGAGACCAAACGCAGATTGGGTGACCGCTTTTCGTAACATCTCCGTTCAGAGTGCAAAGGTGACCCTGAGCTTCCGGCCGCCTGTCACTTTAATTCTCCGCTCCACTCCCACTCTGACTTTACCATCCTCGGCCTCCTACACTGTTCCAATGAAGCTCAATGCAAGCTCGAGGAATAGCAGATCATCTTTCATTTAGGCACTTTACAGCCTGCCGGCTCAACATCTGGTTCAACAATTTCAGACCATAACCTCTGCCCACTTTTTGTTCCCTTTCCTTGCTTTTTTTTAAAAAAAACTTCCCCCCCCTCTTTTTTATTTTTATTTTGTTTCTCTCTGTTTTCCATGGTAGCTGGCATTTATTCTACCATTCATACCCTATCTAGAATCATCTTTTGTTTCCTAACTTGTGTTATTACCATCTCAATTCAGCCCATCATCCCCTATGTCTCTCAAATCTCTTCTGCCTTCCATCCTATCATGGACCTTCCCTTTTGTTCTTTCCTCCTTCCCCCCGACTCCCCCTTTCAGGCAGCGTCGAGGAGGCGGGAGTCCGGGGAGTCGGAGGCCTATAAAACGCCCGTGAGTTCAGGAGTTCGGGCAGCGTTGAGGAGGCCAGCCAGTGCAGGTGCAGGGGCAGAAGGTTAACAAAGAAGTAGAAATAAATCGAAAGGTGATGTCACAGCCAAGGGGGTAAGTGATTGGCTGGTGATTGGTGAGTAGTTTTTCTTTTTCTTTTCCTTTATCAGTAGCTAACCTTTATCATTGTTGTTGCCAAATTAAGTTAATCTAGGGGTTAAGTCATCGCAGGAGAACTCAGACACGTGTCATGCTCCTCCTGTGCTCTGGGGGAATTCAGGGACGCTTCCAGAGTCCCTGATGACTACATGTGCAGGAAGTGTATCCTGCTGCAGCTCCTGACAGACCACATTGCGGCACTGGAGCTGCAGGTGGATAAACTCTGGAGCATCCGCGATGCTGAGGATGCCATGAATAGCACGTTTAGTGAGTTGGTCATATCGCAGGTAAGGGTTACACAGACAGATAGGGGATGGGTGACTAACAGGAAGAGCAGTGGAAGGAAGGTAGTGCAGAGGTCCCCTGCGGTCATCCTCCTCCAAAACAGATACACTGTTTTGGGTACTGTTGAGGGGGCTGACTCATCAGGGGAGGGCAGCAGCAGGCAAGTCCATAGCACCGTGGGTGGCTCTGCTGCACAAGAGGGCAGGAAAAAGAGTGGGAGAGCTATAGTGGTAGGGGATTCTATTGTAAGGGGAATAGATAGACGTGTCTGTGGCTGCAATTGAGACTCCAGGATGGTATGTTGCCTCCCTGGTGCAAGGGTCAAGGATGTCTCAGAGCAGTTGCAGGACATTTTGGAGGGGTAGGGTGAACAGCCAGCTGTCGTGGTGCATATAGGTGCCAACAATATAGGTAAAAAAATGGGATGAGGTCCTTCAAGCTGAATTTAGGGAGCTAGGAGTTAAATTAAAAAGTAGGACCTCAAAGGTAGTAATCTCAGGATTGCTACCAGTGCCACGTGCCAGTCAGAGTAGGAATCACAGGATAGCTCAGATGAATACGTGGCTTGAGGAGTGATACAGAAGGGAGGGATTCAAATTCCTGGGACATTGAAACCAGTTCTGCGGGAGGTGGGACCAGTACAAACCGGACAGTCTGCACCTGGGCAGGACCGGAACCAATGTCCTAGGGGAGTGTTTGCTAGTGCTGTTGGGGAGGGGTTAAACTAATATGGCAGAGGGATGGGAACCTATGCAGGGAAACAGTGGGAAGTAGAATGGGGGCAGAAGCAAAAGATAGAAAGAAGAAAAATAAAAGTGGAGGGCAGAGAAAGCCAAGGCAAAAATCAAAAAGGGCCACATTACAGCAAAATTCTAAAGGGGGAAAGTGTGTTAAAAAGACAAGCCTGAAGGCTCTGTGCCTCAATGCAAGGAGTATTCATAATAAGGTGAATAAATTTACTGCACAGGCAGCAATTAATGAATATGATATAATTGGCATCACGGGGACATGGCTCCAGGGTGATCAAGACTGGGAACTCAACATCCAGGGGTATTCAACATTCAAGAAGGATAGACAGAAAGGAAAAGGAGGTGAGGTATGTTGCTGGTTAAAGAGGAAATTAACACAATAGTAAGGAAGGACATCAGCTTGGATGATGTGGAATCTGCATGGGTGGAGAAAACCCATAGGACAGAAAACACTAGTGGGAGTTGTGTACAGACCACCAAACAGTAGTAGTGAGGGTGGGGACAGCATCAAACAAGAAATTGGGGATGTGTGCAATAAAGGTACAGCAGTTATCATGGGTGACTTTAATCTACATATAGATTGGGCTAACCAAACTGGTAGAAATACGGTGGAGGAGGATTTCCTGGAGTGTATTAGGGATGGTTTCCTAGACCAATATGTCGAGGAACCAACTAGAGAGCTGGCCATCCTAGACTAGGTCAAGTTTAATGAGAAAGGGCTAATTAGCATTCTTGTTGTGCGAGGCCCCTTGGGGAAGAATGACCATAGTATGGTAGAATTCTTCATCAAGATGGAGAGTGACACAGTTAATTCAGAGACTAGGGTCCTGAATTTAAGGAAAGGTAACTTCGATGGTATGAGACGTGAATTGGCTAGAATAGACTGGCAAATGATACTTAAAGGGTTGATGGTGGATAGGCAATGGCAAACATTTAAAGATCACATGGATGAACTTCAACAGTTGTACATCCCTCTCTGGAGTAAAAATAAAACGGGGAAGGTGGCTCAACCGTGGCCATCAAGGGAAATTAAGGATAGCGTTAATTCCAAGGAAGAGGTACATAAATTGGCCAGAAAAAGCAGCAAACCTGAAGACTGAGAGAAATTTACAATTCAGCAGCGGAGGACAAAGGGTTTAATTAGGAGGGGGAAAATAGAGTATGAGTGGAAGCTTGCCGGGAACATAAAAACTGACTGCAAAAGCTTCTATAGATATGTGAAGAGAAAAAGATTAGTGTAGTCAGATTCAGGTGAATTTATAATGGGGTACAAAGAAATGGCAGACAGGTTGAACAAATACTTTGGGTGTGCCTTCATGAAGGAAGACACAAATAACCTCCCGGAAGTACTAGGGGACCGAGGGTCGAGTGAGAAGGAGGAACTGAAGGAAATCCTTATTAGGTGGGAAATTGTGTTAGAGAAATTGATGGGATTGAAGGCTGATGAATCCCCGGGGCCTGATAGTCTGCATCCCAGAGTACTTAAGGAAGTGGCCCTAGAAATAGTGGATGCATTGGTGATCATTTTCCAACAGTCTATCGACTCTGGATCAGTTCCTATTGACTGGAGGGTAGCTAATGTAACACCACTTTTTTAAAAAGTAGGGAAAGAGAAAATGAGTAATTATAGACCGGTTAGCCTGACATCAGTAGTGGGGAAAATGTTGGAATCAATTATTAAAGATGAAATAGCAGCGTATTTGGAAAGCAGTGACATGATCGGTCCAAGTCAGCATGGATTTATGAAAGGGAAATCATGCTTGACAAATTTTCTGGAATTTTTTGAGGATGTAACTAGTAGAGTGGACAAGGGAGAACCAGTGGATGTGGTATATTTGGACTTTCAAAATGCTTTTGACAAGGTCCCACACAAGAGATTGGTGTGAAAAATTAAAGCACATGGTATTGGGGGTACTGTACTTAAGTGGATAGAGAATTGGTTGGCAGACAGGAAGCAGAGAGTCGGGATAAATGGATCCTTTTCAAAATTGTAGGCAGTGACTAGTGGGGTGCCAAAGGGTTCCGTACTGGGACCCAGCTATTTACAATATACATTAATGATTAGATGAAGGAATTGAGTGCAATACCTCCAGGTTTGCAGATGACACTAAGCTGTGTGGTGGTGTGAGCTGTGAGGAGGACGCTAAGAGGCTGCAGGTGACTTGGACAGGTTAGATGAGTGGGCAAATGCATGGCATATGCAGTATAATATGGATAAATGTGAGGTTATCCATTTTGGGGGCAAAAACACAAAGGCAGAATATTATCTGAATGGCGGCAAATTAGGAAAAGGGGAGATGCAACGAGACCTGGGTGTTATGGCACATCAGTCATTCAAAGTTGGCATTCAGGTAAAGCGGGCGGTGAAGAAGACAAATTATATGTTGGCCTTCATAGCTAGGGGATTTGAGTATAAGAGCAGGGAGGTCTTACTGCAGTGGTACAGGGCCTTGGTGAGGCCTCACCTGGAATATTGTGTTCAGTTTTGGTCTCCTAATCTGAGGAAGGACATTCTTGCTATTGAGGGTGTGCAGCGAAGGTTCACCAGGCTAATTCCCGGGATGGCAGGACAGACATATGAGGAGAGACTGGATCGACTGGGCCTGTATTCACTGGAGTTTAGAAGGATGAGAGGGGATCTCATAGAAACATAAAACTCTGACGGGACTGGACAGGTTAGATGCAGGAAAAATGTTCCCGATGTTGGGAAAGTCCAGAGCCAGGGGACACAGTCTAAGGATAAGGGGTAAGCCATTTAGAACTGAGATGAGGAGAAACTTCTTCACTCAGAGAGTTGTTAACCTGTGGAATTCCCTACCGCAGAGAGTTGTTGATGCCAGTTCATTGGGTATATTCAAGAGAGAGTTAGATATGGCCCTAAAGGCTAAAGGGATCATGGGGTATGGAGAGAAAGCACTAAAGGGCTACTGAGATGAATGATCAGCCATGATCTTATTGAATGGTGGTGCAGGCTCGAAAGGCCGAATGGCCTACTCCTGCACCTATTTTCTATGTTGCTATGTTTCTACTTGCCCCACATTTCCTTAAGAATCTGTTACATTGCAAACTATTGCCAGTTCTGACGAAGGGTCATCGACCTGAAGCGTTAACTCTGTTTCTCTCTCCACAGATGCTGCCTGACCCGCTGAGATTTCCAGCATTTTTTGTTTTTTATTTCAAATTCCAGCATCCACAGTATTTTGCTTTTGTATTAAGTCACTCCGTATCTTAAGTCCTTTTGTTTCCCTAACGAGTCAGGTACAAATGTATCGAACTTTCGTACAAGTTTTGAATTCATAAAATTCTGACAGGAAACTAGCTTTTCCCTTTATGAAAATAGAACAAGAAATTTGCAAAATTCAAGGTTTTGAATTTATTTTCTTGCTTCACACATGTCATAAAGTCAATTTGTTCTTCGCAATGGACCAGCCTATAAGTCATGCTTGGTGCATGGGATTTATATTCTCAATTCAACATGTATTCCATCTATTACAGTAAAAATGCTTCTAAAGGAAACAGCTGCAGTTTCTGTACCACAAACTGGTATTGTAGCACTTAAGAAAAAAGCATCTTAAAACTCATGACTACCTCAACGAGAAGTCACCAAAGAGAAGTCGAGGTGACCATTGATGCTTTAGGTGCCATTGAGTTACTGAAGTGTCAAAAACTAGGTTTTAAATAAGTGCAAGTCACAAAAGCCCAACATCACTGCAACTATTTCAAAGGTTCTGTAATCGCACGGCTAGGAACTCAGCAGTATTCAGCAAACTCTGGTGATATTACCAGGGTTGAACAGAGGCATGTAGGCTATGCAAGTTCATCACCTTTTAGCATTGGTAGTGAGTGTCAGGATTTACTCTGTAAATCTATTAGTTACCAGGTCACAGGGCTAGAGATAACCCTATTAATTCTCTGCAGTCTCCTTACTGTTTGCTTGTGCAGTTTTAAGCTGATTTTTACTTTAGTCTTAGGGACAACAATTAATGACAGAGCTTAACCACAATGGATGTTCCCAGGGAATTGTGACTGTAAGCTCTCCCATTCCCTCTCTCCATTCAACAACATGGGGGTGGCGGCAAAGAGTTTTGATTTGATTGTAATGCTACTTAGGAGTCAAAGCATTACGTGTATCTACAGGTTTGATTCTCACACTACGAGAAGGTACAACAACAACTTGTATTTATATAGCGCCTTTAAAGTAGTGAAACTTCCCAAGGTGCTTCACAGGAGTATTATGAGACAAAAAAATTTATACTGAGCCACATAAAGATAAATTTGGGGCAGGTGACCAAAAGCTTGCTCAAAGAGGTAAGTTTTAAGGAGTTTCTTAAAGAGGAAAGAGAGGTAGAGAGGCGAGAGATTTAGGCAGGGAGGGGGCCTAGGCAGCTGAAGGCATGACCACCAATGTTGAGCGATTATAATTAGGGATGCTCAAAAGGAGCACAGACATCTTGGGGGGCTGTGGGGTTGGAGGAGTTTACAGAGATAGGGAGGGCAAGGCCATGGATTTGAAAAAAAGGATGAGAATTTTGTTTAACTGGGAACCAATGGAGGTCAGCGAGCACAGAGGTGATGGGTGAGTATGACTTGGTGGAAGTTAGGACACGGGCAGCTGAGTTATGGATCACCTCTCTAGTATACGTAGTGTAGAATGTGGGAGGCCAGCCAGGAGTGCGTTGGAATAGTCAAGTCTATAGGTCAAAAGCATGGATGAGAGCTTCAGTAACAGAACAGCTGAGGCAAGGGTGGAGACGGGCGATGTCATGGAGTTGGAATTAGGCGGTCTTAGTTATGCTGCGGATATGTGGCCAAAAGCTCATTTCAGGGTCAAATATGACACCAAGATTGCGAACAGTCCGGTTCAGCCTCAGACAGAAGTTGGGGAGAGGGATGGAGTCAGTGGTTAGGGAACGGAGTTTGTGATGGGGACTGAAAACAATGGCTTCGGTCTTCCCAATACTTAATTGGAGAAAATTTCTGCTCATCCAGAACTGGATGTCGGACAAGAAGTCTGAAATTTTAGAGACCGAGAAGGAGGTCGAGAGAAGCGGTAGTGAGGTAGAGCTGGGACAATGGTGGAGAGGTGTTGGAGAAGGATAAATTGGCCAACCGTGTCAAAGGCTGCAGACAAGTCAAGAATGACGAGGAGGGATAGTTTGCCTTTGTCACAGTCACAAACTATGTCATTTGTGACTTTGATGAAAGCAGTTTTGGTACTGTGGCAGGTGCAGAAATCGGATTGTAGGGATTCAAGCATGGAATTTCGGGAACGATGGTTGTGGAATTGGGATGCAACAAAATCAGACTAATTGAATCAGCCTCCAGTGCTGATGACTGTGATAGAAGGGGGGATCTTTATGTTTTTTTGAAGAATTATATATTTGAGTCCGTTATTGAGAGGTTGGGCAGCTATTGCATATTGAGCTAGTTAAACCCAAGAGGTGCTCTTGAGGGGACATATGTCAAATCAGGAAATCAAAGACAGAGGTTGTCTTCCTTCCTACTACATATATCAAATACTAATGTTATGAAGCTAAGGTGGGAGCAGCTGGACAAAAAAAGTCTGGTGTCCCTTAGGCTTTGCAAAGATTTATAAACTCCCACAGGGGTCGCATATAAATAAATCGGTAGAGATAGCAGCAGCAATTCTTTCTCACAAGGTTACAATCCCTCCTGACATACTCATAATATGATAGAAAGGTAGAGGCTTCATACAGACAGTCTGTGATGCTTCATTTTTGTTTCTGAGAATGGCCGCAATATTGGGTTTACATGAACTCCCAGTTTCAGGGATCTAAGGTCCTAAAGGTGTAGTTCTTGTGCTGCTTCAAAGCATCGTCATGAAACCCATTCTGTAGTGATCTTCTTCAGTGGTGCGGCTTTCTTTAATCTCTGGATATTGACTTAAGTATGGTGGCATCAGTGCATGTGTGAAAGGCTCTATTAGTGTACTCAGGATTACTGTTCCAAGTCTCATCTTTCCCATTTTCCTTTTCAGAGGATTACTTCAAGCTCAAGGGCTACGGCATTTTAAAAGATTGAGCAGGTTGTCTAGAGGGGGCGGGTGGGTGGGGGGGGGGGGGGGTGCCGCAGGCTGTACAGGAATTACAGATGAAGCAGGCAGCCTTTCTCTCAACTCAGCAACACAAGAGTTATTAGCAGTTAAGGTCTCCATGTTTGTGGCAGCAACAAATAAGGTGCTGCAGCGATGCCTCCATATTCTGTATCAGAAGTATCTACACAATACCAGCAACGAGATTTTCCACACTGCTTCCTCTGCCTGGGGAACTTTCTCTCAGACAGTGGTACTGCATGTAGCTCTAGTAATAATCAGCAGCTGTTGAACAAAGAGCATTGAAACATGCATTAAGCCTTGGTTTGACTCTAGGCAGCCAGGACTCAATAAACGCCATGATCAGTTTTGTGAGACATCTGCACTTGTTACAGTTGTCTACAACTATTATGCTACCTAATATAGATAGGTAAATACAACTTGTATTTATATAGCGCCTTTCATGACCTGAGGACATCCCAAAGTGCTTCACAGCCAATGAAGTATTTTTTAAGTGGAGTCACTGTTGTAATATAGGGAAACATGGCAGCCAGTTTACGCACAGCAAGATCCCACAAACAGCAATGAGATAACTGACTGTGTAGTCTGTTTTAGTGCTGTTGGTTTAAACTCTTCTGCTCTTCTTCGAATAGTACCCTGGGATCTTTTATGTCCACCTGAGGAAGCAGACAGGATCTCGATTTAATGTCTCACCCGAAAGACAAATGATATACAAATAAAACAACTCTCCCTTGTCATCTAACAACTGCAACAACTTTTATGTATATAACGCCTTTAACGTAAAAAAAAGTCAAGGCACTTCACAAATAAGTTTAAAAAGTGGATCCATGCCAGGAAGATTAGGAGGGCTGATCAAAATCTTTCAAGAGATTAATTTTGAGAAGGTTTTTAAAAGTGGAGAGGTTTAGCGAGGGAGTTTCAGAGCATAAGATCAAGGTAGCTGAGGGCTCCACCACAAAAGGTGGAGCAAAAGGAGATTGTGTTACACAGAAGATCAGAATCAGAGAACTGAAGCATCCAGGAAGAGTTATGGGGCTGGCAAAGTGTTGTGTATCTGTAAAGCATGCACTCCCATGTTCCGCCACCAGGGAGTGTATCCCCTGGAGTCCCAAGGGATCCCAGCATCCCCTGGGAGCACTGTATATAAGCCGGCCCCTAAGGCTTGTTCCTCACTCTGGAGTGTCTTAATACTGAGGTCACTGTTACTTTAACCTCCCTGTGTGCAGTCTCATCTGTGTTAGGAACACAATACAAAGAATCCAGAAATAAGATGGAATTAGGTCACAAAGGGGTTTATAGACTAGGACAAGATTTTTAAATGGTTGATTGGGGGACAGGGAGCCTGTGTAGATTGGTGAGGATGGGACTGATGAGCCAGCGGGACTTAACGTGGGACACAATATGTGTGGTGCAGTTTTGGTTCAGTTGGAGTATGGAAGGTGGAGGATGGGAGGCCAAAAAGGAATGCATCGGAATAATCACGTCTGAAGGTGACAAAGGCAAGTATAACATAGAAACATAGAAACATAGAAAATAGGTGCAGGAGTAGGTCATTCGGCCCTTCTAGCCTGCACCGCCATTCAATGAGTTCATGGCTGAACATGCAACTTCATTATCCCATTCCTGCTTTCTCACCATACCCCTTGATCCCCTTAGTAGTAAGGACTACATCTAACTCCTTTTTAAATATATTTAGTGAATTGGCCTCAACAACTTTCTGTGGTCGAGAATTCCACAGGTTCACCACTCTCTGGGTGAAGAAGTTCCTCCTCATCTCGGTCTTAAATGGCTTACCCCTTATCCTTAGACTGTGACCCCTGGTTCTGGACTTCCCCAACATTGGGAACATTCTTCCTGCATCTAACCTGTCTAAACCCATCAGAATCTTAAACGTTTCTATGAGGTCCCCTCTCATTCTTCTGAACTCCAGTGAATACAATCCCAGTTGATCCAGTCTTTCTTGATAGGTCAGTCCCGCCATCCTGGGAATCAGTCTGGTGAACCTTCGCTGCACTCCCTCAATAGCAAGAATGTCCTTCCTCAAGTTAGGAGACCAAAACTGTACACAATACTCCAGGTGTGGCCTCAGCAAGGCCCTGTACAACTGTAGCAACACCTCCCTGCCCCTGTACTCAAATCCCCTCGCTATGAAGGCCAACATGCCATTTGCTTTCTTAACCGCCTGCTGTACCTGCATGCCAACCTTCAATGACTGATGTACCATGACACCCAGGTCTCGTTGCACCTCCCCTTTTCCTAATCTGTCACCATTCAGATAATAGTCTGTCTCTCTGTTTTTACCACCAAAGTGGATAACCTCACATTTATCCACATTATACTTCATCTGCCATGCATTTGCCCACTCACCTAACCTATCCAAGTCGCTCTGCAGCCTCATAGCATCCTCCTCGCAGCTCACACTGCCACCTAACTTAGTGTCATCCGCAAATTTGGAGATACTACATTTAATCCCCTCGTCTAAATCATTAATGTACAGTGTAAACAGCTGGGACCTCAGCACAGAACCTTGCGGTACCCCAGTAGTCACCGCCTGCCATTCTGAAAAGTACCCATTTACTCCTACTCTTTGCTTCCTGTCTGACAACAGTTCTCAATCCATGTCAGCACACTACCCCCAATCCCATGTGCTTTAACTTTGCACATTAATCTCTTGTGTGGGACCTTGTCAAAAGCCTTCTGAAAGTCCAAATATACCACATCAACTGGTTCTCCCTTGTCCACTCGACTGGAAACATCCTCAAAAAATTCTAGAAGATTTGTCAAGCATGATTTCCCTTTCACAAATCCATGCTGACTTGGACCTATCATGTCACCTCTTTCCAAATGCGCTGCTATGACATCCTTAATAATTGATTCCATCATCTTACCCACTACCGATGTCAGGCTGACCGGTCTATAATTCCCTGTTTTCTCTCTCCCTCCTTTTTTAAAAAGTGGGGTTATATTGGCTACCCTCCACTCGATAGGAACTGATCCAGAGTCAATGGAATGTTGGAAAATGACTGTCAAGGCATCCGCTATTTCCAAGGCCACCTCCTTAAGTACTCTGGGATGCAGTCCATCAGGCCCTGGGGATTTATCGGCCTTCAATCCCATTAATTTCCCCAACACAATTTCTCGACTAATAAGGATTTCCCTCAGTTCCTCCTCCTTACTAGACCCTCTGACCCCTCTTATATCCGGAAGGTTGTTAGTGTCCTCCTTAGTGAATACCGAACCAAAGTGCTTGTTCAATTGGTCCGCCATTTCTTTGTTCCCCGTTATCACTGCCCCTGATTCTGACTGCAGGGGACCTACGTTTGTCTTTACTAACCTTTTTCTCTTTACATATCTATAGAAACTTTTGCAATCCGTCTTAATGTTCCCTGCAAGCTTCTTCTCGTACTCCATTTTCCCTGCCCTAATCAAACCCTTTGTCCTCCTCTGCTGAGTTCTAAATTTCTCCAGTCCCCGGGTTCGCTGCTATTTCTGGCCAATTTGTATGCCACTTCCTTGGCTTTAATACTATCCCTGATTTCCCTTGATAGCCACGGTTGAGCCACCTTCCCTTTTTTATTTTTACGCCAGACAGGAATGTACAATTGTCGTAGTTCATCCATGCGGTCTCTAAATGTCTGCCATTGCCCATCCACAGTCAACCCCTTAAGTATCATTCACCAATCAATCCTAGCCAATTCACGCCTCATACCTTCAAAGTTACCCTTCTTTAAGTTTTGGACCATGGTCTCTGAATTAACTGTTTCATTCTCCATCCTAATGCAGAATTCCACCATATTATGGTCACTCTTCCCCAAGGGACCTCGCACAACGAGATTGCTAATTAATCCTCTCTCATTACACAACACCCAGTCTAAGATGGCCTCCACCCTGGTTGGTTCCTCGACATATTGGTCTAAAAAACCATCCCTTATGCACTCCAGGAAATCCTCCTCCACCGTATTGCTTCCAGTTTGGTTAGCCCAATCTATGTGCATATTAAAGTCACCCATTATAATTGCTGCACCCTTATTGCATGCACCCCTAATTTTCTGTTTGATGCCCTCCCCAACATCACTACTACTGTTTGGAGGTCTGTACACAACTTCCACGAACGTTTTTTGCCCTTTTGTGATCTGCAGCTCTACCCATATAGATTCCACATCATCCAAGCTAATGTCCATTCTAACTATTGCATTAATCTCCTCTTTAACCAGCAATGCTACCCCACCTCCTTTTCCTTTTATTCTACCCTTCCTGAATGTTGAATACCCCTGGATGTTGAGTTTTCAGCCCTGATCATCCTGGAGCCACGTCTCCGTAATCTCAGTCACATCATATTTGTTAACATCTATTTGCACAGTTAATTCATCCACCTTATTACGGATACTCCTTGCATTAAGACACAAAGCCTTCAGGCTTGTTTTTTTAACACCCTTTGTCCTTTTAGAATTTTGCTGTACAGTGGCCCTTTTTGTTTTTTGTCTTCGGTTTCTCTACCCTCCACTTTTCCTCATCTCCTTTCTGTCTTTTGCTTTTGTCTCCTTTTTGTTTCCCTCTGTCTCCCTGCATTGGTTCCCATCCCCCTGCCATATTAGTTTAACTCCTCCCCAACAGCACTAACAAACACTCTCCCGAGGACATTGGTTCCGGTCCTGCCCAGGTGCAGACTGTCCGCTTTGTACTGGTCCCACCTCCCCCAGAACCGGTTCCAATGCCCCAGGAATTTGAATCCCTCCCTGCTGCACCACTGCTCAAGCCACGTATTCATCTGCGCTATCCTGTGATTCCTACTCTGACTAGCACGTGGAACTCGTAGCAACCCTGAGATTACTACTTTTGAGGTCCTACTTTTTAATTTAGCTCCTAGCTCCTTAATTCGTTTCATAGGACCTTATCCCTTTTTTTACCGATGTCGTTGGTACCAATGTGCACCACGATAACTGGCTGTTCTCCCTCCCTTTTTAGAATGTCCTGCACCCGCTCAGAGACATCCTTGACTCTTGCACCAGGGAGGCAACATACCATCCTGGAGTCTCGGTTGCGGCCGCAGAAAAGCCTATCTATTCCCCTTACAATTGAATCCCCTATCACTATCACTCTCCCACTCTTTTTCCTGCCCTCCTGTGCAACAGAGCCAGCCACGGTGCCATGAACTTGGCTGCTGCTGCCCTCCCCTGATGAGTCATCCCCTTCAACAGTACTCAAAGCAATGTATCTGTTTTGCAGGGGGATGACCACAGGGGACCCCTGCACTACCTTCCTTGCACTACTCTTTCTGATGGTCTTCCATTCCCTATCTGGCTGTGTACCCTTCACCTGCGGTAAGACCAACTCGCTACACGTGATACTCATGTCATTCTCAGCATCGTGGATGCTCCAGAGTGTATCCACCCTCAGCTCCAACTCCGCAACGCGGTCCGTCAGGAGCTGGAGGCGGATACGCTTCCCGCACACGTAGTCGTCAGGGACACTGGAGTCGTCCCTGAGTTCCTACATGGTACAGGAGGAGCATAACACCCGACCGAGCTCTCCTGCCATGACTTATCCCTTAGATAGGCAACAACAATGCTAAAGTTTACTCACTGTTATAGAAGAGAAGAAAGAAAAACTACTTACCAATCACCAGCCAATCACTTACCCCTTTGGCTGTGACGTCACCTTTTTGTTTCTTTCTACTTCTTTTTTGTCTTCTCCCTGTAGCTGCACAAGTACGCCTTTTATAGGCCTCCGACCCCGGACTCGCGCCTCACCAACTGCCATTTCAGAGCTGGAGGGACAAAGATAGAAGCAGAAGCAAACTATTTTGCGCAAGTGGGTATTTTGGTAATGGAATGGATGCAAAGATTTAAGACTCAGTTCAGAGTAAAATAAAACCCGAAGGGCCGGATTTTCAGGTCCTTTGTATGCCGTTTTTCACCATGGAGCAGCAGCAATGGCAGCAATGAGGTCTTCTGGGCAGGTGGTCAGCCTCCAACGCCCCCCCGGGGATTTTCGGGCCAGTTTTGCCGCAGCGTGAAGCAGCACTGCCCAGAGGAGATGTGCCAGTGTGTAACACCCCTGGTTACGTCACTGTGAGGTTTTTGACTCCTGCCCGACCCGTACACCCCGCAGTGCCCCCCGCAGTGAACGCCTGGGAAATCGGGCAGGGAACCTATACCAACTGCAGAGAGGTAAGTAATGCAGTCCTAAGGTAAGTGTGATTGTTTATTCTTTTAATTTTTTTCATGATTTATGTTGTGGTGGTATGGGCTATGAACTGAGAATATTTTTGTGGGGGTTTTTCAGGTTTTTTTTCTCCCGGGCCAGCTCTTGAGCTCGGGATTTTCCCATGCTAACACCCTAAGAGACGTGTACAATGCCTCCCTGAACACTGCGCCCAGACTTAGGGCCCAGCTGTCCAATTTTGATGACTGAGGTGTACACTATTTCCGGGCGCAAACTTTATCGCCCTGCCGCCATTACCGCCCCAAAATCATCAAAGCCGAAAATCCAAGCCAAAGGTTGTAAATGTTAGCCTGACAGAGTGGCTGGGAGGGAAGTGGAGCCAGTGACAAAGAAATGGAGTTCATGGTGGGAGCGAAGGACAATTCCTACTATTTGAACATAGGCATTTAATCTCCAGCAATGGCCTTTCTTCCCTTCCCTATATTGTCCCTTCCAGAGATCCCTTAAGATCTATCCTTGGGCCCCTCCTCTTCCATGTCTTCAAGTTGCCCTTTGGTGACAACATTGAAGACACAGAGTCAGTTTTGACACATATGCTGATGACACCCAGTCCTACCTCTCCACCATTCTTCTGAATTCAATTGTCCTTCCACTTTCAGCCACAGGACATCACTGCAGGAGTTCCTCAGGGCAGTGTCCTAGGCAAAACCATCTTCAACTGCTTCAATGACCTTTCCTCCATCATAAGGTCAGAAGTGGGGATGTTCACTGATGACTGCCCAGCTGATGAATTTTGTGGCAGCAGACGCAAACCATTTGCTGCGCAAAATTTACCGCTCTGCCTAGGACAACACCGCAACAGAGTCGCAACCGAATTTCTCCCCCATTGTCCTTCACTCCCACCATGTACTCCATACATGATAATACCCGCTCTGAGATCTTATGACAGTCTTTTATCGGTTGAGACTGTCCGGTGCTTTGCGCTCCCGCGTTGACTGTCTCAGTTTGATTCCAGCCTTGGGTGAGTGTGCGGGGTCTGTTGTGGCTAATGGCTGGATGACTGACTTATTGTGGGTGGCAGTGGCCATGTCAGGAATTGCAAGTCCATTTTTATTGAACAGGTCCGTGATGGAAATTTCGGATTCACTGATGACCCTTGAGTCCTCTGAAGACTTCTGGTAGGTTGGTTGGTCGTCGATGGTTTCTTCACCCGACTGTTCTGGCTCATCTGTGTGCCTCAGCTTTGTCTTATCCGTGTGTTTCCTGCAAGTTTGCCCATTCTTGAGCTTAATAACAAATACTCTGTTGCCCTCCTTGGCCATGACCGTACCAGTGATCTATTTTGGACCCTGACCATAGTTCAACACATATACAGGATCATTAACAGAAATCTCGCGTGACACAGTTGCGCGATCGTGGTACCCTTGTTGACTTTGTCTTCTGTATTCAACATGATTATTTAAATCCTGGTGTACCAGAGATAGCTTGGTCTTAAGACCTCTTTTCATCATGAGTTGAGCAGGTGAGACCCCTGTGAGTGTGTGGGGTCTTGTCCTATAACTCAGCAGTATGCAGGACAAGTGGGTCTGCAGTGACCCTTGGGTTACTCTCCTCATGCTTTGCTCGATAATTTGTACTGCACGTTCAGCTTGTCCGTTGGACGCAGGCTTGAACGGTGCTGACTTTACATGTTTTATGCCATTAAGTTTCACAAACTCCTGAAACTCCTGACTGGTGAATCACAGCCCATTGTCACTCACCACTATGTCAGGCAGACCATGTGTCGCGAACATGACATTGAGATTCTCTATGGTTGCTGTGGACGTGCTGGATGACGTGATTATGCATTCTATCCACTTCAAAAAAGAGTCCACCACCACTAAAAACATCTTGTCCAGGAAGGGACCTGCAAAATTTACATGGATTCTGGACCAAGGTTTGGATGGCCACGACCACAGACTCAGCAGCGATTCTGCTGGTGTTTTGTTGAGCTGCATGCAAGTGTTCCACTGATGCACGCATGCTTCCAGTTCAGAATCAATTCCTGGCCACCATACATGGGACCTGGCGATGGCCTTCATCATCGCTATATCCGGATGTGTGCTGTGTAACCTATGCAGGAACTTCTCTCTCCCTTTCTTGGGCATTACTACGTGATTGTCCCACAATATTCAATCTGCTTGAATAGACAGTTCGCCCTTGCGACGAATGTATGGTTTGGCCTCCTCGTACATTTGCTTAGGTATGGCAGACCAAACCCCTTTGAGGATGCAACCCTTTACCAGCGATAAAATTGGGTCCTGGCTGGTCCAAGTCTTAACTTGTTGAGCCGTGACAGGGGTGACACTCTCAAAAGCATCCATGATTAACATTAGATCCGCTGGTAGTGGCGTTTCCACCTCCGGTGTGGGCAACGGCAACCGGCTCAAAGCATCGGCACAATTCTCTGTGCCAGGTCTATGGCGAATGACATAATCATGGGCGGATAATGTCAGCGGCCACCTTTGGATGCGGGATGAAGCGTTGGTATTGATACCTTTGCTCTCGAACAACAATGAAATGAGCGTCTTGTGATCAGTCTCTAATTCGAACCTCAGACCGAATAGGTATTGATACATCTTTTTAACACCATACACACACGCTAAAGCTTCTTTTTCTACCATGCTGTAGGCTCTTTCCGCTTTCGACAAATTTTTGGATGCATACGCGACAGGTTGAAGTTTCCCCGACTCAGTGGCTTGTTGGAATACGCAACCAATTCCATATGACGATGCATCACAGGTCAAAACTAAACATTTACATGGGTCATAATGTACCAGCAACTTGTTCGAGTAAAGCAGATTGGTGGCTTTCTTGAAAGCTCTGTCTTGCGATGCGCCCTACATCTAGTTGTCGCCTTTTCTCAATAGCATGTGCAGTGGTTCTAGTAAGGTGCTCAATTTAGATAGGAAGTTACCAAAGTAGTTGAGTAGACCCAGGAACGAACGCAGCTCCGTCACATTCTGCGGCTTGGGTGCATTCTTGATGGCCTTGGTTTTCATGTCAGTAGGTCTGATGCCATCAGCGGTGATTTTCCTCCCGAGGAATTCGACCTCCGATGCCATGACGACGCACTTCAAGTGTTTCAGTCTGAGTCCCACTCTATCTAAAAACAGTAGAACCTCTTCCAGGTTGTTCAGATGTTCCTTGGAGTCACGGCCGGTGATCAGGATGTCATCTTGGAACACGACTGTTCTGGGAACGGACTTCAGTAGACTTTTCATATTCCTCTGGAATATTGCTGCAGCCGAGCGAATTCCAAAAGGGCACCTGTGGTAAATAAATAGTCCTTTCTGCGTGTTAATGCACGTAAGTCTCTTCGACATCTCAACCAACTCCTGTGTCATATAGGCCGACGCCAAGTCCAGTTTTGTGAACAACGTCCTCTGGCTAGCGTCGCAAACAACTCATCAGTCTTCGGTAATGGGTACTGATCTTGTTTCGAAACCCTGTTGATCGTAGCCTTGTAGTCTCCACAGATTCTGACATCACTTTTCAGCATAGGAACAATGGGGCTGGCCCATTCATTAAATTTGACCGGTGATATGATCCCTTCACGCTGGAGTCTGTCCAGTTCACTTTCGACCTTCTTCCTCATCATATACGGCACTGCCCGAGCTTTATGATGGATGGGTCTTGCATCTGAGTCCACATGGATCTACACCTTGGCTCCCGTGAAGTTGCTGATACCCGGTTCGAACAGCGAGGGGAACTTGCTCAATACTTGGGCACATGTATCTTCCTCTGATGACAACGCCTTTATGTCATTCCAGTCACATCTGATTTTCTCTAACCAGCTCCTGCCTAGCAGTGTTGGGCCATTTCCTAGAGCAATGCACAGCGGTAACTCATGAACCGCACCGTTATATGACACATTAATTTGTGCAGTGCCAATCACCATTATCAGTTCTTTGGTGTATGTGAGCAGCTTGGCTTTAACAGGGCTCAGCCTGGGCCTCATACTCTTAGTATCCACAGCTTATTAAATGCTCTCTCGTTCATGATCGATTGACTTGCCCCCATGTCCAGTTCCATCGATACCGTTAAACTTCACATTAATCAAAATTGGTTTACTCTTGGTTATGAAGGAGTACAGTCCATACACTTCCTCCTCTGGCATCTCGGATTGCGTATCCGGATCCGCGCTAGTCTACTCTCATCCTCCACGCGGTGTGTCGCAGCTCGCTTGCTCATCTGCGGACACTTGCGCTGGAGATGCCCCACTCTCAGACAGCTTTTGCAACTATATTGCTTGAATCGGCACTGCTGGTGCCGATGATTTCCCCCACAACGCCAACACGGAGAAGTCGGATACATTCCCACTGGCGGACTTTGGGCAGCCACAGGTTTCGCGAACGCAGCCAGAGAAGGCCCTGCAATGTGTTGCTCTGCCAAACACCGAATCAATCGCATTTACAGTACTTGCCGAGGTTCGGTTCTTCACCGCTATTTGCTTTAGACTCCTATCCGTCGTCATACATTATTGAGCGATCTGGATGGCCCTTTTTAAATCCAACTCCTCCACCGCCAGAGGTTTGCACAGGATCACCTCGTGTTTGATACCGATAACAAAGAAGTCCCGCAGCATGTCTGCCAACCCCATCCCGAACTTGCACGGTCCCGCTAGACATCTCAGGTCGGCAACGAATTCCGCCGCGCTCTGGCCCTCCGATCGAACGTGTGTATAAAACCTGTATCTCGAGATGATGATGCCATCGTCTGGTTTGAGGTGCTCCCGTACCAATGTACACAACTCCTCGTACATTTTCTCTGTTGGATAACTAGGCATTAGTAGATTCTTTATCAGACCGTAGATCTTTGAACCGCACACAGTGAGGAACACGGCCCGGCACCGATCTGCATCGTCGACCCCCTTCATTTTGTTGGCCACGAAGTACTGGTTCAAATGGCTCACAAAGTCTTCCCAATCTTCTCCCTCCACGAATCGCTCTAAAAATCCAATCATGCTCATTTTGCAAACAAAGGTTCTTGTATTCTCGTCGCCAAATGTTATGTATGCAATAAAGATTCAAACTGAGTACTGTTTAACTAAGCAAGGTACAACTTTGGCTCTGCTTTATTTAGGCCCAAAAAATCTGACTCTCAAAATGGCTGGCCTTTTATACCTGAGCAGCACCATGTGCGTATTGCTCACTGGCCTCCAACAATGATGCCATCTGGCGGCTACAAATAGAATGTACATACATGACAGAAAGGAAGGCATAAGGCTCCCTTTGATAATAAAAACAGTAAATGCTGGAAGTGTCAGCAGGTCAGGCAGCATCTGTGGACAGGAAGCGGATTTAATGTTTCGGGTCGATGACCCTTCGATAGAACAAAAGAGCATAAGAAATAGGAGCAGGAGCAGGCCATACGACCCCTCAAACCTGTTCCACCATTTAATATGATCGTGGCTGATCCGATCATGGACTCAGGTCCACTTCCCTGCCCATTCCCCATAACCCCTTATCCCCTTATCGGTTAAGAAACTATCGATCTCTGTCTTAAATTTATTCAATGACCCAGCTTTCACAGCTCTCTGAGGCAGCGAATTCCACAGAATTACAACCCTCTGAGTGAAAAAATTCCTCCTTATCTCAGTTTTAAATGGGCGGCCCCTTATTCTAAGATTATGCCCCCTAGTTCTAGTCTCCCTTATCAGTGGAAACATCCTCTCTGCATCCACCTTGTCAAGCCCCCTCATAATTTTATACATTTTGATAAGTTCACCTCTCATTCTTCTAAATTCCAATGAGTAGAGGCCCAACCTTCTCAACCTTTCCTCATAAGTCAACCCCCTCATTGCCTCCAAAGTAAGCATATCCTTTCTTAAATATGGAAACCAAAACTGTACATAGTACTCCAGGTGTGGCCTCACCAATACCCCATATAACTGTAGCAAGACTTCCCTGCTTTTATACTCCATCCCCTTTGCAATAAAGGCCAAGATTCCATTGACCTTCCTGATCCCTTGCTGTACCTGCATACTAACTTTTGTGTTTCATGTACCAGGACCCCCATGTCCTGCTGTACTGTAGCACTATGCAATTTTTCTCCATTTAAATAATAACTTGCTCTTTGATTTTTTCTGCCAAAGTGCATAACCTCACACTTTCTAACATTATACTCCATCTGCCAAATTTTTGCCCACTCACTTAGCCTGTCTATGTCCTTTTGCATGTTTTTTGTGTCCTCCTTACACATTGCTTTTCCTCCCATCTTTGTATCATCAGCAAACTTGGCTACATTACACTCAGTCCCTTCTTCCAAGTCGTTAATATAGATTGTATATGAACTGGAGAGTGTTTGGAAATGACAGATTCTTAATGAGCACTGAAAGGGAATGGGGAAGAACAAAAGGGATGGTCTGTGATCGGTTGGAAGACAGGAGAGATTAGGGAGATAAAAGGAATGATGACCCAAATTCCAAATGATAATGCCAGGAGTGAGAAAAACATTAGTCAAGATAGGGTGTGAATGGCGGGATAATGAACAACTGCCATTAGAGACAAGGAAAAAAAAAGAAAGAAGGAAAGAGGCTCTGAGGGATGGGGTGGTGAGAGGGGGGTGGGGGCGGGTGGGGAGATAGGAGGGGAACCAAAGATTGGCAGCGGTTACGCTCTGAAATTGTTGAACTTGATGTTGAATCCAGAAGGCTGTAAAGTGCCTAAACAAAAGGTGTGGTGCTGTTCCTCGAGCTTGCGTTGAGCTTCATTGGAACACTAGCAAGGTCAGAGTGGAAATGGAGTGGAGAATTAAAGTGACAGGCGACCGGAAGCTCAGGGTCACACTTACGGACTGAACGGAGGTGTTCAGCAAAGCGGTCACCCAATCTACACTTTGTGCAGATTGCAGTATTTTGCTTTTGTCCCTTTGATAGCCCTTTATCCCAAGAAAGAAATGTAGCACTGAACTGAAGACAGAACTAGAAATCATAAATCCAAAATTAATGAGCTTCAAGTGAAACTGGAGATTAGAAGAATTTCTTTCCACACTAAACATGGAATAGATTTCCATAAAAAGAAATTAATGCTGTGTTGATTGACTCCTTAAAAAATAAACTAGACAAATATAGAGTTAGGATAAAAAGAAAAAAAACTGGAAATTTGAAATTAAAGCACAAAATGCTAGAAATACACAGCAAGTCCATCAACAACTGTAAAGAAAAAAAGGGATGGTTAACCTTTTGTTTAGACCTTTTATCCAAATATGAAAATGAGGAATGAAGATTGTCTCACGTCTTTGAATGTTCCAGCTGGAAATGTGTCGCAGGTTAATAGACAAACACTTTGTAGCATGTATACCTGGGCCATCTACCTGGCACATAGTACTGTTGGGTAGGCACATCTTCTGCATTCTTATTGTCTGCCATCTTCTGCACAGGTACGCTGCCCTGCTCGACTCTGGGAGGATGTCCTAGAGTGACAAACAGTGCAACACTCCTCATACTCACCTTATGCAAAAACACCTTCATGTCACCATCCATGAACTGGGAGTTGAGGGGGAGGGGGTTCAGATCAGGTGCTCTATCACTTCCTCAAAGCCTTTGGGAAACAAATTGTCCACCTGTGATATATTCACAGAGCACAGCACACACAGCTTCCTACATGGCAGGCTGCTCTCTCAGAAGCCTCCGGAATCTGACTGGTTCTGTTTATTACTAACTCTGCAGTTACAGTACACAATACGTCCACATCCACAGTGTGGAGCTACAAACATTACAAGCTTACAGACATTACACTTCTCCCTCCTTAATGAAGAAGTTATTATAACAAACATCATACATAACTTTCATGTTTATACATAACACAGGATATAGACTTATTTTTTTCCCATATTTACAAATTTAACTTTACCACTTGTTTTCTGTTTCGAACAGGATACCTTCGCTCTCGAACAGAACCTTCCAAACATGGTGTCGAATCTAAACTAATTCGAGGCTCATACTGAGGAACATTTTCCTCCATGGAATTTCCTTGATTTTCATTTGAATTTACTCTAACTTCAGGCTCTTTGTTTTCCTGACTTGGACTCAGACTTTAATTCTGATTCTCTCCTGGATTCGTTTCCAGTACATTGGATTTAGGATTTGCTACTGGTATATCAAAACTATCTGATGAGTCAGAAATAATTGAATCATTCCCACCTTCAACTCCTTCCATGTCTGTAGGTAAAATATGATCAATATGAACAAACCTAACCTGTCCATTATCAAACATCTTGACCAAATATGTGCGAGGACCACATATCTTCACCACTCTTCCTGGTAACCACTTTAACCATTTATGGTGATGGTTCTTCACTCTCACCTTCTGGTTTAATTTCACACTTCTCTCTTTTACTTTACCTCTACCATGATTCTCTTTCTGTCTTAATTGTGTTTCTTCTATGGACTGTGCCAAATTTGGCTTTAACAACGAGAATCTGGTTCGTGGCTGTCGTTTGAGAAACAACTCTGCTGGTGTTCTACCAGTAGTTATATGAAGAGTATTTCGATATGTAATCAAAAAATTAGCCAATTTGTGATCCAATGACAACTGCCGTTTCCTTGGATTTGGATCTAACATTTGTTTTATGAGGGCACATTTTACAATTTGTACGGTGCGCTCTGCTGCACCATTCGAAGTAGGATGGTATGGTGGAACCTTGGTATGTTTCACACCATTTTTGCTCGTGAATTGTGCAAATTCCTCTGAACGAAATTGTGGTCCATTATCCAAAATAATTTCTTCAGGGAGGCCAAATGAAGAAAATAATTTTCACAAAATGTCCAATGTTTTACTTGTTGTTATTTTCCACATTGGAAACACCTCAACCCACTTCGAATGGCTATCAGTCACAATGAACAATTGTTGTCCTTCTAACTCAGCAAAATCAATATGTAGCCTTTGCCACACGCTGGGAGGCCATTTCCATGGCTGTAATGGTACTGGTGGTGGTTGCTTGCTTACCGATTGACATGTCGTACACTGACTCATGATGTACTCTATATCTTTATCAAGACCTGGCTACGATAACTGCATACAAAACTCTTGGTCAAGCACATTCCCAGGTGCTGGTCATGGAGGTCTCCTAATAATTTGGACCTGAATTTATTTGGTATAAACACTCTTGCACCCAACATGATACAATATTTATCTACTGATAATTCATTCCTACGAATGAAGAATGGATGTGTATCTTTGTCTGCTCCTGGTTTGGCCATCCATTTGCAATATACTCATACACCTTTGACATCAAGGGTCACATTTGGTTGCTCTACCAATCTCTTCAGCTGTGACTGGCAGTTCATCAATGTATGAAAAATAAAACACTTCTTCCCTATTGGGTGTAACTTGTGATGGGGAAGGCAATCTAGACATTGCATCAGTATTACTGTGATCAGCTGATCGTCTGTATTCAATATCATATGTATATGCTGACAAAATCAAAGCCCATCTCTGCATTTGGGCTGCAGCTAATGTTGGAACTGGGGACTTTGGATGGAGGATTGCTGTTAGGGGCTTATGGTCCATAACGATGGTAAACTTACGACCATACAAGTATTTGTGAAACTTCTTGACCCCAAAAATTAATGCCAAAGCTTCCCTTTCAATTTGCGCATAATTACTCTCACTGGCACTGAGAGTGCGTGAAGCAAAAGCAATTGGTCTCTCCTCCCCACTACGTGATACATGAGAGATCACTGCCCCAACTCCATATGGAGAGTCATCACATGCTAGCTTAATCTCCTTAGATATGTCATAGTGAACTAACATGGTGCTCTCTACCAATTTGCTTTTACACTCCTTGAAAGCTGTATCGCATTCTTTTGACCACTTCCAATGGACCTGTTTTTTCAAAAGTTCATTCAGTGGATGTCATACTGTAGCCAAATTTGGTAGGAACTTCCCATAATACTTCAAAAAACCCAAAAATGAACGAAGTTCAGTGACATTCTTGGGAGTGGGTGCATTTCTAATTGCATCCAATTTTTCCATGGTTGGATATAAACCATCTTTGTCTACTCTATACCTAAGTACTCCACTGAGTTTTTAAATAACTCACACTTATGAGCAGACACTCGTACTCTGTGCTTCACTAGCCATTTGAGGACTTCATTCAATATGTTATTATGAATTTGCCTATTTGGTGCTGAAATTAGTATGTCATCCAAATAACATACTACCCCTTCAATACCTTGCAAAATCTGGTTCATCACCCCTTGGAATATGGCAGGGGCGATCGACACTCCAAATGGTAGCCTATTAAATTGATATAGACCTAGATAAGTATTTATAGTCAAACATGACTTGGCTCCTCATCTAGTTCAAGCTGAGAGTAGGCATTCGTAAGATCCAGTTTTGAGAAGATCTGACCACCTGTCAGTGTTGTGAACAAATCTTCTATATTCGACAATGTATTGGGGACATTACCCGCTAAAACCTGGTTTACGGTTACTTTATAATCACCACACAATCTTACCTTACCATCGGATTTAGGTAGAACAACAATGGGTGTAGCCCAATTACATCGATCTATCTTACAAATAATGTTCTCAGTCTCTAGTCTTTTGAGTTCTTGCTCAACTTTCTCCTTGAGTGCATATGGTACGGAACGTGGCTTGTAGTAAACCGATCTAGCGTCCTTCTGTACCCTGACACTCGCCTTGAAGCCTTGGATCGGACTGTCCGTTTCGCAGTACACCTTCGGATACTTCTTGATAACCTCATCCGTTGATGAAAATCTCGCTTCCACACAGAAAATCTTACTCCAATCCAGTTTCAGTGAGCTCAACCAATTTCTTCCTGGTAAGGCAGGCTTGTCTCCTTTCACTACTATTACAGGCAAGTTCTGAAATTGATCTTTATATTTCACCGGTACAGTGATACGACCTACCACAGGAATATTCTCTCCCGAGTAGCCTCGCAGCTCTATCTTGGATTTCTCCAGTTGGAAATCACGCAATTTGTCGAGGTACAGCGATTCCGGTACTACACTCACCGATGCAACCGTGTCAATTCCCATTGGTATCTTGAATCCCGCAACATCTATGTGGATTTTGATGCATTCTGAATCGCTGTACGTTAACCTTGTGCTCCTGATGATGTGTAACTCTAACATCTCCTTGTCCTGTTGATGTTCTTCCATGCTATGTTGTCTCTTGGGATTTCTACTCATAGCTTTGAATGCTGGTTTACCCTTCAGTTGGCATACCGTCGCAAGATGCCCAGTCTTTCTGCAGAAGAAACACTCTGCCTTCACGTATGGACAACTTTGAACAATGTGTTGTCCCAGGCACCTATAGCACGACTTTGGCACTCTGTTAGAATTTCCAGTTTCTGAGACTTTGGGCCCCCACCGTCTTTTACTTTGAACCTGCAGGTGATTTACCTCGGTTGACTGACGACCGTAATCATTATTTAATTCTCGAGAATATTGTTCGGCCATGCCCATCGACCTCGCTGTCTGACAAGCAATCTCGAAAGTCAAGTCATCCGTCGTCAATAACTTCCTTCTGATCACATCATTTTTCACCCCACAAACAAAACGATCCCGTAATGCTCAGTTTTGAAAGTTTCCAAAATTACAGTGAATCGATAGCTTTTTTAATGCTACGATGTAATCACTGATACCTTCATCAGCCTTTTGATTCCGAATCTCAAAACAATAGCTTTCAGCAATTTCTAACGGTTTGGAGTTATAGTGCTGCTCCAGCTTCATTAAAATCTCTTTAAGCATTGTGTCCTTTGGCTCGTCAGGCACAAGCAGATTTACAAAGGTTTCGTACAATGCCAGACCCGCCTCCGATAAGAAGATCGCTTTCTTACGTTCCAACACAGCCCGGTTCTGGACTGCATTGTCTGGAACTTCAATTATGTTATTTGCAGTGAAATACATTTCTAGCCGATCCACATATGCTTTAAAATGTTCCCGGTTGTGTCTATATTCCCCCAAATGTCTGATTACACCTGCCATTTTAATGTCTAGCTGTTCACACCGTGTGCTGTATTTTACCTCGGATTTTGTAGCTTTTTTCCAAAGACAGAAACTTCCAAAGTCTCTCTGTCGGCTGGCTGAATCCTTCCCCAACTAAATTTAAACTTTAATTCATCCGAAAAATCCCATCCTCGTCTCCAAATGTGATATATGCACAGAGCACAAGCACACACAGCTTCCTACATGTCAGGCAGCTCTCTCGGAAGCCTCCGGAATCTGCCTGGTTCTGTTTATTATTAACTCTGCAGTTGTAGTACACAATACGTCCACATCCACAGTGTAGAGCTACAAACATTACAAGCTTACAGACATTACACCACCCTTTATAGAACTTGCCTGATTTTCATGCCATCGACTTCATTGGAATGAAAATTGAGAAGTTAGACAATGAGCAGATGATCTGCTCTGTTAGCTAACCACCAAGGAGTGAAGACAACAATCTACCCCCTTATTTCTTGCCTCCACATTTTTATTGCCTCTCGTCATACATCTTGATCACTATCCTTTTTTCATGCCAGACACTTTTAGTAGTCTACAAATGTTCTCTTTACAAAATCAAACATTTATCGTAAACTGGCTGTAGCCATTTAATCGGCTACTGCAGCCCTTTATCTAGCGTATCAAAGCAGAAAATTCTGCCCCTAACTGTGCGAGCTCCCAATTGGAGGTGTTTTCTGTTATGTATATAATAACTCGATAGACTGAATACTGTAAACTAACACAGGTACAAACGTGGCTCTGCTTTATTAGGGCCCAAAATGATTACATTACATGATGGCATGCCTTTTATACCTGGGCCGCACACACGTGCGTACAGCCCAATGACCTCTGACAGTGGCGCCACCTGGTGGCTAGTAACCCCAAACATACATACATGACAATATCCCCCTTTAAGATATTAGTAACAGTCTTTTTACAAATTGAGACGGTCCGGGGCTTTCTGCTCCCGAGTTGATTGTCTCACTTTAACTCCAGCCTTGGGCGAGCATTCTGAGTCTGTTATGACTGGGGACTGGGTAGCTGATCTGATGGGAGTGGCAATGACCATGTCAGGGATTGAAAGTCCAGATTCATTGATGACAGCGGAGTCCTCTGATGACTGAGGGTAGATCGTTGGTCACTGATTGTGTCTTCTTCAGACTGTTCTGGTTCATCCATGTGCCGCAGCTTTATCTGATCAACATATTTCCTGCATGTTTGTCATGCTTGAGCTTGACGATAAACACTCTGTTACCCTCCTTGGCTGTAACAGTACCGGCGAACCACTTGGGACTTTGACCATCATTTAGTACATACACAGGATCGTTAACAAAAATGTCGCGTGACACAGCATCGCGATCATGATACCACTGCTGAATTTGACGTCTGTATTCAACATGATCGTTCAAGTCAGGGTGGACAAGAGAGAGCTTGGTCTTGAGACCTCTCTTCATCAATAGTTCAGCAGGGGGGGCCCCAGTAAATGTGTGGGGTCTTGTCCTGTAACTAAGCAATATGCATGACAAGCGAGTTTCCAGTGAACCTTGAGTTACACGTTTCATACTCTGCTTGTTGGTTTGGACAGCACTCTCTGCTTGACCATTAGATGTGGGTTTGAATGGTGCTGACCTCACATGTTTAATACCATTGAGCTCTTGAAACTCCAGACTACTGAAGCAAGGTCCGTTGTCGCAACCATGACACGAAGGCTCTCAATGATAGCTGTGGATGTACTGGATGACATGATTATACACTCTATCCACTTGGAATATGCATCCACCACAGCTAAAAAAATAATTCCCAGGAAAGGAGCTGCAAAGTCGATGTGGATCCTGGACCATGGTTTAGTTGGCCATGACCATAGACTCAGCGACGATTCAGCTGGTGCTTTACTTAGCTGCATGCACGTGTTGCACTGATGCACACATGATTCCAGAACAGAGTCAATTCCAGGCCACCATACATGAGACCTGGTAATGGTTTTCATCATGACAATAATGGGATGAATGCCATGTAGATCATGTACAAATTTCTCTCTGCCTTTCTTAGGCATTACAACACGATTACCCCACAGTATCCAATCTGATTGATGGATAGTTTGTCTTTGCGACGGATGTAAGGTTTGGTCTCATCACCCATTTGCTTGGGTATGGCAGACCAATCATCACTAAGGACACAACGCTTCACAACCGATAATATCGGGTCCTGGCTGGTCCAGGTCTTAATTTGTTGAGCCATGAAAGGGGTTCCTTCACTTTCAAAAGCATCCATAACTATCAATAGGTCTGCAAGTTGTGGCGTCTCCACCTCCGGTGTGGGCAACAGCAAACGGCTCAGTGCATCGGCACAATTCTCAGTGCCAGGTCTACGGTGAATGACATAATCATAGGCAGATAATGTCAGTGCCCACCTCTAGATGCGGGACGATGCATTGGTAATGATACCTTTGTTTTCCGAAAACAATGAAATGAGTGGCTTGTGATCTGTTTCCAGTTCAAACTGAAGACCAAACAGGTACTGATGCATCTTTTTAACCCCATACACACAGGCTAATGCTTCTTTTTCTACCATGCTGTAGGCTCTTTCCGCCTTTGACAAACTTTTAGAAGCATACGCAACAGGTTGTAGTTTACCCGACTCATTAGCTTATTGGAGCACGCAACTAACTCCATATGACGAAGCATCATCAGCCAATACTAGACGCTTACACGGATAATAATGTACCAGCAGCTTGTTAGAGCAAAGCAGATTAGTAGCTTTCTCAAAAGCTCTATCTTGAGACGTACCCCAAACCCAGTTGTCGCCTTTTCTTAGCAGCATGTGCAGTGGCTCTAAAGAAGTGCTCAATCTAGGTAGGAAATTATCGAAGTAGTTGATTAGATCAAGGAATGAATGCAGCTCTGTCACGTTCTGAGGCTTGGGTACATTTTTGATGGCCTTGGTTTTCGAGTCCGTAGACCTGATACCGTCAGCAGCAATTTTCATCCCCAGAAATTCGACTTCCGGTGCCATGAAGATGCACTTCGAACATTTCAGTCTGAGTCCCACTTTGTCCAGACGATGTAAAACCTCTTCCAGGTTGTTCAGATGTTCGGCAGTGTCACGACCTGTGACCAGGATGTCACCTTGGAACACGATGGCGTTGCCTGGACAAAGTGGAACACAGACTGAAACGTTCGAAGTGCGTCTTCATGGCACTGGAAGTCGAATTTCTGGGGAGGAAAATTGCTGCTGACGGTATCAGGCCTACGGACTCTAAAACCAAGGCCATCAAAAATATACCCAAGCCTCAGAATGTGACAGATGCTGCACAGGAGGGCAGGAAAAAGAGTGGGAGAGCGATAGTGATAGGGGATTCAATTGTAAGGGGAATAGATAGGTGTTTCTGCGGCCGCAACCGAGACTCCAGGATGGTATGTTGCCTCCCTGGTAAAAGGGTCAAGGATGTCTCGAAGCGGGTGCAGGACATTCTGAAAAGGGAGGGTGAACAGCCAGTTGTTGTGGTGCACATTGGTACCAACGATATAAGTAAAAAAAGGGATGAGGTCCTACGAGACGAATTTAAGAAGCTAGGAGCTAAATTAAAATGTAGGACCTCAAAAGTAGTAATCTCGGGATTGCTACCAGTGCCATGTGCTAGTCAGAGTAGGAATCGCAGGATAGCTCAGATGAATATGTGGCTTGAGCAGTGGTGCAGCAGGGAGGGATTCAAATTCCTGGGGCATTGGAACCGGTTCTGGGGGCGGTGGGACCAGTACAAACTGAACGGTCTGCACCTGGGCAGGACCGGAACCAATGTCCGAGGGGGAGTGTTTGCTAGTGCTGTTGGGGAGGAGTTAAACTAATATGGCAGGGGGATGGGAACCAATGCAGGGGGACAGAGGGAAATAAAATGGAGACAAAAGCAAAAGACAGAAAGGAGATGAGTAAAAGTGGAGGGCAGAGAAACCCAAGGCAAAAAACAAAAAGGGCCAATGTACAGCAAAATTTTAAAGGCTCAAAGTGTAATAAAAAGGCAAGCATGAAAGCTCGGTGCCTCAATGCAAGGAGTATTTGGAACCCAGGAGAGGGCTCTGAGCTAGTTAGAGTGGGTGAAAGCTCAGATGAACAGGACCCCAAGAAAGAATGCAAAAGGCAGGAGGCAACAGAGCAGAGTAGCACTGGGGTAAGTGTAAACCACAAGGTGATTGGAAGGGACAATATGTATGAATATAAAGGGGCTGCAGGAGGGGTCAAAACTAAAAATCATGGTTTAAAAACTAGTATTAAAACACTCGACCTAAACGCACGCAGCATTCGAAATAAAGTAAATGAGTTGACGGCACAAATCATTACAAATGGGTATGATTTGGTGGCCATTACAGAAACGTGGTTGCAGGGTGGCCAAGACTGGGAATTAAACATACAGGGGTATCTGACAATTCGGAAAGATAGACAAGAAGGGAAAGGAGGTGGGGTAGCTTGGTTAATAAAGGATGATATCAGGGCAGTTGTGACAGACGATATTGGCTCTAATGAACAAAATGTTGAATCATTGTGGGTGGAGATTAGCGATAGTAAGGGGAAAAAGTCACTGGTGGGCGTAGTTTATAGGTCCCCAAATAATAACTTCACGGTGGGGCGGGCAATAATCAAGGGAATAATGGAGGCATGTGAAAAAGGAACGGCAGTAATCATGGGGGATTTTAACCTACATATCGATTGGTCAAATCAAATCGCACGGGGTAGCCTGGAGGAGGAATTCATAGAATGCATACGGGATTGTTTCTTAGAACAGTATGTAACAGAACCTACAAGGGAGCAAGCTATCTTAGACCTGGTCCTGTGTAATGAGACAGGAATAGTAAACGATCTCCTCGTAAAAGATCCTCTCGGAATGAGTGATCACAGTATGGTTGAATTTGTAATACAGATTGAGGGTGAGGAAGTAGTGTCTCAAACGAGCGTACTATGCTTAAACAAAGGGGACTACAGTGGGATGAGGGCAGAGTTGGCTAAAGTAGACTGGAAACACAGACTAAACGGTGGCACAATTGAGGAACAGTGGAGGACTTTTAAGGAGCTCTTTCATAGTGCTCAACAAAAATATATTCCAGTGAAAAAGAAGGGCGGTAAGAGAAGGGATAACCAGCCGTGGATAACCAAGGAAATAAAGGAGAGGGTTAGGGTTAGAAACCAATGCGTATAAGGTGGCCAAGGTTAGTGGGAAACTAGAAGATTGGGAAAATTTTAAACGACAGCAAAGAATGACTAAGAAAGCAATAAAGAAAGGAAAGATAGATTACGAAAATAAACATAAAAACAGATAGTAAAAGCTTTTACCGATATATAAAACAGAAAAGAGTGACTAAAGTAAATGTTGGTCCCTTAGAAGATGAGAAAGGGGATTTAATAATGGGAAATGTGGAAATAGCTGAGATCTTAAACAATTATTTTGCTTCGGTCTTCACAGTGGAAGACACAAAAACCATGCCAAAGGTTGCTGGTCACGGGAATGTGGGAAGGGAGGACCTTGAGATAATCACTATCACTAGGGGGGGTAGTGCTGGACAGGCTAATGGGACTCAAGGTAGACAAGTCCCCTGGTCCGGATGAAATGCATCCTAGGATATTAAAAGAGATGGCGGAAGTTATAGCAGATGCATTCGTTATAATCTACCAAAATTCTCTGGACTCTGGGGAGGTACCAGTGGATTGGAAAGCAGCTAATGTAACGCCTCTGTTTAAAACAAAAGGCAGACAAGAGGAAATGTATTAGCATGGATAGAAAATTGGCTAGCTAACAGAAAGCAGAGAGTTGGGATAAATGGGTCTTTTTCGGGTTGGAAATCGGTGGTTAGTGGTGTGCCACAGGGATCAGTGCTGGGACCACAACTGTTTACAATATACATAGATGACCTGGAAGAGGGGACAGAGTGTAGTGTAACAAAATTTGCAGATGACACAAAGATTAGTGGGAAAGCGGGTTGTGTAGAGGACACAGAAAGGCTGCAAAGAGATTTGGATAGGTTAAGCGAATGTGCTAAGGTTTGGCAGATGCAATACAATGTCGGAAATCCACCTTGGAAAAAAAAACAGTAAAAGGGAATATTATTTGAATGGGGAGAAATTACAACATGCTGCGGTGCAGAGGGACCTGGGGGTCCTTGTGCATGAATCCCAAAAAGTTAGTTTGCAGGTGCAGCAGGAAGGCGAATGGAATGTTGGCCTTCATTGCAAGAGGGATGGAGTACAAAAGCAGGAAGGTCCTGTTGCAACTGTATAGGGTATTGGTGAGGCCGCACCTGGAGTACTGCGTGCAGTTTTGGTCACCTTACTTAAGGAAGGATATAATAGCTTTGGAAGGGGTACAGAGATGATTCACTAGGCTGATTCCGGAGATGAGGGGTTTACCTTATGATGATAGATTGAGTAGACTGGCTCTTTACTCGTTGGAGTTCAGAAGGATGAGGGGTGATCTTATAGAAACATTTAAAATAATGAAATGGATAGACAAGATAGAGGCAGAGAGGTTGTTTCCACTAGTTGGGGAGACTAGAACTAGGGGCACAGCCTCAAAATACGGGGGGAGCCAATTTAAAACCGAGTTGAGAAGGAACTTCTTCTCCCAGAGGGTTGTGAATCTGTGGAATTCTCTGAACCAAGGAAGCAGTTGAGGCTAGTTCTTCGAATGTATTCAAATCACAGATGGATAGATTTTTAACCAATAAGGGAATTAAGGGTTACGGGTACCGGGCGGGTAAGTGGAGCTGAGTCCACGGCCAGATCAGCCATGATCTTGTTGAATGGCGGAGCAGGCTCGAGGGTCTAGATGGCCTACTCCTGTTCCTAATTCTTATGTTCTTATGTTCTTATGTTCTTCAGTATACTCTCCATGTTCCTCTGAAATATGAATGCAGCCGAAAGAATTCCGAAAGGACACCTGTTGTAGATAAACAATCTTTTATGAGTATTGATGCACGTAAGTTTCTTCGACGCCTCAACCAGCTCCTGTGTCATGTAGGCCGACGTCAGATCCAGTTTAATGAACGACTTCCCCCCGGCTAGCGTTGCAAACAAGTCATCAGCCTTCGGTAACGGGTATTGATCCTGTTTCGAAATTTGGTTGATCCTAACCTTGTGGTCTCCACAAATCCTGACAGTGGCATCACACTTCAACACAGGAACAATGGGGCTGGCCCATTCATTAAATTTGATCGGTGATATGATCCCTTCACGCTGGAGTCTGTCCAGTTCGATTTCGACCTTCTCCCTCACCATGTACAGAACCGCCCGAGCTTTATAATGGTCAGGTCTTGCATCCGAGTCCATGTGGATCTGCACCTTGGCTCCCATGAAATTGCCGATGCCTGGTTCAAACAGCAAGGGGAACTTGCTCAGCACTTGAGCACATGGAGTATCATCTTCCGACGACAACGCTTTGATATCGTTCCAATTACATTTGATTTTTTTCTCGACAATTCCTGCCAAACAGCATTGGACCATTGCCTGGAACATAAGAACATAAGAAACATAGAAACATAGACATAGAAACATAGAAACTAGGTGCAGGAGTAGGCCATTCGGCCCTTCTAGCCTGCACCGCCATTCAATGAGTTCATGGCTGAACATGCAACTTCAGTACCCCATTCCTGCTTTCTCACCATACCCCTTGATTCCCCTAGTAGTAAGGACTTCATCTAACTCCTTTTTGAATATATTTAGTGAATTGGCCTCAACAACTTTCTGTGGTAGAGAATTCCACAGGTTCACCACTCTCTGGGTGAAGAAATTCCTCCTCATCTCGGTCCTAAATGGCTTCCCCCTTATCCTTAGACTGTGTCCCCTGGTTCTGGACTTCCCCAACATTGGGAACATTCTTCCTGCATCTAACCTGTCTAACCCCGTCAGAATTTTAAACGTTTCTATGAGGTCCCCTCTCATTCTTCTGAACTCCAGTGAATACAAGCCCAGTTGATCCAGTCTTTCTTGATAGGCCAGTCCCGCCATCCCGGGAATCAGTCTGGTGAACCTTCGCTGCACTCCCTCAATAGCAAGAATGTCCTTCCTCAGGTTAGGAGACCAAAACTGTACACAATACTCCAGGTGTGGCCTCACCAAGGCCCTGTACAATTGTAGCAACACCTCCCTGCCCCTGTACTCAAATCCCCTCGCTATGAAGGCCAACATGCCATTTGCTTTCTTAACCGCCTGCTGTACCTGCATGCCAATCTTCAATGACTGATGTACCATGACACCCAGGTCTCTTTGCACCTCCCCTTTTCCTAATCTGTCACCATTCAGATAATAGTCTGTCTCTCTGTTTTTACCACCAAAGTGGATAACCTCACATTTATCCACATTATACTTCATCTGCCATGCATTTGCCCACTCACCTAACCTATCCAAGTCGCTCTGCAGCCTCATAGCATCCTCCTCGCAGCTCACACTGCCACCCAACTTAGTGTCATCCGCAAATTTGGAGATACTACATTTAATCCCCTCGTCTAAATCATTAATGTACAGTGTAAACAGCTGGGGCCCCAGCACAGAACCTTGCGGTACCCCAGTAGTCACTGCCTGCCATTCTGAAAAGTCCCCATTTACTCCTACTCTTTGCTTCCTGTCTGACAACCAGTTCTCAATCCATGTCAGCACACTACCCCCAATCCCATGTGCTTTAACTTTGCACATTAATCTCTTGTGTGGGACCTTGTCGAAAGCCTTCTGAAAGTCCAAATATACCACATCAACTGGTTCTCCCTTGTCCACTCTACTGGAAACATCCTCAAAAAATTCCAGAAGATTTGTCAAGCATGATTTCCCTTTCACAAATCCATGCTGACTTGGACCTATCATATTACGTCTTTCCAAATGCACTGCTATGACATCCTTAATAACTGATTCCATCATTTTACCCACTACCGATGTCAGGCTGACCGGTCTATAATTCCCTGTTTTCTCTCTCCCTCCTTTTTTAAAAAGTGGGGTTACATTGGCTACCCTCCACTCCATAGGAACTGATCCAGAGTCAATGGAATGTTGGAAAATGACTGTCAATGCATCCACTATTTCCAAGGCCACCTCCTTAAGTACTCTGGGATGCAGTCCATCAGGCCCTGGGGATTTATCGGCCTTCAATCCCATCAATTTCCGCAACACAATTTCCCGACTAATAAGGGTTTCCCTCAGTTCCTCCTCCTTACTAGACCCTCCGACCCCTTTTATATCCGGAAGGTTGTTTGTGTCCTCCTCAGTGAATACCGAACCAAAGTACTTGTTCAATTGGTCTGCCATTTCTTTGTTCCCCGTTATGACTTCCCCTGATTCTGACTGCAGGGGACCTACGTTTGTCTTTACTAAACTTTTTCTCTTTACATATCTATAGAAACTTTTGCAATCCATCTTAATGTTCCCTGCAAGCTTCTTCTCGTACTCCATTTTCCCTGCCCTAATCAAACCCTTTGTCCTCCTCTGCTGAGTTCTAAATTTCTCCCAGTCCCCGGGTTCGCTGCTATTTCTGGCCAATTTGTATGCCACTTCCTTGGCTTTAATGCTATCCCTGATTTCCCTTGATAGCCATGGTTGAGCCACCTTCCCCTTTTTATTTTTACGCCAGACAGGAATGTACAATTGTTGTAGTTCATCCATGCGGTCTCTAAATGTCTGCCATTGCCCATCCACAGTCAACCCCTTCAGTATCATTCGCCAATCTATCCTAGCCAATTCACGCCTCATACCTTCAAAGTTACCCTTCTTTAAGTTCTGGACCACGGTCTCTGAATTAACTTTCATTCTCCATCCTAATGCAGAATTCCACCATATTATGGTCACTCTTCCCCAAGGGGCCTCGCACAACGAGATTGCTAATTAATCCTCTCTCATTACACAACACCCAGTCTAAGATGGTCTCCCCCCTAGTTGGTTCCTCGACATATTGGTCTAAAAAAAACATCCCTTATGCACTCCAGGAAATCCTCCTCCACCGTATTGCTTCCAGTTTGGTTAACCCAATCTATGTGCATATTAAAGTCACCCATTATAACTGCTGCACCTTTATTAAACATAAGAATTAGGAACAGGAGTAGGCCATCTAGCCCCTCGAGCCTGCCCCGCCATTCAATAAGTTCATGGCTGATCTGGTCGTGGACTCAGCTCCACTTACCCGTCCTCTCCCCGTAACCCTTAATTCCCTTATTGGTTAAAAATCTATCTATCTTTGACTTGAAAACATTCAATGAGCTAGTCTCAACTGCTTCCATAATGGTAAATCATGAACCGCACCATCATACGACACCTTGAGTACTGCACTGCCAATCACCGTTATGAGTTCCTTAGTGTACGTACGCAACTTGGCATTGACTGGACTCAGCTTAGGCCTCACAGCCTTAGTATCCACAGCTTGTTGAATGTCCTCTGGCTTATTATTGATTGACTCGCACCTGTACCCCATTCCATCAGTACCAGCACACCATTAAGTTTCACATTAATCATTATCGGTTGGCTCTTTGTTAGGAATTAATACATTCATACACTTGCTCCTCTGGTTTCTCAGATTGCATATCTGTATCTGCACTATACTTATCATCATCTTCCACGTGGTGTGTCGCAGCACGCTTGTTCAGTTGCGGACACATGCACTGGAGATGCCCCAGTCTCGAACAGCCTTTACAAATATACTGTTTGAACTGACACTGATGAGGTCGATGATTGCCCCCACAACGCCAACATGGTGAAATCAGATTAATTCCCATTGGTGGACTTTGGGCAGCCACAGGTTTCGCATACGCAGTCAAGTAGGCCCTGCCATATGCAGCTCTGCCAAACGATGATACAATCTTGCTTACAGTACTTGTAAGAGGTTAGAGGTTTGCACATTCCCAGGTTTACTTTTGTGCTTTTCCCTTTTTATTGCAGGCTGTGCTTGAAGCTGCTACTCACTCCAGATCTTTATTTCAGGAGACATTATTTTGAGACTACATTGTCTTTGTTAGCTACTTCTAGTTTGTTTCTTCACGGTTTGTTACTGCCCTCGTTCTCCTTTGGTTCCAGTTGTCACATATTTTCATTACTTTTGAAGTTTCTCTGATGGAATGCAGAAAGTGAAAGCACAAACTGGCTATAGATGGTGCATGAAGAGGTTCTCATTTTGATTAGTTAATCTGCCTACTACGCCTTTAACATGACGGTCTCATTCCCTGAGTGGCGAAGAACACCTGCTGATTATGGAAGAGAACTCCCTGAAATAAACTTTTATTGAGCAAGTGAAAAGCATTTTATTTATTATCAATTGGTTGTTTAAAGCATTTATTTTTCTCTGCAAATGCAGTTTGCACTGTGGAATGCTTACCAAACATTATTAAATCAACACAATTTTTCCTCAAAAATCTGTAGATTCATAACCGTGCTATAATGGAATATAATTAGAACTTAAGTGGCGGTTCTGTAAAATTTTAAAGCAGCCTGGTGCAATTTCTTTCCTGAAGTCTATAAGATTGCTGCTACTCTTGTTGATTATAGAGAACATAATTTCAAATCTTCCTATCAGGAGCTAATTTTTTTCTTCTTCTGTGGTATTCAGCTGACCAAGACTCACATTTTAAGCATGCTCATGTCAGGTAGTTAGCAGAAGACATTTATATGTGGCTTTGGAAATTACGTACATATTAATAGCATGGGCCTATTTACCTAACAAATTGATTTTAAGGAGCGTTGGTCTGAGACTCATGTGCAATTGATTGGACCCAAATCCTTTGCAGTGCCGGCTGTATGAAAGAAGTTATGTTTAGCCTGCCAATGTTGCAGAAAACCAGATATTAGGACCTGCTTATAAGAGTGTCTGTCATCTGAATCATTCAATGTGATACACATGCCTAGAGGATGTCTACTGTAGCAAGGTGAATTGCTATGCTGAAGCAGCTAGCAGCTGGCTTGGATGCAGGTTACTTGAACAGCACCGTCTGCTGTACAGGATGAACAAATGCCTCTACTTTTGTGAGAGGTGCGTGTGGTCCTTAAGCCAGCAAAGACTCTTGTAAATGAAAATTTCTTGTTGGGAAATGCAGCCTCTAAATTTTTCTTGATGCTATTTAAAAAAAAATGTTTAGTTATTCATTCTTGAGGTGTGGGCATCACTGGCAAGGCCATGATTTATTGCCCTTCCATAATTGCCCTTGAGAAAGGAAACAAAGACTTGCATTTATATAGTATGATATATTCTTAACAACATTACAAACACACACATACACAAGATGGCTCTAGAGGAACTTGTTACTTGACCTTGTCACATAGAAACAGAGAAAATTGTTGCAGGAGTAGGCCATTTGGCCCTTCAAGCCTGCACCACCATTCAATATGATCATGGCTGATCATGTAACTTCAGTACCCTATTCCTGCTTTCTCACCATACCCTTGATCCTTTTAGCCATAAGGGCCACATCTAACTCCTTTTTGAATATATCTAACAAACTGGCCTGAACAACTTTCTGTGGTAGAGAATTCCACAGATTCACAATTCTCTGAGTGAAGAAGTTTCTCCTCATCTCGGTCCTAAATGGCTTACCTCTTATCCTTACCTCAGATCCCCTGGTTCTGGACTTCCCCAGCATCTGGAACATTCTTCCTGCATCTAACCTGCCCAATCCCATCAGAATTTTATATGTTTCTATGAGATTCCCTCTCATTCTTCTAAATTCCAGTGAAAATAAGCCTAGTCGATCCAGTCTTTCTTCATATGTCAGTCCTGCCATCCTGGGAATCAGTCTGGTAAACCTTCGCTGCACTCCCTCAATAACAAGAATGTCCTTCCTCAGATTAGGAGACCAAAACTGTACACAATATTCAAGGTGCGGCCTCACCAAGGCCCTGTACAACTGCAGTAAGACCTCCCTGCTCCTATACTCAAATCCTCTCGCTATAAAGGCCAACATGCCATTTGCCTTCTTCACCATCTGCTATACCTGCATGCCAACTTTCAATGACTAATGTACCATGACACCCAGGTCTCATTGCACCTCCCCTTTTCCTAATCTGTCACCATTCAGATAATATTCTGCCTTCGTGTTTTTGCCCCCAAAGTGGATAACCTCATATTTAGCTACATTATACTGCATCTGCCATGCATTTGCCCACTCACCTAACCTGTTCAAGTCACCCTGCAGCCTCTTAGCATCCTTCTCACAGCTCACACTGCTTCCCAGCTTAATGTCATCTGCAAACTTGAAGATATTACATTCAATTCCTTCATCCAAACCATTAATGTATAATGTAAATAGCTGGGGTCCCTGCACTGAACCTTGCGGTACCCCACTAGTCACTACCTGCCATTCTGAAAAGGACCCGTTTATTCCTACTCTTTGCTTCCTGTCTGCCAACCAGTTCTCTATCCACGTAAATACATTACCCCCAATATCCCCAAAAGCTTCTATAGATATGTGAAGAGAAAAAGATTAGAGAAGACAAATGTAGGTCGCTTGCAGTCAGAATCAGGTGAATTTATAATGGGGAACAAAGAAATGACAGACCAATTGAACAAATACTTTGGTTCTGTCTTCACTAAGGAAGACACAAATAACCTTCCGGAAATACTAGAGGATCGAGGCTCTAGCGAGAAGGAGGAACTGAAGGAAATCCTTATTAATCAGGAAATTGTGTTAGGGAAATTGATGGGATTGAAGGCCGATAAATCCCCAGGGCCTGATAGTCTGCATCCCAGAGTACTTAAGGAAGTGGCCCTTGAAATAGTGGATGCATTGGTTGTCAATTTCCAACATTCTATAAACTCTGGATCAGTCCCTATGGGTTGGAGGATAGCTAATGTAACCCCACTTTTTAAAAAAGGAGGGAGAGAGAAAACAGGGAATTATAGACCAGTTAGCCTGACGTTGGTAGTGGGGAAAATGTTGGAATCAATTATTAAAGATGTAATAGCAGCGCATTTGGAAAGCAGTGACAGGATCGGTCCAAGTCAGCATGGATTTATGAAAGGGAAATCATGCTTGACAAATCTTCTGGAATTTTATGAAGATGTAACTAGTAGAGTGGATAAGGGAGAACCAGTGGATGTGATGTATTTGGACTTTCAAAAGACTTTTGACAAGGTCCCACACAAGAGATTAGTGTGCAAAATTAAGGCACATGGTATTGGGGGTAATGTATTGAAGTGGATAGAGAACTGATTGGCAGACAGGAAGCAAAGAGTGGGAATAAACGGATCCTTTTCAGGATGGCAGGCAGTGACTAGTGGAGTGCCGCAGGGTTCAGTGTTGGGACCCCATCTATTTACAATATACATTAATGATTTAGACAAAGGAATTGAATGTAATATCTCCAAGTTTGCAGATGACACTAAGCTGGGTGGCAGTGCGAGCTGCGAGGAGGATGCTAGGAGGCTGCAGAGGGGACTTGGACAGGTTAGGTGAATGGGCAAATGCATGGCAGATGCAGTATAATGTGGATAAGTGTGAGGTTATCCACTTTGGTGGCAAAAACAGGAAGGCAGATTATTATCTGAATGGTGACAGATTAGTAAAAGGGGAGGTGCAACGAGACCTGGGTGTCATGGTACATCAGTCATTGAAGATAGGCATGCGGGTACAGCAGGCGGTGAAGAAGGCAAATGGCATGTTGGCTTCATAGTTCGGGGATTTGAGTATAGGAGCAGGGAGGTCTTACTGCAGTTGTACAGAGCCTTGGTGAGGCCACACCTTGAATATTGTGTACAGTTTTGGTCTCCTAATCTGAGGAAGGACATTCTTGCTATTGAGGGAGTGCAGCAAAGGTTCACCAGACTGATTCCCAGGATGGCAGTATTGGCATATGAAGAAAGACTGGATCGACTAGGCTTATAGTCACTGGAATTTAGAAGAATGAGAGGGGATCTCATGGAAATATATAAAATTCTGACAGGATTGGACAGGTTAGATGCAGGAAGAATGTTACCGATGTTGGGGAAGTCCAGAACCAGAGGTCACAGTCTGAGGATAAGAGGTAAGCCATTTAGGACCGAGATGAGTAGAAACTTCTTCACTCAGAGAACTGTTGAACCTGTGGAATTCTCGACCACAGAAAGTTATTCAGGCCAGTTTGTTAGATATATTCAAAAGGGAGCTAGATGTGGCCCTTATGGCTAAGGGATCAAGGGGCATGGAGAGAAAGCAGGAATGGGGTACTGAAGTTGCATGATCAGCCATGATCATATTGAATGGTGATGCAGGCTCAAAGGGCCGAATGGCCTACTCCTGCACCTATTTTCTATGTTTCTATATAATCATACACCTTTGCCATAACTGGGTCACGTTTGGTTGCTCTACCAATCTAGTCGTCTGTGGCTGGCAGTTCATCAATGTATGAAAAATAGAACACTTCTTCTACCATAGAGATAATTTTCTCAGTCTCTAGTCTTTTGAGTTCTTGCTCAACCTTTTCCTTGAAGCGCATGGTACGGGACATGGTTTGCAGTAAACTGGTCTAGTGTCCTTCTGTACTCGCCTTAAAGTATGGATCAGACTGCCTATTTCACGGAACACCTATGGATACTGTTTGATGGCATCATCCTTCGATGTAAATCTCATTTCAGAAAAATCTAATTCCAATCCAGCTTCAGTGATCCCAACCAATTTTTACCTATTAAGACAGGCTTGTCTCCTGCCACTACTAAAAGAGGCAAGCTCTGAAACTGATCCTTGTATTTCACCAATACGGTGATACATCCTACCACAGGCACTTGCTCTCCTGAGTAGCCTTGCAGCTCAATCTTCGACTTCTCCATCGAAAAATCACTCAACTTGTCGAGATATAGCGATTCCGGTACTACACTCATGAATGCATCAGTGGCAATTTCCATGGGTATCTGGGTTCCTGCAATGTCTACTTGGATGTAATGGTACTTTGCTGTCATGGTAATTCAGTCATTGAAAGTTGGCATGCAGGTACAGCAGGCGATGAAGAAGGCAAATGGCATATTGGCCTCCATAACTAGAGGATTTGAGTATAGGAGCAGGGAGGTCTTACTGCAGTTGTACAGGGCCTTGGTGAGGCCACATCTTGAATATTGTGTACAGTTTTGGTCTCCTAATCTGAGGAAAGACATTCTTGCTATTTGAGGGAGTGCAGCGAAGGTTCACCAGACTGATTCCCAGGATGGCAGGACTGACATATGAAGAAAGACTGGATCGACTAGGCTTATATTTACTGGAATCTAGAAGAATGAGAGGGGATCTCATAGAAACATATAAAATTCTGACAGGATTGGACAGGTTAGATGCAGGAAGAATGTTCCCGATGTTGAGGAAGTCCAGAACCAAGGGTCACGGTCTAAGGATAAGGGGTAAGCCATTTAGGATCGAGATGAGGAGAAACTTCTTCACTCAGAGAATTGTGAACCAGTGGAATTCTCTACCATAGAAAGTTGTTGAGGCCAGTTCGTTAGATATATTCAAAAGGGAGTTAGATGTGACCCTTACGGCTAAAGAGATTAAGGGGTATGGAGAGAAAGCAGGAATGTGGTACTGAAGTTACATGATCAGCCATGATCATATTAAATGGTGGTGCAGGCTCGAAGGGCAGAATGGCCTACTCCTGCACCTATATATTATGTTTCTATGTCTCTATGTTTCCATGACATCATGAATCATTGTTAGGTACCCTTGTGCTCCTGATGCCATGTATGTGCAGGATCTCCTCATCCTGTTGCTTCTCTTCAATACTATGTAGCCTCTGGCGATTTCTACTTCTACAATTGAACATCGGTTTATTCTTCAGTCGGCATGCCTTCGCAAAATGCGCTGTTTTCTTGCAGAAGAAACACCCTGCCTTCACATATGGACAGCTATGAGCAATGTGTTGTCCCAGACACCAACTTCAATGCGCTGTTACCTTGGCCAGTTGCTGAGGCTTTGGGGCCCAACTATCTTTTATTTCTAAGCTGCAGGCGATTCACCTCAGTTGTCTGACGACTGGAAATGGTGTAAAATTCTCAGGAGTATTGGTCGGCCATATCCATCGCCATAGCTGTCTGACATGCTCAATCAAAAGTCAAGTTAGGCATTGTCAACAATTTTCTTCTGATTGCTTCATTTTTCATCCCACAAACAAAGCAGTCACGCAATGCTTGGTCCTGAAAGTTTCCGAAATGACAGTGATTGGATAGCTTCTTTAAAGCTACAATGTACTCACTGATACTCTCGTCAATGAATAGATCTCATATTCCAAAATGGTAACTTTCAGCAATTTCCAAGGGCTCAGGACTGTAGTGCTCTTCTAACTTGGTTAGAATCTCCATCAGTATGTCCTTTGGCTTGAATGCAACAAGCACATGTTTCAGGGTTTCATACACCTCAGGGCCATTTTCTTTCTAACACCACCTGGTTATGGTTTTCATCATATGGTTTTCATCATATGGTTTTCCCATAAGCGCGGCCATCTGGACTCTTCAATTCAGCCAAGTGTGCTTGTAATTTACCTTGGATTTACCTTGTAGATGGTACACACTGCAGCCACGGTGTGATGGTGGCGGAGGAAGTGAATGTTTAAGATCGTGGATGGGGTGCCGATCAAGCGGACTGCCTTGTCCTGGATGATGTCGAGCTTCTTGATATAAAGAACTAGTGAGGTTTTCGAAAACAAGAATATGGGCCCCAATTTTAACACCCCCACCCCCCCATCCCCCCATCCCCACCTGGTAGAAATCGGTCGGTGGGGCACTTAAAAAAATGAGTAATTACTTACCTCCTCCGATCTCGCTGCCTTCCTGATGGGTCAGAATATTAACCTGCTCTTTTGAGCAGGTGAACAGGACACCCGTTCTAAGCTGGCAGGGTCCTTTTAAATATGCAGATCGAGGCTCGAAGACATCATCGAGACTCGGTCTGCTCTATGTCTGAAGTCTGAGCGGGGAGCAGTGGCAGCTTCCTCGTCAGGCCAAACCTGTCCAGAAGGTGATTGTGGACCAGAACAGGCCCAGGCAGCAATTCAAAAATAATAATTTAGGTTTCTTTGTGGGTCAGGAGGAGCAGGTCCTATAATAGAAGGCTGCAGCACCCATGATAATCAGATAGAACATACTGAGGGTAAGTAAGGCAAAAAAAAACTTGAGCTAGAAGCATGCTAGAAGGTGGCAATCCAAACAGCACAATGACATTGGGGTCTTAATTGCATCAGAGGACCCCAATTGTGAGTCCGTGAAATCACAAGGACTCTGTTTGCCTCAGATCGGCGCCTCAGCAGGTTAAATATAACATACGGTTAAAATGGTGACTAGTGGGACAGCAGGAACTGGGTGGTTAAGTTCTCTGCAGCGATTTTAACCTGCCTTCTGACCTAGTTCCAGCAGACTGGCAGGGTTAAAATCAGCCCATATGTAATCATTCTGCCTTACACCATATGCCAAGAAACAGAGGAAGGTCAAGGTTCATGCCATAGCCAACATGAATAGTCAGAAAGAACTAATAATCATCAAGCCAATAATTCTGCTGCCAGATCTGAGCAGGTGAATGTTATTACTACTGCTTCAATCAGATTTATGCCACTACATGTGTTAACAGCGGACCAGTTCATTTTCAGTTAGTTTGCAGAGTAGCCTCCAATGTAATCACAACAAAATATTTAGGCGATCTGAGCAAGTATCACCTGGATGAGACGCAGTAGGTTCCAGCAATGTACAAGGCTACCCTGAGTCCTCTGAAATGCTGCAAAAATGATTAAAAAAAATAGCTCACAGAATTTGTAGTCATCTCAAATAGAACAACATACTTGTTCTTCACAGTTCTGTTTGGCAGCTACAGATGGTTGTGGGTATCCTCTGATGTACCCAATACAGACAAATTTCATCATAGCCAACATCAAGCAATAGAGACACAATGGCCAGGACCAAAGACCATCTACAATAACATGTTGGTGTTTGGTTAAGTTGACACAATTGAAGAAGCCACTAGTGATCATTAGAGACAGCTCAGAGCAATGATCATAAGATGCCACGAGTGAAACTTAAAATATCAATAAAACTAAACTAAACTTCTAAGCATGTGTTCTTGTGGCCTATGGTCTGAAATCTCAATAAGATCAGCGTAGTTTGGAAGAGGCCAAAACCATTGAGTGTCACAGGAATTGATCTATGCGAGCCACTGAGAAAACTGACATTTAAGGATACAGAATGGTGTTGTTTGCATATTCATGACCAAGTGGTTGACTAAATCAAACAACTAGTATCAGCTCACCTGATGCTGAAATACTGCAATTGCAGGAAAAATTCACCATGCAAATAAATGTTTCAGAAATAGGCCTTTGCACAGCACTTACATGGATTGGACAGTCAAGCAGAGCACGTACAGATACTGAGGCTCAGTATGAACAGATTGAAAAAGAACTAGTTGCACTCGAGAGATTCCATTAATATATTTCTATTAGACCAAGTACTGTATAGATAGACTACAGACTTTTCGAAGTTACAATGAAGATACCATTTCATAATATTTCAATAAGAAAATGGGGTGGGGATTCGTTACATCACATCTATGACCGTTATTTACCCACTCGTTTTCATCCATGGATGGTAAAAGATCCCAGCCATTTTTGGGTGAGTGAATATAAATGAGCTGGTAATGATGTGATTACATCATAACAATCTGTTTCTCATCATTTACACTGTGGCTTAATGACTCCAGTATAAAACTGGGTCCAGTGTTGCTAGGCACATTCTCAAAAGCAGATGCAAGTTTAAGGGGGTAAGCTTACTCAGTTACCGATGCTATTACAATCCTATTATTACGGGGATTTGTTTTGTAAAGGACATTGTTGCGGTGTGAACCCACATGCTCAAGCAGACCTGCAGCCCACATCCTTTGTATCCACCATGGTAATAGTGGGTGTTGAGGTCATCACCACTCTTAACTGTTTTACAAGCGGTTAGTCCAGGCTTGTACTGGGGAAATCTATAACATAAGCCAAACACCTGTTTACAGATACATCAAGCAAACCACGGATGTATTGTCCTCTAGAGCTAATAGTTGCATCAGCTTCCTTATTGGCAACTGATGCTGGCATGACAAACCACTGCAATTTTATTCTGACGGGATTCCCCAAGGTCCAAGAAGTCCTTATTAAAGAAACAGTAGCTGGATATTTTGAAAAGCAAAATTCAGTCAGGCAGAGTCAGCATGGATTTATGAAGGGGAAGTCACGTTTGACAAATTTTCTGGAGTTCTTTGAGGATGTAACGAACAGGGTGGATAAAGGGGAACCAGTGGATGTGGTGTATTTGGACTTCCAGAAGGCATTTGACAAGCTGCCACATAAAAGGTTACTGCACAAGATAAAAGTTCACGGGGTTGGGGGTAATATATTAACATGGATAGAGGATTAGCTAACTAACAGAGAACAGAGAGTCGGGATAAATGGTTCATTCTCTGGTTGGCAACCAGTAAAGAGTGGGGTGCCGCAGAGATCAGTGCTGGGACCCCAACTATTTACAATCTATTAACAACCTGGAAGAAGGGATTGTATGTAACGTAGCCAAGTTTGCTGACGGTATAAAGATGGGAGGAAAAGCAATGAGTGAGGAGGACAGAAAAAATCTGCAAAAGGACATAGACAGGCTAAGTGAGTGGGCAAAAATTTGGCAGATGGAGTATAACGTTGGGAAGTGTGAGGTTATGCACTTTGGCAGAAAAAAATCAAAGAGCATTATTATTTAAATGGAGAAAGATTGTAAAGTGTCACAGTACAGCGGGACCTGGGGGTACTTGTGCATGAAACACAAAAGGATAGTATGCAGGTACAGCAAGTGATCAGGAAAGCCAATTGTATCTTGGTCTTTATTGCAAAGGGGATGGAGTATAAAAGCAGGGAAGTCTTACTGCAGCTATATAAGGTATTGGTGGGGCCACACCTGGAATACTGCATGCAGTTTTGGTTTCCATATTTACGAAAGGATATACTTGCTTTGGAGGCAGTTCAGAGAAGGTTCACTAGGTTGATTCCGGGATTGAGGGGGTTGACATGAGGAAAAGTTGAGTAGGTTGGACCTCCACTCATTGGAATTTACAAGAATGAGAGGTGATCTTATCGAGCCGTAGAAGATTATGAGGGGGCTTGACAGGGTGGATGCAGAGAGGATGTTTCCACTGATTGGGGAGACTCGAACTAGTGGGCATGATCTTAGAATAAGGGGCCGCCCATTTAAAACAGAAATGAGGAGAAATTTCTTCTCTCAGAGGGTTGTCAATCTGTGGAATTCGCTGCATCAGAGAGTTGCAGAAGCTGGGACATTGAATAAATTTAAGACAGAAATAGACGGTTTCTTAATCGATAACGGAATAAGGGGTTATGGGGAGTGGGCAGGAAAGTGGAGCTGAGTCCATGATCAGATCAGCCATGATCTTATTGAATGGTGGAGCAGGCTCGAGGGGCCGTACAGCCTACTCCTATTCCTATTTCTTATTTTCTTATCTTCTAAGTCATCAAAGACACCCATGTGGTCATTTGTGCTTCCCTCATAAATGGCCAGATGTACATCAACAGAAAAGGACACTACTTTCTCAACATGACCAGCAGTACACTATCATACAAGTGAATGCTCAACTCCTTGGTAGCTGCCATGATAACTTTATTTTAAGAAATTCCATAATTCCAACAAAGTTCACCCGAAAAGGCAGGTGTTTGGGAGGCTTCTTGGAGAGAAAGACCATGTTCTACAGACTTGGCTGATGACACAGGACTCCACCTGAATCATCATTGAATGAACACATCATAGGCATGTTGAAGGCTTGATTCAGGTGCTTGGATTAATCCGGAGTGTCTTGATCTTTAAGGATATCCAGGACATTAGTGGTGTGCTGCATGCTGCATAACTTTGCCATACAACTAGATCTCCTCATAGAGGTCTCTGAGGACAAAGGCTCCTATCAGGAGCAACGGCATCAACCTGAGAAGCAGCAGGCTAAAGAAGAAATGGAGGAAAACCCATTTCTATCAATAGTCCTGCCTACATCTTTCCCTTTCCCGCCACATATGTGCTATCATCTATAGACGCTTCTTTGTGAATAAATTCACACAGCTCCCACTCATAAAAGCCACTTCCAAACCTTGCCAAGAATGATGGCTGAACACACAAAAACTTGAATGTCACCATAATTTTATTCATAACCCATATCACATGTCTGCATGTGTACCTCTTATCACTGTACTTCCCCTTGGTACCATCATGTGATGCCCAAACTTTGAAACCTATTCTAGTGCTTCTTTTCGATACCACCTCAGTAGCAACGTTACATAAGGTGTACTGGTGCAGGATCCTCTGGGGACCAAGGTGGCCCTTGTTTCATGGCACCTAAGTCTAAGGTGGCTCTTGGGCAACTGCATGAGCTGCCTGGCCCTGAACCCTTTTGGCATTATTCGCAAGCCTCGGAAGGGGCTGGCAGGACGGCCCACATTCTCATCATCATCATCATAGGCAGTCCCTCAGAATCGAGGAAGACTTGCTTCCACTCTTAAAAATGAGTCCTTAGGTGGCTGAACAGCCCAATATGAGAACCACAGTCCCTGTTACAGGTGGGACAGATAGTCGTTGAGAGAAAGGGTGGGTGGGACAGGTTTGCCGCACGCTCTTTCCGCTGCCTGCGCTTGATTTCTGCATGCTCTCGGTGATGAGACTCGAGGTGCTCAGCGCTCTCCCAGATGCACTTCCTCCAATTAGGGTGGTCTTTGGCCAGGGACTCCCAGGTGTCAGTGGGGATGTTGCACTTTTTCAGGGAGGCTTTCAGGGTGTCCCTGTAATGTTTCCTCTGCCCACCTTTGGCTCGTTTGCCGTGAAGGAGTTCCGAGTAAAGCGCTTGCTTTGGGAGTCTCGTGTCTGGCATGCAAACGATGTGGCCTGCGCAGCGGAGCTGATCAAGTGTGGCCAGTGATTCAATGCTGGGGATGTTGGCCTGGTCGAGGACGCTAATGTTGGTGCACCTGTCCTCCCAGGGGATTTGTAGGATCTTGCGGAGACATCGTTGGTGGTATTTCTCCAGCGACTGGAGGTGTCTACTGTACATGGTCATGTCTCTGAGCCAGACAGGAGGGCGGGTATTACTACAGCCCTGTAGATCATGAGCTTGGTGGCAGATTTGAGGGCCTGGTCTTCAAACACTCTTTTCCTCAGGCGGCCGAAGGCTGCACTGGCGCACTGGAGGCGGTGTTGGATCTCGTCATCAAAGTCTGCTCCTATTGATAAGAGGCTCCCGAAGTATGGGAAATGGTCCACATTGTCCAGGGCCGCGCCGTGGATCTTGATGATTGGGGGGCAGTAATGTGCAGTGAGGACAGGCTGGTGGAGGACCTTTGTCTTACGGATGTTTAGCGTAAGGCCCATGCTTTCGTATGCTTCTGTAAATACGTTGACTATGTCCTGGAGTTCAGCCTCTGCATGTGCGCAGATGCAGGCATCGTCCGCGTACTGTAGCTCAACTGGGGTGGTCTTGGACCTGGCCTGGAGATGGCAAAGGTTGAACAGGTTCCCACTGGTTCTGTAGTTTAGTTCCACTCCAGCGGGGAGCATGTTGACTGTGAGGTGGAGCATGGCAGCGAGGAAGATTGAAAAGAGGGTTGGGGCAATGATGCAGCCCTGTTTGACCCCAGTCCGGACGTGGATTGGGTCTGTAATGGATCTGTTGGTAAGGATGGCGGCTGCATGTCGTCGTGGAGCAGGCGGAGGATGATGAAGAACTTTTGGCGGCATCCGAAATGGAGGAGGACGCTCCATAGACCCTCGCGGTTGACAGTGTCGAAGGCCTTTGTAAGGTCGAAGAAGGCCATGTATAAGGTCTGGTGCTGCTCCCTGCATTTTTCCTGCAGCTGTCGCGCTGCAAAAATTATGTCCGTTGTGTCCCATAGGGGACGAAATTTGCACTGTGACTCTGGGAGGCGCTCCTCAGCCACAGGGAGAAGACGGTTGAGGAGAACTCTAGCGACGACTTTCCCAGTGGCTGATAACAGGGAGATTCCTCTGTAGTTGCTACAGTCGGACTTGTCCCACTTTTTAAAGATGGTCACAATCTCTGCATCTCTGGGATCTCCCGGCATGCTCTCCTCCCTCCAGATGAAAGAGATGAGGTCATGTATTCATGCCAGTAGTGCCTCTCCGCCATACTTCAGTGCCTCAACAGGGATTCCATCCGCTCCCGTAGCCTTGTTGTTCTTAAGCTATCTTATGGCTTTTTCTACCTCGTGCAATGTTGGGGTTTTACTGATGCGGTGGCGAGTAGCATGCTGCGGGATGGAGTCGAGAACACTTGAGTCAAAGGCAGAGTCTCGGTTGAGGAGATCTTCGAAGTGCTCCTTCCAGTGGGCCCTGACTGCCTTGATGAGTGTTTCCCCATTCTTGGCCAGCAGTGGGGTGGGGCTTTGGGTGTTTGGACCGTAGTTGGACCGTAGGAGGCCTTGACTGCGATGAAGAATCCTCGCACATCATGGCTGTTGGCCAGCTGCTGTATCCCCTGTGCTTTTTCCATCCACCACCTGTTCTTTAAGTCCCGGGTTTTTTGTTGGACCTCAGCCTTGAGCCGTCTGTAATGCTGCTTTGCTGCTGCGGAGTTGGGTTGTTGTTTAAGGCTCACAAATGCCCTGCACTTGCGATCTATTAGCTCTTGGATCTCCTGATCATTCTCATCAAACCAATCCTGGTGTTTCCTGCATGAGCTGCCTGGGCCTGGACCCTTTTGGCTCTATTTGCAGGCCTTGGAAGGAGCTGGCAGGAGGGCCCACATTCTGCACCCTGGGAGAGAACAGTATCACATGTAGCCATTCCTGCCATGCCACTAATGCTTTGCACCATATCCACAGGGCCAATAATCTGCAGGATATCAGACCTATTGGTATCAGTGAGATCCATTAAAACCTTACTGCCATTCTGAAGACCATAATAGGGGTGATAACAGTTACATGCAGCAAGCAATTTAGGGTGAATACATGCAAGGTTGTGAGTGAAGGAACACTTCTGGGTGAAGGCATGGGCTGTAAAGGTCAGCACATAGCTTCTTGGGTATTAGTAGTAAGCAATGGGAAGGAGAAGTCATGATAAGTGTGCACAGTGAATTTTTGAGAAGTGTGATTGACACCTCTTATTTTGTGTGTCCTGATAAGGTCATTAAACTTTTTCTGTCACTGAATTACCTTGTATTTGGTGATCACTGTTGCACTGAATGCTCTGGCCAACTCTTGCTACTGTTGCAGTGCTGCGCTCCTTATATACTTACATTGCTCTGTACCAAACAGTATCTCCCACCTAACTTTTAAACTGTCCCATCGTCAACCTCCCTTTCCTCGCCAAAGTCCTTGAATGTGTTCTTGCCTCCCAAATCCATGCTATCTTTCCCAGAGCTCCATGTTTGAATCCCTCCAATCAGCTTTCTGCTCCTGTCAGAGTATTTAAATGGCCCTTTTCAAAGTCACAAATGACATCTTATGTGACTGTGACTATGGTAATCTATTCCTCCTCGTCCTTCTTGGCCTGTGTGCAGCCTTTGATACGGTTGACAAGACCATCCTCCCCCATTTCCTCTCCTCCGCATTCCAGCTGGGTGGGGCTGCATTCACCTGGTTCCTTTCTTATCTATCCAGCCAGAGAATCACCTGTAATAGCTTCTCTTTCTGCACCCCTACCGATATCTCTGGAGTCCCCCAAGGATCTATCCCTAGTGTAAGAATAAAAGTGTTTAGTAATGATAATATTGATTCTGTATATATATATATATATAATAAATGTTAAAAGTGTAGATTATACGGAAATAAAATGGATGATTTCCCCAAGTTCGTGGTCTCCATGGCTTTGAAACTCACCAAACTAGAAAAGATGTTAATTGGAAAGCCATTAACCTAATCAAGGAATGGCACCAGCCCTCCAGACAGACACATGTATAAGGAGAAGCCAATCAGGAATGGCCCTGCAATCAAAATCCAATCTTGAGGCTTTCTGAGCAACAGTGACCTTAAGGGGTATAATAAGTCAAGCCAAAGATTGCTGGGTCTTTTCTCTCCTTTCCTAAGCACAGGGCAAAAGCGGACCTTCCTCTACCGAAAAAGAAGCAGGCAGTGTGCTTTGCCAGAGGGAAGTGACATATACCTTTTTATATCTTTTTATAAATCTTTATTGTAACATCATTGTATCTGTTGTATCTAAGTACATCCGTAGGAGAGCTGATGACTGTTGATAGATGTGCCTGTGTGTGTGTTTAATAAACTATTCCAAATTGTTTTAAAAGAATCGGTCTTACTGTCAATTTAATGCCAGAGATTTTGAAATCTTACAAAATTGGGGGCTCATCTGGGATCTGGCGAGACAGCTTCTGATCATTCTTTTGAACAATTGGAAAACTCGGGAGTTGCGATTCTAACCTGTGTTGCAAAGTGCAAACTATAAACTTTTAAACGGATTGGGAGAAGTTGCGTCTTAAGGAGCAGTCTTCTCGATAGTTGGAACTGTTTAAGTGGGGACCCATCAGTAGTTAAATTCAAAAGACACAGGATGAAGGGATCGATCATGTACAAAAAAACAGCAAAAGATATACAGGTAGCCTTTGAGGAGAAATTATATGAAAAGGTATCCATAAAAGACATACAAGAGTTGCAGGCACAGGGACCGTACTACTGCAAGGGCCAACATGTGTCCTTTGTGGAGCTCATGGCATTTATCCAGGAGAACGTATATCAAGGAGAGCTAAGGCCAAAATGGGTAAATGGTCTCTGTACACATTACTGCGCTCAGAGATTTGAGGACTTAATGGGGCAGGATGCAAAGGAGTTTCAACATTTAAGGGAAGTGATGCAAGATTTAAAAGACCAAAGTGCAAAAGAGATACAAGATTTAAAAGAATCGCAAGTAAAAGAGATTTGACTAAACAAAAAAGAGATTCAAAATATAAAAGAACAAAAGGAAGAAAGCCTTTAACTTATTCGGCAGTTAAAGGAGGGAGAAATACAACATTTGAGACAAGAAATTGATCGATTAAACCACAGTATTCGGCAATTAGAAAGAGGGGTCGAACAGGCAACTTCACTGCTACAGCAAGAAAGCCTTTTAAATTTAAATGCCACAGCAGCTGTTGTTGAAGCGAATTAAAACAAATTAGAATTAAAAAAATATGAATTGGAAAACTTGGAGCTGCAGCAAATGGTAGAAGATGCTTGGGGAACATTAGGGGATGTAATTAAGAAGCCACATAGGGAGACAGATCACACCCGGTGCCAACTAGAAATAGCAAGGCTAAAAAGTAAGTTGAGGAGCAGCAGGCCCTGGTATCGCAGTAACACAGTGAGCCATAACAGAGACGACAGAAGGGGACAAGGGGGAAACAGATTGGGAAGAGGAAGGCAGTCAGTATAATCCCCAGGAGGGTGGTGAAGGATGGGATACCTTGGAGACATGAGGGCCAACCATAGCAGCAGTAACCACTTCTTTACGACAATATTACGATGTAATATCTCCAAGTTTGCATATGACACTAAGCTGGGTGGCAGCGTGAGCTGTGAGGAGGATGCTAAGAGGCTGCAGAGTGACTTGGCAGGTTAGGTGAGTGGGAAAATGCATGGCAGTTGCAGTATAATGTAGATAAATGTGAAGTTATCCACTTTGGTGGCAAAAACAGGAAGGCAGAATAGTATCTGAATGGTAACAGATTAGGAAAAGGGGAAGTGCAACGAGACCTGGGTGTCATGGTACATCATTCATTGAAAGTTGGCATGCAGGTACAGCAGGCAGTGAAGAAGGCAAATGGCATGTTGGCCTTCATAGCGAGAGAATTTGAGTATAGGAGCAGGGAGGTCTTATTGCAGTTGTACAGGGCCTTGGTGAGGCCACACCTTGAATATTGTGTACAGTTTTGGTCTCCTAATCTGAGGAAGGACATTCTTGCTATTGAGGGAGTGTAGCGACGGTTCAACCAGACTGATACCCGGGATGGCAGGACTGACATATGAAGAAAGACTGGATCGACTAGGCTTATATTCACTGGAATTTAGAAGAATGAGAGGGGATCTCATGGAAACATATAAAATTCTTACGGGATTGGACAGGTTAGATGCAGGAAGAATGCTCTCGATGTTGGGGAAGTCCAGAACCAAGGGTCACAGTCTAAGGGTAAGGGGTAAGCCATTTAGGATCGAGATGAGGAGAAACTTCTTCACTCAGAGAATTGTGAACCTGTGGAATTCTCTACCACAGAAAGTTGTTGAGGCCAGTTCGTTAGATATATTCAAAAGGGAGTTAGATGTAGCCCTTACAGCTAAAGGGATCAAGGGGTATGGAGAGAAAGCAGGAATGGGGTACTAAAGTTGCAAAAATGATCAGCCATGATCATATTGAATGGTGGTTTAGGCTCGAAGGGCCGAATGGCCTACTCCTGCACCTACGTTCTATGTTTCTATGTTTCTAATGCGCATGGTCACATTATCAGTAACCATACCGACTCACGGCCCATATCTAGTGCTGATGCCATGGCGGGTAGCCACGAGTTGGGGCCCATTAATGATGGGGACTACCCATTGGGAGTTAACAGGAGGTGGGCAAATTTCAGGAGAAGTCACCCCGAGTTAGAAGATAGAGACTGAACAGAAGTCCTCGTCTTGGCCTGTTCCACTTCCCTAATCTGCCAGACGCGGTCCTCCAGCCTGGCACAGTGGCCGATGCAGTCATGACCGAGATCCTAAACCATTTAGGGATCCAAAACTTAGTGGCTCTATTTAATCAGATCAAGCAGCGGCCAGAAGAGACCCCTGGAGCCTTTAGTAATCGCCTGTACAATATCAATGAACATACCCAGAACCAGGCACCTGCAAATGCTGCAGTAGAAAATAATCAAGAGCAATTAAATCGATGTTCCTGATCCAATTCCACTCTAGTTAACACCACCCTGGGCATGGCCATGAAGCTCACCAATCAGTGGACAGATATAGAGACCAGCGCTCAAATAGCCTGGGAGATGGTAAAAGACCAGTTAAAGGTAAAGTCACCACCGCAAATAAACCAGTGCCAACAATGGAGGCATCTAGGTGTTACCCCTTTAAGTGACAGTGCTTTAATTGTAAGAAGGTAGGCTACATAGCAAAAGACTGCAGCAGACTCAGACAGGCACCGGACCATAATGCAACACATAGATACCTCCTGAGGGATGAATCCAAGCCCTCTGGGATGGATCAATGATTGGACCCGTTGATAACCCTCATACAAACCCAAATTGCCACGGGGAGGATGCAAAATCATTTACCGGTGCACGCAATCGCCGATGCACAGTCATTAGAGAGACCCCTTCAAGGATCCACCCTATGACAGAGTTCAGCTCCCCAAAGAATGGTTGGAAGTGGGGTTCCGACGTGATGGTAGCGGGAGACCAATAATCCTTGTTATATCTTACAAGGGGCCTGGCAGCAGATTATGCTTATTGATACTGGCTCAGCCGTTACCATCATCCACACCCCATACCCTGAACGCCATGCAGAGGCGAGCAAGGGTTGTATGACCCTTAAAGGGTTTAATGGTGATACACCCACCGTGTAAACAGGGAAGGCCACTGAAGTAATGTGTGACCGTAGTCTTTTCTTGCAGGTCTCCAGAGTGCCTCTCCAGCCTGTGAGGCCTCCTTAAGTACCAGTGCTCCCACGGGATTGTGGGATAAGGGATGAGCCCTCTGGTGACTACAGGTTTACATATATAACAACACTACTCAACCCCCACCCCCCCCCCCCCCCGCAAAGTCAATAGTGTAACTATTTACAAGGTGAGTCGATCTGGGGCCTTTCTTTCCCTGGTTGATCATCTCGGTGCAAATGCTGGTTTTGGTGAATCGTTTGTTGGGCCCTCATTGGGCTGCTGTGCAGCTGGCCTTGCTGGGGTACCTGGTGTGGTGAGTCCTGCTGGGCTGCTGCATGTGGTGGGTTCTGCTTCATGGTCAACCGCGGTGTCGGTTGCCACTGGTGTGTATGTTGGGGGGTCAAAGAAGGTAGGGTCCAATGTGGGTTGCTCAGGATAGTCCATGAATCTGAGTTTGATTTAGTCCAAGTATTTCCGGTGGGTGAGTCCATTTGAAAGTTTGACCCGAAACACCCTACTCACCTCTTTGGCCACAAAAGTGCCGGGAAGCCACTTGGGACCTTGTCCATAGTTCAACACAAATACAGGATCATTGATTTGAATTTCACGTGACACATTTGCGCTATCATGATATGTACTTTGTTGAAGCCGCCTGCTCGCTACCTGTTCATGTAGATCAGGGTGGACGAACTAGAGCCTTATCTTAAGTGCCCTTTTCATGAGCAGTTCAGCGGGTGGAATCCCAGTGAGTGAGTGGGGTCTTGTGCGGTAGCTAAGCAGGACTCGGGATAGGCGAGTTTGCAGTGAGCCTTCAGTTACCCTCTTCAAGTTCTGGTTGATGGTTTGCACTGCTCTCTCTGCCTGACCATTGGATGCTGGTTTGAACGGGGCAGATATAACATGTTTGATCCCATTATGGGTGATGAACTCTTTGAACTCGGCACTGGTCAAACATGGCCCGTTGTCGTTCACAAGGACATCAGGCAGGCTGTGCGTGGCAAACATGGCCTGCAGGCTTTCAATGGTGGCAGCGGATGTGCTTGCCGACATTATCTCACATTCAATCCATTTGGAGTATGCATCTACAACTACTAGGAACATTTTACCCAAAAACGGGCCTGCATAGTCGACATGGACCCTGGACCATGTTTGGAGGGCCAAGACCATAAACTTAATGGCGCCTCCCTGGGTACATTGCTTAACTGCGAGCAGGTGTTACATTTGTAAACGCAGGTCTCTAAGTCCGCATCGATACTGGGCCACCACACGTGGGATCTGGCTATCGCTTTCATCATTACAATACCTGGGTGAGTACTGTGGAGATCACTGATGAAAGTGTCCCTGCCCTTCTTGGGGACCACTACTCGATTACCCCACAAAAGGCAGTCTGCCTGTATAGACATTTCATCTTTGCGCCGCTGGAACGGCTTTATCTCTTCCTGCATTTCCACTGGGACACTGGACCAGCTCCCGTGTAGCAAACAATTTTTTACTAGGGACAGTAAGGGGTCCTGGCTCGTCCAGGTTCGAATCTGTGGGGCTGTGATGGGTGATTGCTCACCATTGAATGCTTCCATAACTATGACTAAATCTGCGGGCTGTGTCATTTCCAACCCCGTGGTGGGCAATGGCAGCTTACTGAGAGCATCAGCAGTTTTCTGTGCCTGGCCTGTGGCGAATGGCGTAGTTGTATGCGGACAACATGAGCGCCCATCTCTGGATGCGGGCCGATGCATTCATATTTATTCCTTTACCTTTGCAAAAAAGGGATATCAGTGACTTATGGTCAGTTTCCAATTCAAATTTGAGCCCAAACAGATATTGATGCATTTTCTTTACCCCATAGACACACGCTAACGCTTCTTTTTCAATCATGCTGTAGGCTCTCTCAGCTTTAGACAGACTTCTGGATGCATAAGCAACCGGTTGCAATTTCCCAGATTCATTAGCTTGTTGCAATACACACCTGACGCCGTACGATGACGCATCACATGCTAGTACCAAACGCTTACATGGATCATACCACACAAGCAATTTGTTTGAGCATAACAATTTTCTCGCTTTTACAAAGGCATTTTCTTGGCTTTTGCCCCATACCCATTTGTCTCCTTTATGCAGTAAGGCGTGCAGTGGTTATAACAGTGTGGTGAGAAGTTACCAAAGTAGCTCAGAAGCCCCAGAAACAATCGCAGCTCCGTCACGTTCTGTGGCCTCGGTGCGTTCGTGATTGCCTCCGTCTTCGAATTTGTGGGCCTGATGCCGTCCGCCGCGATTCTTCTCCCCAGGAACTCCACTTCAAGTGCCAGGAAGACGCACTTCGAGCGTTTTAACCTGAGCCCCCTGCGGTTGAGTCGACGAAGAACCTCCTCCAGGTTCTGCAGATGCTCGATTGTGTCCCGACCTGTAACCAAGATGTCGTCCTAGAAGATCACCGTGCACGGGACCGACTTCAGTAAGCTTTCCATGTTTCTCTAGAATATTGCCGCAGCTGATCGAATTCCAAACGGGCATCTGTTGTAGATGAAGAGACCTTTGTGCGCGTTGATGCAGATGAGGCCCTTCGATGATTCCTCCAGCTCCTGCGTCATGTAGGCCGAGGTCAACTCCAGCTTCGTGAACGTCTTTCCTCCCGCCAGCGTAACAAAAAGATCATCTGCCTTTGGTAGTGGGTATTGATCCTGCAGGGAGAAATGATTGATAGTTACTATGTAATCATCACAGATTCTGACGGTGCCGTCTCCCTTGAGGACTGGAACAATCGGACTGGCCCACTCGTTGAATTCAATCGGCGAAATGATGCCCTCTCGTTGCAGCCGGTCTAGTTCAATTTCTACCCTTTCTCTCATCATGTACGGTACTGCTCTCACCTTGTGATGGATGGGTTGCGCCCCCGGAGTTAGGTGGATCTGCACTTTTGCTCCTTGGAACTTCCCAATGCCTGGGCACATGAAGTGTCATCAGCGGACGAGAGCGCACAGACGTCGTTCCAGTTCCAGCGTATCTTTCCCAGCCAGCTCTTGCTGAACAGCGTTGGACCATCGCCCGGTAGCACTCAGAGTGGTAGCTTGTGCACTGCTCCATCGTAGGAGACCTTTATAGTAGCACTGCCGATTACGGGAATCAGTTCCTTTGTGTAAGTTCTCAGTTTTTTGCGAATGGGAGTCAAGACTGGCCTTGAGGCCTTGCTGCACCACAATTTATCGAAAGTCTTTTTGCTCATAATGGACTGGCTCGCACCCGTGTCCAGCTCCATTGACACTGGGAGTCCATTTAATTCAACCTTCAGCATTATCGAGGGACACTTTGTGATAAATGTGTGCGCCCCATATACCTCTGCCTCCTCGGTCTGAGGCTCTGGTTCATCGTGATTCACCATGGATCTGTCCTCTGCAACATGGTGGTTTGCAGGATTAACAGGGTTTGCAGCTCGTCTGCACATACGTTGGAGGTGTCCCATTGTTCCACAACCCTTGCAAACGTACCCTTTGAAGCGGCATGAATGGAAACGATGATCACCCCCGCAGCACCAACAAGGTGTTAATGGCCTTGCATTCATCACCCTTGATGGTGGACCCTGAGACATCTGAGGATGTGCAGCTGCAGGCATGTGGGGCCTGCCCTGTATGTTGCGATTTGAAAACAACATCACTTTGTTCACAGTACTTGTAGCAGCACTCGTATGCTGAGAGATTTGCCAAGTATTGTCACTGGTGGCAATGAACGCCTGGGCTATCGCTATGGCTTTCCTCAAGGTTGGGGTCTCTACAGTCAAAAGTATGCGAAGTATCACTTCATAGCCAATGCCAGTACGAAAAAGTCTCTGAGCATGTGCTCCAAATGTCCTTCAAATTCACAATGTCCTGCATGGCGTCTTAGCTTGGCGACATAACTCGCCACTTCCTGGCCTTCAGACCTTTTGTAGGTGTAGAACCGGTACCACGACATCAGAACGCTTTCCTTCGAGTTCAGATGCTCCTGGACCAGTGTGCACAAATCATCATACAATTTCTCTGTGGGTTTCATGAGGCCATACGTTGGAGCCCTGTAGATGGTGAGGAGAATCGCCCTTCGTTTGGCAGTGTTCGCTTCTCCTTCCAGTTTGTTGGCTACGAAGTATTGGTCGAGTTGCTCCACGAAGGTTTCTCAATCTTCTCCCTCCGAAAATTTGTCCAGGATGCCCACTGTTCTCTGCATCATTGGGTTCGGCATCTATATCTCGTCGCCAGTTGTTATGTATGAATAAAGAGTCTGACTAGATTCTGTGAGCTCAAAGTAAAGTGTGACCTTAGTTTTTTAATGCAGATCTCCAGAGTGCCTCTCCAGCCTGTGAGGCCTCCTTAAGTACCAATGCTCCCAAAGGATTGTGGAATCCTTTGGGACTCCAGGGGATGGGCCCTCTGGTGGCTACACAATGTATATACAGGTTTACAGATATATAACAGGAGGCCTCAGCTGTAAGGTCTCAGTGCCGATGCTGATGACCACCCCTGACTGTAGGGGTATTGTAGAGATTGATGTGTTGGATCAGTATGGCATAGTAATAGATTACAATCGGGACTGTGTTTGGATGGGATTGATAGACAATACGAGAGTGATAGAAATTTCAGGTGCTCACTCGGTTTTTGCTATCAAAAAGCCATCTGAGTATGACCAGCCGGGGAGTGAAAATGAAGCTGTGGCAAAATTAATTCAGGAACACCTAGCGGTGTTCGCCACACGACTGTGAAAATATAGCAGGCGAAGAGTCTATTGAGGGACCTCCCCCACTCATTCACTAAACAGTACTCCATCCCAAGGGAGAGTCACCCTTACAACTGAGACACTATAAAATCCCTAGTCGAGCAGGGTGTTGTTAGGACAGGCACTTTCACGACCAATTCACCCACATGGCCGGTTAAAAAGCCTGATTGCAGCTGGCGACTGACAATTGATTACAAAAAGTTAAATTCTGTAACACCAGCCTGCTCACTGGTATTAAGAGAAACTCCCACCATATTATCTCAAATTCCTGCTGGTTCCAAGTACTTCTCGACCCTCGACATCGCCAATGGATTCTGGAGTATCCCTGTAAAAAGGGAAGACCAGTACAAATTCGCGTTCACATTTGAGGACAGAGCTACACCTGAACATGCCTGCCTCAGGGGTTCTACAATGCTCCACGATCTTTCACAAAAGAATGGCTGCAATTTTAAAATACTTTTTCTGCCCTACCTGCTTGCTGCAGTATATAGACGACCTGCGGGCAGTACAGTGAGTGTCTGGGGGGACGGGGTGGTGGGGGGGAGAGAGAGCGGGGCCCGGGTGTGTGTGCGGGGGGAAAGAGAGAGAAAGACCGGGGAGAGGGGGGGGGACATGGGGTGGACGGGGTGGGGGGGACAGGGGAGGGACGGGGGGGGACAGGGGAGGGGGACGGGGGGGGGACAGGGGCAGGACGGGGGGACAGGGGAGGGGGACGGGGGGGGTTGGGGGGGGACGGGGGAACAATGGGGACAGAGGGTGGGGGGGGGAATGGTGGGGAAGGAAACAGAGGAGAAAGAGAGGGGCTAGATTGGGATTTTTGAAAATAAGGGAGTTATGGGGAGCGGGCGGGGAAGTGGAGTTGAGGCCAAGATCAGATCAACCATGATCTTATTGAATGGCGGAGCAGGCTCGAGGGCCAAATGGCCTAATCCTGCTCCTATTTCTTATGTTCTTATGTACTGCTGGCAACTGGCAGCATGGAGGTGCACCTGTCCCTTTTGCACGAACACTTGACATTGTTGGCTCAGGCGGGACTAAAAGTGAATCCCTGTGAGGCTCAATGAGTGCTGGTTAAAGAGGAGATTAATGCAATAGTTAGGAAGGACATTAGCTTGGATGATGTGGAATCTATATGGGTAGAGCTGCAGAACACCGAAGGGCAAAAAACATTAGTGGGAGTTGTGTACAGACCTCCAAACAGTAGTAGTGATGTTGGGGAGGGCATCAAACAGGAAATTAGGGGTGCATGCAATAAAGGTGCAGCAGTTATAATGGGTGACTTTAATATGCACATAGATTGGGCTAGCCAAACTGGAAGCAATATGGTGGAGGAGGATTTCCTGGAGTGCATGAGGGATGGTTTTCTAGACCAATATGTCGAGGAACCAACTAGGGGGAGGCCATCTTAGACTGGGTGTTGTGTAATGAGAGAGGATTAATTAGCAATCTCATTGTGCGAGGCCCCTTGGGGAAGAGTGACCATAATATGGTGGAATTCTGCATTAGGATGGAGAATGAAACAGTTAATTCAGAGACCGTGGTCCAGAACTTAAAGAAGGGTAACTTTGAAGGTATGAGGCGTGAATTGGCTAGGATAGATTGGCGAATGATACTTAAGGGGTTGACTGTGGATGGGCAATGGCAGACATTTAGAGACCGCATGGATGAACTACAACAATTGTACATTCCTGTCTGGCGTAAAAATAAAAAAGGGAAGGTGGCTCAACCGTGGCTATCAAGGGAAATCAGGGATAGTATTAAAGCCAAGGAAGTGGCATACAAATTGGCCAGAAATAGCAGCGAACCCGGGGACTGGGGGAAATTTAGAACTCAGCAGAGGAGGACAAAGGGTTTGATTAGGGCAGGGAAAATGGAGTACAAGAAGAAGCTTGCAGGGAACATTAAGACGGATTGCAAAAGTTTCTATAGATATGTAAAGAGAAAAAGGTTAGTAAAGACAAACGTAGGTCCCCTGCAGTCAGAATCAGGGGAAGTCATAACGGGGAACAAAGAAATGGCAGACCAATTGAACAAGTACTTTGGTTCGGTATTCACTAAGGAGGACACAAACAACCTTCCGGATATAAAAGGGGTCAGAGGGTCTAGTAAGGAGGAGGAACTGAGGGAAATCCTTATTAGTCGGGAAATTGTGTTAGAGAAATTGATGGGATTGAAGGCCGATAAATCCCCAGGGCCTGATGGACTGCATCCCAGAGTACTTAAGGAGGTGGCCTTGGAAATAGCGGATGCATTGACAGTCATTTTCCAACATTCCATTGACTCTGGATCAGTTCCTATCGAGTAGAGGGTAGCCAATGTAACCCCACTTTTTAAAAAAGGAGGGAGAGAGAAAACAGGGAATAATAGACTGGTCAGCCTGACCTCAGTAGTGGGTAAAATGATGGAATCAATTATTAAGGATGTCATAGCAGCGCATTTGGAAAGAGGTGACATGATAGGTCCAAGTCAGCATGGATTTGTGAAAGGGAAATCATGCTTGACAAATCTTCTGGAATTTTTTGAGGATGTTTCCAGTAGAGTGGACAAGGGAGAACCAGTTGATGTGGTATATTTGAACTTTCAGAAGGCTTTCGACAAGGTCCCACACAAGAGATTAATGTGCAAAGTTAAAGCACATGGGATTGGGGGTAGTGTGCTGACATAGATTGAGAACTGGTTGTCAGACAGAAAGCAAAGAGTAGGAGTAAATGGGTACTTTTCAGAATGGCAGGCAGTGACTAGTGGGGTACTGCAACGTTCTGTGCTGGGGCCCCAGCTGTTTACACTGTACATTAATGATTTAGACGAGGGGATTAAATGTAGTATCTCCAAATTTGTGGATGACACTAAGTTGGGTGTCAGTGTGAGCTGCGAGGAGGATGCTATGAGGCTGCAGAGTGACTTGGATAGGTTAGATGAGTGGGGAAATGCATGGCAGATGAAGTATAATGTGGATAAATGTGAGGTTATCCACTTTGGTGGTAAAAAAAGAGAGACAGACTATTATCTGAATGGTGACAGATTAGGAAAAGGGGAGGTGCAAAGAGACCTGGGTGTCATGGTACATCAGTCATTGAAGGTTGGCATGCAGGTACAGCAGGCGGTTAAGAAAGCAAATGGCATTTTGGCCTTCATAGCGAGGGGATTTGAGTACAGGGGCAGGGAGGTGTTGCTACAGTTGTACATGGCCTTGGTGAGGCCACACCTGGAGTATTGTGTACAGTTTTCCTAACTTGAGGAAGGACATTCTTGCTATTGAGGGAGTGCAGCGAAGGTTCACCAGACTGATTCCCGGGATGGCGGGACTGACCTATCAAGAAAGACTGGATCAACTGGGCTTGTATTCACTGGAGTTCAGAAGAATGAGAGGGGACCTCATAGAAACGTTTAAAATTCTGACGGGTTTAGACAGGTTAGATGCAGGAAGAATGTTCCCAATGTTGGGGAAGTCCAGAACCATGGGTCACAGTCTAAGGATAAGGGATAAGCCATTTAGGACCGAGATGAGGAGAAACTTCTTCACCCAGAGAGTGGTGAACCTGTGGAATTCTCTACCACAGAAAGTTGTTGAGGCCAATTCACTAAATATATTCAAAAGGGAGTTAGATGAAGTCCTTACTACTAGGGGGATCAAGGGGTATGGCGAGAAAGCAGGAATGGGGTACTGAAGTTGCATGTTCAGCCATGAACTCATTGAATGGCAGTGCAGGCTAGAAGGGCCGAATGGCCTACTCCTGCACCTATTTTCTATGTTTCTATGTTTCTATGTTTCAATTGGTAAAAGAACGGGTCACCTTTCTAGGACTGTCCATTTCTCCAGAGGGATCATCCCCTGACTCTCACAAGGTGGAGATAATTCAGCAATTACTATTACCCACTACCAAAACATAGAAACATAGAAAATAGGTGCAGGAGTAGGCCATTCGGCCCTTCGAGCCTGCACCACCATTCAATAAGATCATGGCTGATCATTCACCTCAGTACCCCTTTCCTGCTATCTCTCCATAACCCTTGATCCTTTTAGCCGTAAGGGCCATATCTAACTCCCTCTTGAATATATCCAATGAACTGACATCAACAACTCTCTGTGGTAGGGAATTCCACAGGTTAACAATTCTCTGAGTGAAGAAGTTTCTCCTCATCTCAATTCTGAGAGACTGCTATGATGATGATGATGAAAATGTGGGCCATCCTGCCAGCCCCTTCCGGAAGGTTATTTGTGTCTTCCTTCGTGAAGACCGAACCAAAGTATTTGTTCAATTGGTCTTCATTATAAATTCACCTGAATCCGACTGCAAGGGACCTACGTTTGTATTCACTAATCATTTTCTCTTCACATATTTATAGAAGCTTTTGCAGTCAGTTTTTATGTTCCCTGCAAGCTTCCTCTCGTACTCTATTTTCCCGCTCTTAATTAAACCCTTAGTCCTCCTCTGTTGAATTCTAAATTTCTCCCAGTCCTCAGGTTTATTGCTTTTTCTAGCCAATTTATATGCCTCTTCCTTGGTTTTAACACTATCCTTAATTTCCCTTGTTAGCCATGGTTGAGCCACCTTCCCCGTTTTATTTTTACTCCAGACAGGGATGTACAATTGCTGAAGTTCATCCATGTGATCTTTAAATGTTTGCCATTGCTTATCCACTGTCAACCCTTTAAGTATCCTTTGCCAGTCTATTCTAGCCAATTCATCCCTCATACCATCGAAGTTACCTTTCCTTAAGTTCAGGACCCTCGTTTCCGAATTAACTGTGTCACTCTCCATCTTAATACAGAATTCTACCATATTATTGTCACTCTTCCCAAGGGGCCTCGCACAACAAGATTGTTAATTAGTCCCTCCTCATTAAACTTGACCCAGTCTAGGATGGCCAGCTCTCTAGTTGGTTCCTCGACATATTGGTCTAGAAAACCATCCCCAATACACTCCAGGAAATCCTCCTCCACCGCATTGCTACCAGTTTGATTAGCCCAATCAATATGTAGATTAAAGTCGCCCATGATAAGTGCTGTACCTTTATTGCACACATCCCTTATTTCTTGTTTGATGCTGCCCCAACCTCACTACTACTGTTTGGTGGTCTGTACACAACTCCCACTCGCGTTTTCTGCCCTTTGGTTTTCCGCAGCTCTACCCATACAGATTACACCTCATCCAGGTTAATGTCCCTCCTTACTATTGTGTTAATTTCCTCTTTAACCAGCAACGCCACCCCGCCTCCTTTTCCTCTCTGCCTATCCTTCCTAAATGTTGAATACCCCTGGATGTTGAGTTCCCAGCCTTGGTCACCCTGGAGCCATATCTCCGTGATGCCAATTACATCATATCCGTTAACTGCTGTCTGCGCAGTTAATTCGTCCACCTTATTCCGAATACTCCTCGCATTGAGGCACAGAGCCTTCAGGCTTGTCTTTTTAACACACTTTGCCCCATTAGAATTTTGCTGTAATGTGGCCCTTTTTGTTTTTTGCCTTGGGTTTCTCTGCCCTCCACTTTTACTCTTTTCCTTTCTATATTTTGCTTCTGCCTCCATTTTATTTTCCTCTGTCTCCCTGCATAGGTTCCCATCCCCCTGCCATGTTAGTTTAACTCCTCCCCAACAGCACTAGCAAACACTCCCCCGAGGACATTGGTTCTGATCCTGCCCAGGTGCAGGCCGTCCAGTTTGTACTGGTCCCACCTCCCCCAGAACCAGTTCCAATGTCCCAGGAATTTGAATCCCTCCCTTTTGCACCATTCCTCAAGTCACGTATTCATCTGAGCTATCCTGTGATTCCTACTCTGACTAGCAGGTGGCACTGGTAGCAATCCTGAGATTACTACTTTTGAGATCCGACTTTTTAATTTAGCTCCTAGCTCCCTAAATTCGTCTTGTAGGACCTCATCCTGTTTTTTACCTATATCGTTGGTACCTATCTGCACCACAACAACTGGCTGTTCACCCTCCCTTTTCAGAATGTCCTGCACCCACTCCAAGACATCCTTGACCCTTGCACTGGAGAGGCAACATACCATCCTGGACTCTTGATTGCGGCCGCAGAAACGCCTATCTATTCCCCTTACAGTCGAATCCCCTATCACTATAGCTCTCCCACTCTTTTTCCTGCCCTCCTGTGCAGCAGAGCCACCCATGGTGCCATGAACTTGGCTGCTGTTGCTCCCCCCTGATGATGTCATTCCCCTCAACAGTACCCAAAGCAGGGTATCTGTTTTGCAGGGGGATGACCTCAGGGGACCCCTGTACTACCTTCCTTGCACTGCTCTTCCTGTTGGTCACCCATTTACTATCTGGCTGTGTACCCTTTACCTGCGGTAAGACCAACTCGCTAAACGTGCTATTCACGTCATTCTCAGCATCGTGGATGCTCCAGAGTTCATCCACCCGCAGCTCCAGTACCGCAATGCGGTCCGTCAGGAGCTGCAGGCGGATACACTTCCCGCACATGTTGTCGTCAGGGACACATAGTACAGGAGGAGCGTAACATGTGTCCGAGCTGTCCTGCCATGACTTAACCCTTAGATAAACTTAATGTGGCAACAATAATGCTAAAGGTTACTTACTGATAAAGAAAAAAGAAAAGCTTCTTACCAATCACCAGCCAATCACTTACCCTCTTGGCTGTGATGTCACCTTTCGATTTCTTTCTACTTCTTTTTGCCTTCTCTCCCCGCTGCAGCTGCACCGGCTGGCCTCTCGACTGCCGCTGAGCCTTTATAGGCCTCACCAACGCCCCGAACTCCCGCCTCTCCGATTGCCACTGCCTCTCGACTGCCACTGGGCCTTTATAGGCCTCACCAACACCCTGAACTCCCGCCTCTCCGACTGCCGCTGCCTCTCGACTGCCACTGGGCCTTTACAGCTGTCACCAATGCCCCGAACTCCCGCCTCTCCGATTGCCACTGCCTCTCCTCTGCCAATGGGCCTTTACAGCCGTCACCAATGCCCCGAACCCCCGCCTCTCTGATTGCCACTGCCTCTCGACTGCCACTGGGCCTTTACAGCCGTCACCAACGCCCCGAACTCCCGCCTCTCCGACTGCCGCCGCCTCTCCTCTGCCGCTGGGCCTTTATAGGCCTCACCAATGCCCCGAACTCCCACCTCTCCGACTGCCGCTGCCTCTCGACTGCCACTGGGCCTTTATAGGCCTCACCAATGCCCTGAACTCCTGCCTCTCCGACTGCCGCCGCCTCTCCTCTGCCGCTGGGCCTTTATAGGCCTCACCAACGCCCCGAACTCCCGCCTCTCCGACTGCCACTGCCTCTCGACTGCCACTGGGCCTTTATAGGCCTCACCAATGCCCCGAACTCCTGCCTCTCCGACTGCCGCCGCCTCTCCTCTGCCACTGGGCCTTTATAGGCCTCACCAATGCCCCGAACTCCCGCCTCTCCGACTGCCGCTGCCTCTCGCCTGCCACTGGGCCTTTATAGGCCTCACCAATGCCCCGAACTCCTGCCTCTCCGACTGCCGCCGCCTCTCCTCTGCCACTGGGCCTTTATAGGCCTCACCAATGCTCCGAACTCCCGCCTCTCCGACTGCCACTGCCTCTCGACTGCCACTGGGCCTTTATAGGCCTCACCAATGCCCCGAACTCCTGCCTCTCCGACTGCCACTGCCTCTCGACGGCCACTGGGCCTTTATAGGCTTCACCAACGCTCCGAACTCCCGCCTCTCCGACTGCCCTACGATCATTCTTGGGTCTGGTGGGGTACCAAAGGAACTTTATCTCAGGCTTTGCAGAGTGCGCAAAACCCCTGTATGATTTGATAAAACTGCAGGATGATGACATACACCTGGCATGGACTGATTTAAAGTATGACCAGAGCAGGCGTAACCCAGGCCCATGGACCAGGGCCTTACCGTCTATCATACGATAGTCATTTTTGTGGCATAGGGGCAAGGAGAGCAATTAAAAACTGCAGTATTACAGGCCGCATGTTTGATCCCTCCCAATCCCATGCAGCCCTTTCATTTGGAGGTTGGGGCCACAGAACAAAGCCTCACCGCAGTTCTGTGCCAAGCACGAGCTGATCGTCTACAGTCAATCGCATATGTATCTCGAATCCTGCAGGGGGCAGAAAAAACGTATACCACATGCGAGCGCCACCTACTGGCCGTCTTCTGGGCGGTACATCACTTTATCTTTATTACTGGGTTACAGGCTACACAGCGGACACACACCTCTGAAACTACTGATGAAACCTGGAGATTCGCTAGTTTCCTCACAGTGCCTCAGCAAATAGGCATTGGAATTTATGGAAAGAGACATTGATACCATTTCCAAACCCACCACATTGCTGCCACAATTTTTGATCTTTGAGGGGGACCCGCATGAATGTCCGTTACCCCTGATTATGATTTTGAGACCCATCCTGTGCAGAAAGTGCCCCAGATGTCTACATCGATGGGTTCTTATATCACATTGAGAGATCCCCCCACACCGGGTATGCTGTGATATTGCCAGAGAGAACTATCCAGCGAAGGTGCAACAGACAGTCCTCACAATATGCAAAAATTGCCGCACTTCTAACCACTGTGAAGGAAACCTCAGATAAACCTGAGAATATTTGGTCAGATCGTGCCACCATGCTCTCCTTGTCCCTATACCACAAAAATTACTATTGTACGATAGACAGTAAGGCCGTGGTCCATGAGCCCTGGTTATGCCTGCTCTGGTCATACCTTAAACAGCGATCCCAGCCCTGCTTCAGAGGAAAGGTAGCAGCCCATAGAAAAGGGGGTCCACATTATGAGGGAAATTCCAGAGCAGACAGAGCAGCTAAGGGCACTGCGATTGATGGGAGATAGAAGGTAAAGTTGTTGAGCCCTGCAATGCTGTTAACAAGGCCTCCCCAACTGATCGCCTAGATTTAAAATCCCTGCAGAAACAATATTGACCATTGTACGTGCCTGGCACGAGGAAGGCAGATCCCTTCCTCAACCGACAGCCTGGGCTCCCAACATGTAAGCATCGACAGCCCAAGGATTGTTGGACATTATCTCGGCATTGCGTTTTAATATTTCTTACTGGAGAAAAGCTGGAAGCCTATTTGTGGGAGGGGCCCAGGTACTTTTCCATGTTGTACTTGAAATCCACGTCTGATGGGTGGGGGTGGTCTGGGAAGTTACAATGACTAGGATAAGGCAACTCATCATAGTTAATGGGAAAAGATGGAGGGTCCATTGTTAAGAGATAGATCAGAGATAGATCAGATATGAACCGCCAGTGATCAGAGCCATTACCTGGATGAGAGAACCCTGAGAAGCGGGAAACCAGAACAAAAGAAAGCCATTAAGCCGTTTCTGGTTGGAAGCGAAACCCCCATCACTTGCCATCGCTGGAATACACATGGGCCACTCAGACAGAAGACTCGAAACAAGGAAAACTTTATTGGGCCAGAAGAGGCAAACAGACTGGGTATATAAAAGGATGGTGGTGGCCACATCTCTCTCTCTCTTGCTCTCGCTTGCTTCGCCTCTACAAGAACCGAGCACTCCATGTGGGGCAGAGAGAAGAAACCAGTACGGAACCAGAAGAGACACATTTTCACCAGGAGAAGCAGCAAGTAAGTCAACGAATCGGTGAGCATCATCCCTGCCCATGCATCTTTAAGATCACAGCCACTGTGTGAGGAGGTGTAGTGGGTTCTCCCAACCAAGCCTTAGTAAGGATTTTAGTGGGGAGGTTTTGCTGCAAGGACCATAGGGGCGTACACTGTGGATCCGAGCAGAGGACATAGACGTTGTGGAGTTCGCAATAGGGGTGGTTTAGACACGCCAGGGTGTTGTATTGTACTACATCGTCACTGTGTTTAATTGTAGTTTTGCTGTGTTGAGGTAGCTTTAATAAAGCATTGCCGGTTGAGACCGTGGTATTTGTCCATGACTCATTCATCTGTTCAGTAATCGCTCCCAGGTCTAGAACTATTGTAACGTGGGGGTGTGTCGAAAACATCTAAGGGAAATCACTTACAACTACCATACTAGCCACTGCCCCTGACTCAGATGAGCAGTTGCTGATGTTCAAAAGAAAGCCAAACGCCTGCCCGGTGGTGTGTGTTCCACCAGAGGTGGGTCAGGAACTGCTCTCACTCTTTCACTCCCACCCCACAGCAGGGCACTATTCGGGCCTGGTAATCTTCTATAAGATAGCATCCACAGCTTGGTGGCCTTCCATAAGGGAAACAATCAACCAATACATGGCACGATGCCTACCATGCCTGCAGCACAATCCTCCCACATGCACTAACCGAGCCTTGCTTCAAAGCGCGCCTCCACCTCAAGGGCCATGGACTCACCTCCAGATAGACTTCATTGGGTCAATTCCACAGGCACAAGGCAATTTTCAGCATGTCCTAGTGGTGGTGGATCAATTCACTAAATGGATTGAAGCATTCCCCTGCCGCTCCAACACCGCAATCACGACAGCCAAAACACTATTAAAACATGTGTTTTGTAGCTGGGGAGTACCAGTACAAGTGGACAGCGATCAAGGTTCATACTTTACTGGTAAAAGTTTTACTCACCTGCAGGAAATTTTGGGGATAAAACAAATGACATATTACTCACCATCCCCCAGTCATCCGGAGGGGTTTAAATGGGGAACAGACCCTTGAGTTAATTTTTAAAAAATTGTGCGCGGACCACCCCACTCAATGGGCTAATATGCTGCCACTGTGCTTAATGGCAGAGGTCCACACCTCACAAAACAACAGGGATCTCCCCACATCAGGCAATGACGGGAAGGCTCATGAGAACACCAGGCCAGCTAACACTAACAGGGATGAGTCCCCTGACAATGAAACCATGTTGTTCCAAGTGGCTGGAACAAGTGGTAGATCACACCGATCAGATGAATCGATTTATGGTCACGAAATTGGGGAAGTCAAAAAGACAAATTAAAAGTTACTTTGACAAGAAAGTACGTCCCTTTCAATATCAGGTGTGAGACTCAGTAATGATTCCAAATTATGGGAAAAAGAAGCTGCCTTTGAGCCCAGGTGGTGGGGACCGCATACAATTATAGACCGATTGAACCCCGCGGATTATTTGATTCAGTTACCGGGTAAAAAGGGCGTTAAGTACAAGAAATGGTTTCACGTTAATCAGTTAAAAACTGCCAAAGAGTAAATACAGCACTGATCTTGTTCCCAGAGACCATGCTATGGATCCTTATGATTGTTGGGATGACACTGGCCACGACCGAAGCCAAGGGAAGATGGAGAAGCAGGAGCTGCAGCATGACTTATGAAAATCATTGTTGTGTATGTGTAAATAACTGACAAACTGAGCTAGGAGAAATGTAACTAAACTTAACTTAATTGTGCTTTTATACAACCCAAAACGGAGTCCCCAAACTGGCATGAACCAACACGAGTGCAGCAACTGTGAATAGCTCCCGCAAGGTCCTTATGCCCGTCCAGTGAGCTGTAACAAATAAATAGAGTATGAACACCACATCTTTGCCCCCTTTTTAAAACCACAGTCTATGTACAGACAAAGTCCTTGAGATAGCCAGGTCGTGTTCTGATACGCTGATACCGGCGTGGAGCTTGCGGTGTTTGATCGAGGTTTTCAATTAGGAAACAGAACACTGCCTCTGTCCCATCCTGCTGGTCTGTTGGCATTCCGAACTCTGGGAAGCGAGTGTGGTTATCTTTGCGCTAGGTTTGGCTGGGGGTTTGAGAATGTCCAGTAGCCAGCGAAGATTCCGCCCAATCATGAGTTCAGCGGGTCTCTTCCCCGTTAGCAAGTGCTTTGTCGAATGGTATGTGTGGAGAATGGTTTGAACCACTTTGTTGAATGTTTGGCCTGCTGCGAGGTTGGCTTTCAAACCCTCTTTGATGACACAGTTAAAACGTTCAACACCTCCGTTGCTTTGAGGATTGTACCGAGCAGTAAGGCGATGCTCAATAGCATGACGAGTGAGGAAATCCACGAACTGGTCGGACACAAACTGTAGTCCATTGTCAGTGATTATGACCTCTGGGAGGCCCCACTTCGTGAACATACGCTGCAGAATAGTAACGATCGTTGATGAGGTCACTGAACTTGTAGCAATTTCTGGCCATTTAGAATGCAGGTCATGTACTACAACAAGGAAATGCTGATGTTGTGGAGCTGCTTCAACTGGACCGAAGATATCCAACTGAAGTTATGGCCATGGGTTTTTGTGGCCATGGAATGGGCTTCATTGACGCTGGTCGGATGTTTGTGGTCTTTTCGCTCAGACTGCATGCTTCACAGTGTGAGAAAAACTCCTCAATGCGAGTGTCAATCCCAGGCCACCATACTGAATCGCGACATCTCTGCTTCATGTGAACAATGCCAGGGTGTCCATCGTGTGCCAATGAGAGAACGTGTTGTTGAAGCGACTTGGGAATCACCACGAGCTAGGCAGCCATTGCTCCAAATGGAAAATTCATCGTGAAGTCTGTGGAATGTTTTCAGCTCTTGTGGACTTTGCTTAGGCCACTCCGGCTGGAGGAAGTGGCATACATGCTGGAGCGTAGCATCACTCTGTGATTCGGTTTTGAGTTTGTCACAGGAGACAAGGTTTCTGATGGACTGAGTGATGATCGATGTGACATATGTGTCGTCATCTGTGAACAAGTCAGCACCAGAGTCCAAAACAGGCGTCGAGCGGCTGAGCATGTCAGCTACGTGGTTGCGATTGCCAGCGATGTACTGTACTTCAAAGTTATACCGATGAGGCGATCTGACCATCGGTTAATTCGTAGTGATCTGTACCCAGATCCAATTGTATCGAGTAGCGTAGTTAACGTTTGGTGATCCATACTCAGGGTAAATTTCCTGCCATTGAGGTCAATGTGCCAGCGTTCACATGCGTAGATGCAAGCGAGTGCTTCATGTTCCCCTGTGGAGTATTTGCGTTCTGCCGACGAGAGCGTGCGGGAGGTGAAGGCGACTGGGCGTTCCAGGCCGTCAACCCATTGAGAGAGCACAGCACCCAAGGTGGTGCCTGATGCATCTGTGGTGACGTACGTAGTGGCATTCGGATCAAAGTGTGCGAAGATAGGAGGGGATGTGATTTTCTCCTTAAACGTGGTGAATGCCTGAGCCTGGGAATCTGTCCATTCCCAAGGGATGTCCTTACACATCAAATTGCGAAGTGGTTCGGCAATGTGTGCGTAGTGCGGGACAAACTTCAGATAGAAGTTGCAAGTGTCGAGGAATTTTCTGTTTGGAGCAATGGCTGCCTAGCTCGTGGTGATTCCCAAGTCGCTTCAACAACGCGTTCTCTCATTGGCACACGATAGACACCCTGGCATTGTCCGCATGAAAGAGAGATGTCGAGATTCAGTATGGTGGCCTGGGATTGACACTCGCATTGAGGAGTTCTTTGACGTTGGTAGCCTCTTGCATTCACTGGATTGCGTCAATGTTATCAAGCATCGGTTTGACACCTTGTGCTGTGACTCCGTAGCCCAGAAAGTTTATTTCTCCAGTAGCGAATGTACGCTTATCGGCATTAAGTGTAATGTCATGTGTAGCAAGTCCAGCCATAACTGTGTGAAGAAATAAGTTGTGTTCGCATAAATAACTGACAAACTGAGCTAGGAGAAATGTAACTTAACTTAATTGTACTTTATACAATCCAAAATGGGGATCGTTCTCATGAAGGCCATAGCCAGATCCCACGTCTGGTGGCCTGGTATTGATGCGGACCTGGAGCTCTGCGTCCGAAGGTGCACCATTTGTGCCCAACTCAGCAATGCCCCCAGGGAGGCTCCACTGAGCCCCTGGCCCTGGCCTACCAAACCGTGATCGCAGGTGCACGTAGGCTATGCGGGCCCATTCATGGGCAAAATGTTCCTCGTAATTGTAGATGCATTTTCAAAGTGGATCGAATGTACCATTTTAAACTCGAACACAACCTCCACCACTGTGGAGAGCCTCGCAACCATGTTTGCAACGCACGGAATCCCTGTCATATTGGTCAGTGACAATGGTCCGTGCTTCACCAGCGCAGAATTCCAAGACTTTATAATTGACCACGGCATAAATCACGTCAAGACGGCACCGTTCAAGCCGGCCTCCAACGGCCAGGCGGAGAGAGCAGTGCAAATCATTAAACAAGGCTTGCTTAAAATCCAAGGTCCCACGCTGCAGGGTCGCCTGTCGCGACTGCTGCTGGCATACAGATCTCGTCCACACTCATTGACTGGGATCCCCTCCGCGCAACTGTTGATGAAAAGGACTTTAAAAACAAGGCTCTCATTAATCCTCCCAGACATGCACGAAATCATTGAGGCAAAGCACCGTAAGCTGACTGAATACCATGACAGAAATTTGAGGGGGAGATGGAATGAGATAGGGGACAAAGTGTTTGTACTAAACTATTGCAGGGGTCCCAAATGGCTTGCAGGGACAGTAACAGGCAAGGAAGGATCTGTTGGCACCCGAGAAACCAGCAAACAAGTCGTTTGAAGAATTGAGCACACTGGTAAGAGACCACCTGAAGCCAGCGAGCAGTCTACACATGGCCAGACACAGGTTCTACAACTACAGACGCTCTGTGGGCCAGAGCATACCCGACTTCATGGCGGAACTTCGGAGGTTGGCTAGTTTATGTGAGTTCTCCGATGAACTGAGGAGAGAAATGCTGAGAGATTTTTTCATTGAAGGAATAGGGGAAGAAGAAACGAGGTTGATTTACAATGCAGGTACAACAACTCACGAAATATTGGAACAAGAAGTTCACAGCACCAAACAAGCTGCTACCCCCACACACAGACAAAACCGGGAGAACAGGTTCTCGACAGCAAGCAGAATCCATCAAAGGCCACAGGAACGGCCGTTCACACCTCATCAACCCACAATGCGAGCAATCAACGACAAACTGAGAGAAGCTCAAGAGAGGTCAGCCAGACGCAGCTCATTCTTTGGAAACTCTTTGAACAATGGAACAGGTCTGTACTGGAGGTGTGGGGGTGAGCACTCGGCAAGGGGATGTCGATTTCAGCAGGCTGTTTTCAGAAATTGTGAATATACAGGGCATTTGGCCCGCATGTGCAAAAAAACAGCAGCTCGGCTGGTATACGAATCGGATGGGTCGGAAAGCGGACCAGAAGATGGTGGGGACAGTACCCGGGACACCGGTGTACAGCGGGTCAACACTATCAATGGCCGCTGCTCCGACAACAGGACGCCTCCTATAATGATGAGGGTCCTACTCAACGGGATATCTGTCAACATGGAGCTGGATATGGGAGCGAGTCAATCTCTCATGGGCGCTCAACAATTTGAACAACTGTGGCCGCATAAAAGCGACAGACCAAAACTCACAAGGGTCGACACCACACTAAGGACCTATACCAAAGAATCGTACCAGTCCTCGGCACGCCATGCTCTCTGTCACACATAAAGGGACAGTCAACTGACTTCCCCTGTGGATTGTCCCCGGAGAACTCCCAGCACTGCTGGGGAGAAGCTGGTTGGCAAAACTAAACTGGAAATGGGATGATGTCCATGCCATGTCATTAGAGGAACGGATCTCAACAGTTATAAAGTGATTTGAACATCTCTTTCAGCCAGGTGTGGGCACTTTCAAAGGGGCCAAAGTCAAAATCTACATCACACAGGATGCTAGACCAGTCCATCACAAGGCCAGAGCTGTACCCTATGTGATGAGGGAAAAGATTGAACATGAACGACACAGGCTTCTGCGGGAAGGCATTATATCACCTGTGGAATTTAGCGACTGGGCAAGTCTCATCATCCCAGTCATGAAGCCTGATGGATCCGTACGAATCTATGGGGACAACAAATCTACCATAAACAGAGTCTCCCTACAGGACCAGTACCCGCTGCCCAGAGCGGAGTACTTATTTGCCACATTGGCTGGAGGTAAACTTTTCTCAAATTTAGACCTCACATCTGCGTATATGACACAAGAATTGACTGAGGAATCCAAGCTACTCACCACCATCAACACACATCGAAGCCTTTTCATGTACAATCGATGCCCATTCGGCATCAGGTTGGCAGCTGCCATATTCCAGTGCAACATGGAGAGTCTGCTCAAGTCCATCCCGGGAACGATTATATTTCAAGACGACATACTTATCACGGGCAGGGATACCGACTCCCATCTCTGTAATTTGGAGGAAGTACTAAAGCGGTTGGATCGGGTAGGCCTACGAGTCAAGAAATCCAAGTGCCTGTTTCTCGCACCCGAGGTTGAATTTTTGGGCAGAAGGATTGCCGTTGATGGAATCCACCCAACAGAGTCCAAAACAGAAGCAATTCGCCTGGCACCCAGGCCCCGGAATGTCTCAGAACTGCGCGCCTTTCTCGGGCTACTCAATTACTTTGGGAACTTTATGCAGAATTTAAGCACACTGCTGGAGCCTCTCCACGTGCTACTCAGAAAGGGATGCGATTGGTTTTGGGGGGACACCCAGGAACGCACCTTCAATAAGGCACGCAACCTTCTGTGTTCCAACAGTGTTTTGACTTTCTTTGACCCAGGTAAAAAGCTAGTTCTCACATGCGATGCGTCAGCGTATGGGGTCGGGTGCATTTTGCAACATGTCAATATTGCGAGCAAATTACAACCCATAGCTTATGTCTCCAGGTCACTTTCGCGGGCGGAGCGCGGGTACGGAATGGTAGAGAAGGAGGCGCTCACGTGCTTGTACGGTGTCAAAAAGATGCACCAATACCTTTTCGGGGCCAAGTTCGTATTAGAAACCGACCACAAGCCCCTAACGTCCCTCCTATCCGAGAGGAAGGCAATAAACGCCAACGCCTCGGCGCAAATTCAACGATGGGCACTCATGCTGGCGTCTCCGTCTATACCATAAGGCACAGACCAGGCACAGACAACTGTGCCGACGCACTTAGCAGGCTACCCCTGGCGACCACGGAAGTATCTGATGAACAGGACTGTGAGATAGTCATGGCAATCAATGCCTTTGAGTCCACTGGTTCGCCCATGACGGCTCGCCAAATCAGAGCCTGGACGGCCAGCGACCCCACGTTATCCTTAGTAAAAAGATGTGTCCTAACCGGTGACTGGGCAGAGGCTCGTGATGCCTGCCCCGAGGAATTAAAACCCTTTCACAGGCGCATGCATGAGCTATCACTACAAGCAGACTGCCTGATGTGGGGCAGCTGAGTAGTCATGCCTCTGCGAGGCAGAGAGGCATTGCACCCGGGGATCGTTCTCATGAAGGCCATAGCCAGATCCCACGTCTGGTGGCCTGGTATTGACGCGGACCTGGAGCTCTGCGTCCGAAGGTGCACCATTTGTGCCCAACTCAGCAATGCCCCCAGGGAGGCTCCACTGAGCCCCTGGCCCTGGCCTACCAAACTGTGGTCGCGGGTGCACGTAGACTATGCGGGCCCATTCATGAGCAAAATGTTCCTTGTAGTTGTAGATGCATTTTCAAAGTGGATCGAATGCACCATTTTAAACTCGAGCACAACCTCCACCACTGTGGAGAGCCTCGCAACCATGTTTGCAACGCATGGAATCCCTGACATATTGGTCAGTGACAATGGTCCGTGCTTCACCAGCGCAGAATTCCAAGACTTTATAATTGACCACGGCATAAATCACGTCAAAACGGCACCGTTCAAGCCGGCCTCCAACTGCCAGGCGGAGAGAGCAGTGCAAATCATTGAACAAGGCATGCTTAATATCCAAGGTCCCACGCTGCAGGGTCGCCTGTCGCGACTGCTGCTGGCATACAGATCTCGTCCACACTCATTGACTGGGAGGATCCCCTCCGCGCAACTGTTGATGAAAAGGACTTTAAAAACAAGGCTCTCATTAATCCTCCCAGACATGCACGAAATCATTGAGGCAAAGCACCGTAAGCTGACTGAATACCATGACAGAAATTTGAGGGGGAGATGGAATGAGATAGGGGACAAAGTGTTTGTACTAAACTATGGCAGGTGTCCCAAATGGCTTGCAGGGACAGTAATGAGCAAGGAAGGAAACAGGCTACTGGTAGTACAAATGGACAATGGCCAAACCTGCTGGAGGCATGTCGACCAAGTCAAAAGCAGATTTACCAACAACACTGCGGAACCAGAGGCAGACTACAATGTGTAACTCGCACCACACCTGGTGGACAGACAGAGGGAACAACCTGAGGAAAGGGCAATCCCAACAGACAGCCCAGGTGAGTCAACAATAATCACACCAATCGAAACAGACAGTCCACGCGAGATACCAGCAACCACACCCAAAGAAAAACAGACACCAAGGCAAACAACTGAACCACAACTCAGCCGCTCCAAGCGAGAGCGTAGACCACCTGTGAGATTGAACCTATAAAGACAATAAGATCTTGGGGGAGGGTGATAGAAACATAGAAACATAGAAACATAGAAAATAGGTGCAGGAATAGGCCATTCGGCCCTTCTAGCCTGCACCGCCATTCAATGAGTTCATGGCTGAACATGCAACTTCAGTACCCCATTCCTGCTTTCTCGCCATACCCCTTGATCCCCCTCGTAGTAAGGACTTCATCGAACTCCTTTTTGAATATATTTAGTGAATTGGCCTCAACAACTTTCTGTGGTAGAGAATTTCTGGGTGAAGAAATTCCTCCTCATCTCGGTCCTAAATGGCTTACCCCTTATCATTAGACTGTGTCCCCTGGTTCTGGATTCCCCAACATTGGGAACATTCTTCCTGCATCGAACCTGTCTAACCCCGTCAGAATTTTAAATGTTTCTATGAGGTCCCCTCTCATTCTTCTGAACTCCAGTGAATACAAGCCCAGTTGATCCAATCTTTCTTGATAGGTCAGTCCCGCCATCCCGGGAATCAGTCTGGTGAACCTTCGCTGCACACCTTCAATAGCAAGAATGTCCTTCCTCAGGTTAGGAGACCAAAACTGTACACAATACTCCGGGTGTGGCCTCACCAAGGCCCTGTACAACTGTAGCAACACCTCCCTGCCCCTGTACTCAAATCCCCTCGCTATGAAGGCCAACGTGCCATTTGCTTTCTTAACCGCCTGCTGTACCTGCATGCCAACCTTCAATGACTGATGTACCATGACACCCAGGTCTCTTTGCACCTCCCCTTTTCCTAATCTGTCACCGTTCAGATAATAGTCTGTCTCTCTGTTTTTACCACCAACGTGGATAACCTCACATTTATCCACATTATACTTCATCTGCCATGCATTTGCCCACTCACCTAACCTATCCAAGTCACTCTGCAGCCTCTTAGCATCCTCCTCGCAGCTCACACTGCCACCCAACTTAGTGTCATCCGCAAATTTGGAGATACTACATTTAATCCCCTCGTCTAAATCATTAATGTACAGTGTAAACAGCTGGGGCCCCAGCACAGAACCTTGCGGTACCCCACTAGTCACAGCCTGCCATTCTGAAAAGTCCCCATTTACTCCTACTCTTTGATTCCTGTCTGACAACCAGTTCTCAATCCATGTTAGCACACTACCCCCAATCCCATGTGCTTTAACTTTGCACATTAATCTCTTGTGTGGGACCTTGTCGAAAGCCTTCTGAAAGTCCAAATACACCACATCAACTGGTTCTCCCTTGTCCACTCTACTGGAAACATCCTCAAAAAATTCCAGAAGATTTGTCAAGCATGATTTCCCTTTCACAAATCCATGCTGACTTGGACCTATCATGTCACCTCTTTCCAAATTCACTGCTATGACATCCTTAATAATTGATTCCATCATTTTACTCACTACCGATGTCAGGCTGACCGGTCTATAATTCCTTGTTTTCTCTCTCCCTCCTTTTTTAAAAAGTGGGGTTACATTGGCTACTCTCCACTCCATAGGAACTGATCCAGAGTCAATGGAATGTTGGAAAATGACTGTCAATGCATCCACTATTTCCAAGGCCACCTCCTTAAATACTCTGGGATGCAGTCCATCAGGCCCTGGGGATTTATCGGCCTTCAATCCCATCAATTTCCCCAACACAATTTCCCGATTAATAAGGATTTCCCTCAGTTCCTCCTCCTTACTAGACCCTCTGACCCCTTTTATATCCGAAAGGTTGTTTGTGTCCTCCTTAGTGAATACCGAACCAAAGTACTTGTTCAATTGGTCCGCCATTTCTTTGTTCCCCGTTATGACTTCACCTGATTCTGACTGCAGGGGACCTACGTTTGTCTTTACTAACCTATTTCTCTTTACATATCTATCAAAACCTTTGCAATCCGTCTTAATGTTCCCTGCAAGCTTCTTCTCGTACTCCATTTTCCCTGCCCTAATCAAACTCTTTGTCCTCCTCTGCTGAGTTCTAAATTTCTCCCAGTCCCCGGGTTCGCTGCTATTTCTGGCCAATTTGTATGCCACTTCCTTGGCTTTAATACTATCCCTGATTTCCCTTGATAGCCACGGTTGAGCCACCTTCCCTTTTTTATTTTTACACCAGACAGGAATGTACAATTGTTGTAGTTCATCCATGTGGTCTCTAAATGTCTGCCATTGCCCATCCACAGTCAACCCCTTAAGTAGCGTTCGCCAATTTATCCTAGCCAATTCACGCCTCATACCTTCAAAGTTACCCTTCTTTAAGTTCTGGACCATGGTCTCTGAATTAACTGTTTCATTCTCCATCCTAATGCAGAATTCCACCATATTATGGTCACTCTTCCCCAAGGGGCCTCGCACAACGAGATTGCTAATTAATCCTCTCTCATTACACAACACCCAGTCTAAGATGGCCTCCCCCCTAGTTGGTTCCTCGACATATTGGTCTAAAAAACCATCCCTTATGCACTCCAGGAAATCCTCCTCCACCGTATTGCTTCCAGCTTGGTTAACCCAATCTATGTGCATATTAAAGTCACCCATTATAACTGCTGCACCTTTATTGCATGCACCACTAATTTCCTGTTTGATGCCCTCCCCAACATCACTACTACTGTTTAGAGGTCTGTACACAACTCCCACTAATGTTTTTTGCCCTTTGGTGTTCTGCAGCTCTACCCATATAGATTCCACATCATCCAAACTAATGTCGTTCCGAACTATTGCCTTAATTTCCTCCTTAACCAGCAATGCTACCCCACCTCCTTTTCCTTTTATTCTATCTTTCCTGAATGTTGAATACCCCTGGATGTTGAGTTCCCAGCCCTGATCATCCTGGAGCCATGTCTCCGTAATCCCAATCACATCATATTTGTTAACATCTATTTGCACAGTTAATTCATCCACCTTATTGCGGCTACTCCTTGCATTAAGACACAAAGCCTTCAGGCTTGTTTTTTGAACACCCTTTGTCCTTTTAGAATTTTGCTGTACAATGGCCCTTTTTGTTCTTTGCCTTGCGTTTCTCTGCCCTCCACTTTTCCTCATCTCCTTTCTGTCTTTTGCTTTTGCCTCCTTTTTGTTTCCCTCTGTCTCCCTGCATTGTTTCCCATCCCCCTGCCATATTAGTTTAACTCCTCCCCAACAGCACTAGCAAACACTCCCCCTTGGACATTGGTTCCAGTCCTGCCCAGTGCAGACCGTCCGGTTTGTACTGGTCCCACCTCCCCCAGAACCGGTTCCAATGCCCCAGGAATTTGAATCCCTCTCTGCTGCACTACTGCTCAAGCCACGTATTCATCTGCGCTATCCTGCGATTCCTATTCTGACTAGCACGTGGTACTGGTAGCAATCCCGAGATTACTACTTTTGAGGTCCTACTTTTTAATTTAGCTCCTAGCTCCTTAAATTCGTTTCGTAGGACCTCATCCCTTTTTTTACCTATGTCGTTGGTACCAATGTGCACCACGACAACTGGCTGATCTCCCTCCCTTTTTAGAATGTCCTGCACCCACTCCAAGACATCCTTGACCCTTGCAACAGGGAGGCAACATACCATCCTGGAGTCTCGGTTGCGGCCGCAGAAACGCCTATCTATTCCCCTTACAATTGAATCCCCTATCACTATTGCTCTCTCACTCTTTTTCCTGCCCTCCTGTGCAGCAGAGCCAGCCACGGTGCCATGAACTTGACTGCTGCCGCCCTCCCCTGATGAGTCATCCCCCTCAACAGTACCCAAAGCAGTGTATCTGTTTTGCAGGGGGATGACCACAGGGGACCCCTGCACTACCTTCCTTGCACTGCTCTTCCTGTTGGTCTTCCATTCCCTATCTGGCTGTGGACCCTTTCCCTGTGGTACGACCAACTCGCTACACATGATACTCACGTCATTCTCAGCATCGTGGATGGTCCAGAGTGAATCCACCCTCAGCTCCAACTCCGCAACGCGGACCGTCAGGAGCTGGAGGTGGATACACTTCCTGCACACATAGTCGTCAGGGACACTGGAGTCGTCCCTGAGTTCCCAATGGTACAGGAGGAGCATAACACCCGACCGAGCTCTCCTGCCATGACTTAACCCTTAGATACACTTAAATTGGCAACAACAATGTTAACGTTTACTCACTGTTATAGAAGAGAAAAAAGAAAAACTACTCACCAATCACCAGCCAATCACTCACCCCATTGGCTGTGACGTCACCTTTTGATTTCTTTCTACTTCTTTTTTGCCTTATCTCCCCGCTGCAGCTGCACAAGTGCGCCTCTCGCTGCCGCTGAGCCTTTATACGCCTCACCAACGCCAGGAACTCCCGCCTCTCGGACTGCCGCTGCTTCTCAGTGCCGCTGAGCCTTTATAGGCCTCACCAACGCCAGGAACTCCCGCCTCTCGGACTGCCGCCGCCTCTCACTGCCGCTGGGTCTTTATAGGCCTCACCAACACCAGGAACTCACGCCTCTCGGACTGCCGCCGCTTCTCGCTGCCGCTGAGCCTTTATAGGCCTCACCAACACCAGGAACTCCCGCCTCTCGGACTGCCGCTGCTTCTCAGTGCCGCTGAGCCTTTATAGGCCTCACCAACGCCAGGAACTTACGCCTCTCGGACTGCCGCCGCTTCTCGCTGCCGCTGAGCCTTTATAGGCCTCACCAACGCCAGGAACTCCCGCCTCTCGGACTGCCACCGCCTCTCACTGCCGCTGAGCCTTTATAGGCCTCACCAACACCAGGAACTCCCGCCTCTTCCTTCTAGCCAAGCACACAGCCTGCTTCTTTGTCAATAGAGGGAGGTCCTGCTTTTGCTGTGTGCTTAAGAAAGGAGAGAAGAGACCCAGCAATCTATGGCTTGAATTATTATACACCTTAAGGCCATTGTTTCTCAGAAAGCTTCAGATTTAGGTCTTGATTCCAGGGTCATGTATCTTACATTATTATATATAACTGTATCCTAACATGCTATACATGACTGTAATAAGACATGACTTATAACCACCAGCATACCTTACCACCAGGGGTGCACTTGCAAGAGACAGGTATATAATGGCAGGTCTCAGGCAAGTGCAGCATTCCAGAGCTGTGAAATAAAGGTGCAGGTCCAGAGTGACCTTGACTTCACTACATGCCTCGTGTGAAGCTGTACTGAGGGGACAGGACTTTACACTTTGAAACTCACCAAACTAGAAAAGGTGTTAATTGGAAAGCCATTAACCTAATCAAGGAATGGCACCGGCCCTCCAGACAGACACATGTATGAGGCGAAGCCAATCAGGAATGGCCCTGGAATCAAGACCTAAATCTGAAGCTTTCTGAGAAACAATGGCCTTAAGGTATATAATAATTCAAGCCAAAGATTGCTGGGTCTCTTCTCTCCTTTCATAAGCACACAGCAAAAGCAGGACCTTCCTCTATAGACAAAGAAGCAGGCTGTGTGCTTGGCTAGAAGGAAGTGATGTATACCATTTTATAAATCATTATTGTAACATCATTGTATCTGTTGTAACTAAGTAGATCTATAGGATAGCTGACAACTGCTGATAGATGTGCATGTGTGTGTGTTTAATAAACTAATCCAAATTGTTTTAAAAGAATTGGTCTTACTGTCAATTTAATGCCAGAGATTTAGAAATCTTACATTCGTCCCCTGCTATTTCTCATCTACATGATGCTCCCCAGCGACAACGTCCAAAAACACTTCCATCAGATTCCAAATGTACGCTGACGACACCAGCTCTATCCCAACACCACCTCTCTCAAACCCTCCACCATCTCTGAATTGTCAGACTGCTTGTCCGCCACCCAGTACTGGATGAGCAGAGATTTCCTTCAAATAAATATTGGGAAAACCAAAGCTATTGTCTCTGGTCCCTGCCATAAATGCCGTTCCCTAGCCAACAACTCCATCCCACTCCCTGGGAACTGTCTGAGGATGAAACTGACCGTTCGCAACCGTGATGTCATAGTTGACCCTGAGATGATGCCTCCGCCCACATATCTGTGCATTACCCACTCCAGGAACCTGAGCACATAAATCTAGGCTGACACTCCAGTGCAGTGCTGAGGGAGTGCGGCACTGTTGGCGATGCCAGCTTTCGGATGAGACGTTAAACCGAGGCCCTTTCAGATCCTGTGGCACTATTTCAAAGAAGAGCAGGGAAGTTATCCCCGGTGTCCTGGCTAATATTTATCCCTCAATCAACATAACAAAAAAACAGATTATCTGGTCATTATCACATTGCTGTTTGTGGGAGCTGCTGTGCATAAGTTGACTACTGCGTTTCCCACATTACAACAGTGACTGCACTTCAAAAGTACTTCATTGGCTGTAAAGAGTTTTGAGATGTCTGATGGTCATGAAAGGCGCTATATAAATGCAAATCTTTCTTTCTTTTCACCAAGATCACCTACTTCCACCTCGGTAACATCACCTGACTCCACCCCTGTCTTAGCTCATCTGCTGCTGAAACCCTCATCCATGTGGTTGGCAATTCAGGCCTTGACTATTCCAATGCTCTCCTTGTTGGCCTCCCATCTTCCATCCTCTATAAACTTGAGCTCATCCATAACCCTTATGCCCATAGCCTAACTGGCAGTAAGTCCCGTTCTCCCATCACCCCTGTGCTTGCTGTCCTATATTGGCTACTGGTCTGGCAATGCCTCAATTTTGAAATTCTCATCCTTGTTTTCAAATCCCTCCAGGGTCTTGCCCCTCCCTATCACTGTAACCTCCTCTAGCCTCACAGCTCTCCGAGATCTTAGCACATCGCCAATTCTGGCCCCGATTTTAATCGCTTCACCATTGGTGGCTGCGCTTTCAGGTGCCAAGGCCATAAACTCTGGAAATCCCTCCCTAAACCTCTCTGCCTCTTTCCCTCGCTCTCCTCTAAGACGTTCCTAAAAACCTACCTCTTTGACCAAGCACCTGACCTACTATGTGGCTCGGTGTCAAATTCTGTTTGTGAAGGGACTTGGGGCTTTACGTTGTTGTTGTTCATCAATGAACTTGAATTGATGGACATTCCTCAGGTGAATAAGTATCAGGTAAATAAATATCAGTTAAAACCATTTCATCTTTGTTGCCTCTTTAAGCTGCTGAAGGCCTTTAAATTGCTGGTTCTTCAACCCTGTCCCCAAATGGCAAACTCCCAATGACTAGCATTCATAAATTTGGTATCTTGTCATCATTATTTAAATTAGACTGACTTTGGAAACTGTGGTGGGATCAACCTGCCTCTGGTCAAGTGAATGGAATTGCACCCTGCCATAGTTCCACGCCGGATTTCACCTGAGCAGAAAATCAAGGCTAACATATCCTTCAGCTCATGTTAGCATTCCAGTATTTATTCAGCCTGTACCTCTTCATGTCCATCTGTTCTTTGAAAGCTGTTGTCGATCAGAAGACATCCTAGCGGAAAGGAAAGATGTAGGGGACTGTCAGTCTGATCCACTTATTGTCATATGGGTATTAAATAACAAATTATCATCAAATAACAAAGGCAATGAATAGAAGCAGAGTGCAATATTTATTGATTGAGTAAAATTAAATGCGAAAGTGTCAGGTTGAAGCTTCTGCAATTCAATTGCCTTCAAAGCAGCAATTTTTCAATTAGTACATTTTTTAAATAACCCTGAATATTAATTTGTATTCTTGCAGTTAGGCCTTCATTTCAATGCTTAAAAGAAAAAGGCCTAGAAATTCGGGTCATTTGTGCCTCCAGGGTGCCTCCAGGGCGCAAATGACTTTACGTCCATGCATGGCGCCGCTAACGACTCCGGGTAAGTTCCCGGGGAATTGAGTGGTGGTGGTAACCCATAGCACCCTGCTCTGCTAGCCGCCGATGACGATGTCATCACAATGCGCAGCGCCTCGTTATCGCCCCGGAACAAAACTTGGGGAGCACCCCCTGAAGCTGCGTCGGGCGATGCCAGCAACAGCTTCAGACGACATGAACCGGGCTGCAGGTCGCTTGCGGTGCGCAACTTAAAAGGGAGGTGGCGGCCATTTTTATAAAAATCTGCCGTCTTTCTTCTGCGCCCTTTTGGCGTGTCGATTGTGGGGTCCGTGCCGCGATCGGTCAGCCGGGCACTCTGTCGGGCACAACAATCCTGCTCCCTGGTGGTCCAGGAAGGTCCATTTCTTCACTGCAAAGTTTGCAGCTTGGACAAAGCCTCTCCGGCATGGCAGCGCTACGTGGCCCAGTGCGTAGTGCTGTGCCTTGCTCCTGACCTGTCAGCTGCACTACCACCCCAGAAAGGAAGTGGAGCCCGTTGTTTTGTGCTTCACTTCCTTTCGGAGCGGTAAACTGGATTTTTCCAGCAGTTCGAGACTTCTGGGCCTGGCGCAAAATGTCCCGGATGTTACCGCCCCCAAACTGGGCGCAACGGAATTTCACCCCCAAAGTCTTGTCAACTTTTTTGTTTGGGGTGTGTGTCCAACTTCATCAAGGTGACATTGCATTTTGAGTGATATGCAAGCACATTTTACCCTGGGTTATATTCATTCATTACATAAATGCTTTAAAAATGCAAAATACTATTTCATAAAAATGGTTATTCTCTAATAATGGTTTTCAGCAACTCCCTCTCCACAGCTACATAATGAGCAAGAAATTTCTGGAGCAAACTAATTAGTTAGCTAGACTTCTTCCTGCACCCTTCAGCCCCAAACTGTCTCGCCTTGTAAGTTGCTGGAAGTGTGAAATGATAATGGTGTGACTAAGGCAACAAGGCATCTGGGACCTTGCTGAATGATAGGACCAACAGTGTATCTCCTTAACCAACGAGATTTAAGGATTGAGAATTAAACAGAGGAATGACTGAGAAGGAGGGTGAATTAGAGTGGCTGAATTTAATGTCAAATGAGGTGCAGAAAGTGAAATAAAGAGAGAGAAAGAAAGATTGGATTAAGAGAGAGAAAATAGTGTGAGAAAGGAAAGGTAAGTAAAAAATAAAACTCAAAGTTTAAGTTGTAAAAATCTCCAATAACCATTTGCTACCTGAAGGAATGAGACGCCACACTTTTAATTGATCACTTCCTGGGTCAGAGAGGTTGATTGGCAGTCATTAATAATGATCAGATTGTTAAAGAATACTTTTGTGGCAAATTTAATGGGCAATTAATGTGCAAATGTCGCAACTTTATGAAATTCATGTTTTCAATGGCAGTTGTTAAAAATAATATAAAACCACAACTAATAGTTTCACGTGTGATTTGTGATTAGAGGCCTATGTGAGCTATATTGGCTAGGCTTTACCACTAGTCTATTTTACTGAAGCTCAATAAATAGCTGCTCTGGTTCATTTTAAATTTATCCAAACTGTTTTATCATATAAGTCACCTGTGAAACAGTTAAACCCAATATAATAGAGGTGACACTGATCGCGATGCTGAGCCATGAGTGAAAACCATCTGAACTTGGTTGGTTCAGTTGGGGCATGCTTGGATTGGGATTTCACGCAATATGTCAGATTTCCAAGTTCGACAAAATCTGAAGCGCTAAAAAACTTGGAATTCAGCCAGTAGTTACTTGTGTGATTGACTCTGACAGCAATTTTAGTCATTTGGATCTGAGTTCAGGCTCAGTGGATTAAGGTCAGTTTGGGTCAAGCTAAACTGAACTGAGAAACCAAACCCAGGCTCCTTCACTTATACCTGTTAAAAACCTTAACAGTTTGACATGTCTTATATACTTCAGCAATGGTGAATATAAAAACTAGCAGAAATAAAATTGCGCAATTGTAGAAAGTCATGTGTAACATTAGTAACAAACCTACGATTCACTCTTCACTGAAATGAAGCTTTTTTGTGAACATCTTAATCAGTTATTTTACTTTGTAGACTGTGCCACTTTAGTTTTAATTTTAATACAAACTACAAAGCCCCCCAAAAAGACACTATTTTATTTTAAAAGGTATATTCTAACAGTTTCTTTTCTTTTTCTATAGTGATCAAGCTGATTAAAAATCGGAATGAATTAATCATAAATTGAACAATTTAGCAATTTTGAGTGTTGCCTGCACCATTGTCTTCTCTAATGGGGAGATTTTAACTATCTCTGGCTACAGACTACTGGTTACAGGACAATAGCCTGTATATAATCACATTCAGCTGGAGAATTCGAGAATTTCTGACTCAAACAACAAAATGAAATAACTAGGGACTTCATGACCTCGCAGTCTCTTGCTTACATTTCTGAGCATTCACCACCTACAGCACCTAATCACCAATTGCATATGAATATCAATATGACTGTATCTGTTTCAGATGTCCCCGTCCACAGTCTGTCTTGGCTGTTTGTGATACTAACGAAACAGCATAGAACAGCCCACATCCAGGCGTTGCCTATTGCTTAAAAAAAAATCATAATGCAGAGTATGGAAAGGGAGCTGCACATATTCTATTTATGATGTGACTACAACAGGCAGGAACAGCAGTGGGGCTAGAAAGTGGCCTCCTTTGAGCTCCCCGTTAGCACCTCTGGGGGGCGATAACGGGATGCTACCAGCTCTGCAGGCAGGCACAGCGAGAGTACTAATGCCCGCGAAATTGCTGTGGAGGTTTGCAGCGGTGATAACCCCTCGCGCCACGATCTCCTGTGTCCCGGAGATTGTGACATCATCCACCTGCGCAGCGCCCTGGTAGCACTCCGGATCCAAACTTCGGTTCCGTCCCCTGCAGCAGCGCAGGGCGTGGGAGGCCGGCCGCTGGGAGTAAAGTCACTTATGTCAATGATAAATTTGTTTTCACCCCTCAGGTTTATCCTTCGTCATTTTGCTGTGCTGCGATTGATCAGTTAGAGTGCTTGGGGCTGATCATTGCGAATCGCGGGAGGCAGTCAGCAAGGAGGGACGTTGTTTCTGTGTAGAGCCTGCAGCAAGGGCCCTACCCTTTAAGGGAGGGAAGGAGCCCGTGATCCTGGCAGCACTATCCTCAACATACCACCCCTCTTGCCAGCTTTAGTGCTCCTAGGGAAGTGGTAGTGCTTGATTTAGTGCTCCACTTCCTTCCTGGAGCACTAAACGAGAAGTTCGTGTCGGCTTTAGTTGCGTAGTGCCCGGCGATACATTTGCGCTACCGCAAAAATGATTGCCCCAAATGGGGGCTACGCAATTTCTCCCTCAAATTTTAATGTTTAGATAACCAGTCCCAACTACAGTTAATGATTAATTGGTTCGAACGTATTACTGTAAGTAATAAAGAGGTATAAAAAAGAATTATTTAATTTAAATGTGAGGTCCGAGCATTTATTTCCCCCCAACAATTCTAACTCTCTAGTTAGAAAAAGCTCATTATCTGTTAATACTTCTGAATGCTGTTCCAATATCCGGGGAAGCTCATCTAACACTGCCGTCACGCTCCTGAGCAAGATCCAAGAACAAGTCTGATTAGTGAGGCCTCGCTTTCTCTCTACTGCAGCCTTTCCTATCTCTCTCTATTTTATCAATATTACTGTTGTCAGTATACCTCTAAACATATTTGTTCTCCTGATTGTGTCAAAATTAAGACGCACTACACAATCTCCTACTCGAACTCATTCTTTCCCAAGACATCAATCTTCCCTTCTTGCTTTGGTCCTTAGACTTTTAAACACAAGCTTGGCTTTACCTGACCCCTACCTCTGATTTACCATTATCCCTACCTCCTGATTTACCATTATCCCTGCCTCCTGATTTACCATTTTCCCTACCTCCTGATTTACCATTATCCCTACCTCCTGATTTACCATTATCCCTACCTCCTGATTTACCGTTTCCCTACCTCCTGATTTACCACTATCCCTACCTCCTGATTTACCACTATCCCTACCTCCTGATTTACCATTTTCCCTACCTCCTGATTTACCATTTCCCTACCTCCTGATTTACCACTATCCCTACCTCCTGATTTACCACTATCCCTACCTCCTGATTTACCATTATCCCTGCCTCCTGATTTACCGTTTCCCTACCTCCTGATTTACCACTATCCCTACCTCCTGATTTACCACTATCCCTACCTCCTGATTTACCATTATCCCTACCTCCTGATTTACCATTATCCCTACCTCTTGATTTACCACTATCCCTACCTCCTGATTTACCACTATCCCTACCTCCTGATTTACCATTTTCCCTACCTCCTGATTTACCATTTCCCTAGCTCCTGATTTACCGTTTCTCTAGCTCCTGATTTACCACTATCCCTAGTTCCCGATTTACCGTTTCTCTAGCTCCTGATTTACCACTATCCCTAGTTCCCGATTTACTGTTTCTCTAGCTCCTGATTTAGCACTATCCCTAGCTCCTGATTTACCACTATCCCTAGCTCCTGATTTACCACTATCCTTAGCTCCTGATTTACCATTTTCCCTAACTCCTGATTTACCACTATCCTTAGCTCCTGATTTACCGTTTCTCTAGCTCCTGATTTACCACTATCCCTAGTTCCCGATTTACCGTTTCCCTAGCTCCTGATTTACCACTATCTCTAGCTCCTGATTTACCACTATCCCTACCTCCTGATTTACCACTATCCCTACCTCCTGATTTACCACTATCCCTAGCTCCTGATTTACCACTATCTCTAGCTCCTGATTTACCACTATCCCTACCTCCTGATTTACCACTATCCCTAGCTCCTGATTTACCACTATCCCTACCTCCTGATTTACCACTATCCCTAGTTCCCAATTTACCACTATCCCTAGCTCCTGATTTACCATTATCCCTACCTCCTGATTTACCATTATCCCTACCTCCTGATTTACCATTTTCCCTACCTCCTGATTTACCATTATCCCTACCTCCTGATTTACCATTTTCCCTACCTCCTGATTTACCATTATCCCTACCTCCTGATTTACCATTATCCCTACCTCCTGATTTACCGTTTCCCTACCTCCTGATTTACCACTATCCCTACCTCCTGATTTACCATTTTCCCTACCTCCTGATTTACCATTTCCCTAGCTCCTGATTTACCATTTTCCCTACCTCCTGATTTACCATTTTCCCTACCTCCTGATTTACCATTATCCCTACCTCCTGATTTACCATTATCCCTACCTCCTGATTTACCGTTTCCCTACCTCCTGATTTACCACTATCCCTACCTCCTGATTTACCATTTTCCCTACCTCCTGATTTACCATTTCCCTAGCTCCTGATTTACCATTTTCCCTACCTCCTGATTTACCATTATCCCTACCTCCTGATTTACCACTATCCCTAGTTCCCGATTTACCGTTTCTCTAGCTCCTGATTTACCACTATCCCTAGTTCCCGATTTACTGTTTCTCTAGCTCCTGATTTACCACTATCCCTAGCTCCTGATTTACCACTATCCCTACCTCCTGATTTACCACTATCCCTACCTCCTGATTTACCACTATCTCTAGCTCCTGATTTACCACTATCCCTACCTCCTGATTTACCACTATCCCTAGCTCCTGATTTACCACTATCCCTAGCTCCTGATTTACCACTATCCCTAGTTCCCAATTTACCACTATCCCTAGCTCCTGATTTACCATTATCCCTACCTCCTGATTTACCATTATCCCTACCTCCTGATTTACCATTTTCCCTACCTCCTGATTTACCATTATCCCTACCTCCTGATTTACCATTTTCCCTACCTCCTGATTTACCATTATCCCTACCTCCTGATTTACCATTATCCCTACCTCCTGATTTACCGTTTCCCTACCTCCTGATTTACCACTATCCCTACCTCCTGATTTACCATTTTCCCTACCTCCTGATTTACCATTTCCCTAGCTCCTGATTTACCATTTTCCCTACCTCCTGATTTACCATTTTCCCTACCTCCTGATTTACCATTATCCCTACCTCCTGATTTACCATTATCCCTACCTCCTGATTTACCGTTTCCCTACCTCCTGATTTACCACTATCCCTACCTCCTGATTTACCATTTTCCCTACCTCCTGATTTACCATTTCCCTAGCTCCTGATTTACCATTTTCCCTACCTCCTGATTTACCATTATCCCTACCTCCTGATTTACCACTATCCCTAGTTCCCGATTTACCGTTTCTCTAGCTCCTGATTTACCACTATCCCTAGTTCCCGATTTACTGTTTCTCTAGCTCCTGATTTACCACTATCCCTAGCTCCTGATTTACCACTATCCCTAGCTCCTGATTTACCACTATCCTTAGCTCCTGATTTACCGTTTCTCTAGCTCCTGATTTACCACTATCCCTAGTTCCCGATTTACCGTTTCTCTAGCTCCTGATTTACCACTATCCCTAGTTCCCGATTTACCGTTTCCCTAGCTCCTGATTTACCACTATCTCTAGCTCCTGATTTACCACTATCCCTACCTCCTGATTTACCACTATCCCTACCTCCTGATTTACCACTATCCCTAGCTCCTGATTTACCACTATCTCTAGCTCCTGATTTACCACTATCTCTAGCTCCTGATTTACCACTATCTCTAGCTCCTGATTTACCATTTTCCCTACCTCCTGATTTACCACTATCTCTAGCTCCTGATTTACCACTATCCCTACCTCCTGATTTACCACTATCCCTAGCTCCTGATTTACCACTATCCCTAGCTCCTGATTTACCACTATCCCTAGTTCCCAATTTACCACTATCCCTAGCTCCTGATTTACCACTATCCCTAGCTCCTGATTTACCATTTTCCCTAACTCCTGATTTACCACTATCCCTAGCTCCTGATTTACCACTATCCCTAGTTCCCGATTTACCGTTTCCCTAGCTCTTGATTGACCAGTTTCCCTACCTCCTGATTTACCGGTATCCTCTGTGTCACTCCTGGTGTTGTCCTGTATTATGGACTTTGAACTTTCACTGTTGCTTCTCAATTTTCAAAAAAACTTTTAACAACAATTCTTCCCCTGGAATAAATTACTTTTTGATATTACCTGTACTAAACCTCTGAGTCATTTCAAAATATCACCTACATTCCATTCTAAGATTCATTGGGATAATTATATTTCTGTTGATGGTGTAAACCGATTGGTAACTGACCGGTTGCCCATTCCATCGGGTGGCCTATCTGATATTGCTAATTTTTCACCATCACTGAAAGTTAAAATTATCGGCTCAGATTCTTCTGGGAGTCTGTTCTTTGTCACTGTGGCTCAGTGGGTAGCATTCCCACCTTTGAGTCAGCAGGCTGTGGGTTCAAGTCCCACTCCAGAGACTTGAGCACTAAAATCCAGGTTAACACTGCGGTGCAGTACTGAGAGAGTGCTGCACTGAAGCTGCTGCCTTTCGGATGAAACATTAATCCAAGGCCTTGTCTGCTCTCTCAGGTGGATGTAAAAGATCCCATGGCACTATTTCGAAGAAGAGCAGGGAAGTTATCCCAAGTGTCCTGGTCAATACTAAACACTCAATCAACATCACTAAAACAGATTATCTGGTTATTATCACATTACTGCTTGTGGAAGTTTGCTTGTTTGCAAATTGGCTGCCACGTTTCCTACATTACAACAGGAACTACACTTCAAAAGTACTTCATTGGCTGTTAAGCATGTTGGGATGTCCTTAGATCATGAATGGTGCTATACAAATACTCTTTCTTCCCTATACTTAGCCAAGGTGACATCACATCAGTAGAAAAACTTTTGACTTTAATATATTTTAATCTAATGTACACTCACTTTAAAAAGTAACTTTTATCCCCACTCCCACATGCACACATACCCCCATGCAGCCAGCATTATCAACCATATAGTCTATTATCATCACTTGTGAATGACTGCTTGTCAACTTGATGAACTAAAACATTAATGAGATTTTACACAAACTTCATAAGTGACCCCATTTTGTACACAAATATCAATACAACCACACAATTCTATATTATATCATCTTGAATATCAAAAGTTTATTTGTAGTGCATTATAATTAAAAACAGATGCTTTTTAGGTTTGACATTGTGTAATGTCATGCATGATGTCTGGGTGGGGATATGCAATAATGACAACTTTTTAAATAGTCCTTCCTTATTCCAGCATTTACAATTATTTAATCTTTTTGTAATAAACATGCAAAGTTTATCTGCCATTTTCAATTTTGCCAATGTATGTTGTGCAGATTGGCCTGCTCATCTCCTTACTAATTCACACACTCCCAATATTCAGCAGCCTACCCTAACGATGAATATTATGCTGTTTCAATCTTTAAAGAATACACAAGTAAAACCAGTCAATGTATGCTATAAGATACACGATAGACTTGGTGATTTACAGGAAAATGAAACCACTAAGTGAGTTGGCCTTGTGAGTTATGCATCTGATGTCACTCTGATTCTCAGTAAACCACTGAATCTTGTTTTGCATTCTGTAACTAACCACAGAAAAAATAATAATTCAGCTGTTACTTCCATCAGATTCTACCACAGAGTTATTCATTTTCATATACACACATTCAAAGCACAATTCTTCTTCAAATAGGAGTGGGCAATTTTAACCCACTCGCTCAGCAGAGACCTGGTGGGTGGCCACATGGCTTCAATGGAAAAGAAAATTATGCAGGACATAAAACTGGCTGCCAATTTGCTATCACTGTTCTGTGCGTCTGCCAAAGACAAGTTTCACCCCCTAACTATCTAGGACTGGTTAATGCAGTTGGTTTAGCATTCAGAGCTGGAACCTTGGTTCAAATCCAGCCCAGACAGATAGCATAAGAGCATAAGAACATACGAAATAGGAGCAGGAGTAGGCCCTACGGCCCCTTGAGCCTACTCCGCCATTGAATAAGATAATGGCTGATCATCGACCTCAACTCCACTTCCCCGCTCGATCTCCATGGGATCGAAATTGATCAAAGGCAAGTTCCGCCCATTTACCGTCGAAAAGACCGCTAAGATCCTGACGGTACTTTGGGTGGAACTTTGGTCAAAAACGGAGGAAAAAAGCGCAGGGCGGCAAAAACGTGGGTTGCACGCCGATTATGGGCGGTAGGGGGGATTCTGGGCGGCAAATGGAATCCTAGAGAAAGTTATGCCGAGGCTAGAGTCGGGTCTAGGGAGGGGGAACGCACAAAAAAATGCTCAAAAAACAAACAACAAACAATCACAAAACCTTCTGAGGACCCTTTAACACAAAATCGTTGCACAAGAAGTAAAAAAAAAATCTCACTCACCTTTTCTTGCATGTCTTGCAGGCTACTGTCCAGGTAAGACCTCCTCCCATGCGGCAGCCATTTCTCCTGCAGGGGCGGTGGACCGCTTGGATGAATCTCGGGCGGGAGGACTTTTTTCGGCATTGGCGTTGGCGTGAGGGACTCACCAATCTCCCACGGAGGGGAGAGTGCCGAAAAAACGGGGAAACCGTTGAGAAAACTCGGTGGCAGCCAATGGTAGGACCATCAATTTCGGCCCCTATATGCCTTGATTCCCCTAGGCTCCAAAAATATATCTATCTCAGCATTGAATATATTCAGAGACTCAGCATCCACAGCCCTTTGGGGCACAAAGATTCTCAACCCTCTGAGTGAAGAAATTCCTCCTCATTTCTGTCTTAACTGGCCTACACCTTATCCAGAGACTGTGTCCCCTAGTTCTAGACATTCTAGCCAGGGAAAATAACCTCTCAGCATCTACCCTGTCAATCCCCTTCAGAATCTTGTATGTTTCAATTAGATCACCTCTCATTCTTCTAAACTCCCGAGAGTATAGGCTTATTCTGCACAATCTCTCATCATAAGACAGCCCTCTCATCCCAGGAATCAATCTTTTGAAACTCCGTTGTACCGCCTCCAAGGCAAGCACACCCTTCCTTAGATAAGGAGACCAAAATTGTGCACAGTACTCCAGGTGTGATTTCACCAAGGCCTTGTACAATTGTAGCAAGACTTCCTTACTCTTATACTCCAACCCCCCTGCAATAAAGGACAACGTGCCATTTGCCTTCCTTATTACTTGCTGTGTCTGCATGCTAGCTTTCTGTGTTTCTTGCACCAGGACACCTAAATCTCTCTGAACACCAACATTTAAAAGTTTCTCACCATTTAAAAAATATTCTGCTTTTCTATTCTTCCTACCAAAGTGAATAACCTCACAATAATGCACATTATACTCCATCTGCCACCTTACTGTCCACTCACTTAGCCTATCTATATCCCTTTGCAGACACTTTGGGCCCGACTTTGGTAGACCGCCCAATTCTCGATGGTCTCGTGGTGGTCGGTCAATCTTCACCGCCCAATACCGCTGGGGCAGAGTGCTCGCAACATTAGTCCGGGTGGTCCTGAGCGGTGCGGCAACGGAACGGAGTGCGACGGACTCTCTGTTCCGGTGGTGCAGGGTAAGTTGTCTGGGACTCTCGACTCTTCGGGTCTTCCATCAGCCTATGTCCACCCTCCGCCCCCCCCCCTGGAGACCAGAGACTGCCGACGTCAGATCGCAGGTGTGTCTCCAGGTAAGTTTAGATTTTTAATTGTTTTGTGCAGTGATTTTGATTTATTCATAATATTTATATTATTATTTATTTATTTAATTCCGCGTTTTTCGGGGGGGGGGTAGCGGAATATATCTCTGGGGATGGTATTAGATCTCTCTGGGGAGGAGAACTAGATCGCTGGGGGGATTAGATTTCGGGGGGGGCTAGATCTTTCTGGGGGGGATTTGATCTCTGGGGAGGGAGCACCAGATCGCTGGGGGGATTAGATCTCTCTGGGAGGGGGATTAGATCTCTGGAGGCAAGGACTATATTCTTGGGGGGGGGCAGAAATAGACCACTGTGGGGAGGAATAGATCGCTGGGGGGGGGGGAAGAACATTGTAGTTTACATACTGCCAACATACGATCGGCATAACACTACCTTTTTTTCAGACGGTGTGCGGAGCCGGTGGTATGTCGGTGGTGTGCTACCAATGTTGGACTTTTGGACGATCTGTAGAGTGCTCCGTATGGGCGGATGGTATGCATATTACCTGGCGGTATGGCGCTGATGAATTTCCCTCCGGGCGGTATGTGGGCGGTATGTAGGTATTTTTTGATCAATTTCGCGATTTTGGGCATTACGTCGGCGGTCCGCGGGCGATATGCAGTGGTATGTCCACCAATTTCGGCCCTTTTGTGTTCTCCTCACAGCTTACTTTCCCACCTAGCTTTGTATCGTCAAAAAACTTGGATACATTACACTCGGTCCCTTCATCTAGATCATTAATATAGATTGTAAGTAGCTGAGGCCCCAGCACTGATCTTTGCGGCATCCCACTAGTTACAGCCTGCCAACCTGAAAAAGACCCGTTTATCCCTACTCTCTGTTTTCTGTCCATTAACCAATCCTCCCTCTATGCTAATATATTACCTCCAATCCCATGATCCCTTATCTTGTGTAATAACCTTTTATGTGGCACCTTATCAAATGCCTTTTGGAAATCCAAGTATACTACATCCATCGGCTCCCCTTTATCTAACCTGCTAGTTGCATCTTTAAAAAACTCTAATAAATTTGTCAAACACGATTCCCTTTCATAAAACCATGTTGACTCTGCCTAATCATGTTATGATTATCTAAGTGCCCTGATACCACTTCCTTAACAATAGATTCCAGCACTTTCCCGATGACTGATGCCAGGCTAACTGGCATGTAGTTTTCTCTCTCCCTCCTTTCTTGAATAGCGGTGTTACATTTTCTATCTTCCAATCCACTGGGACCATTCTAGAATCTGGGGAATTTTGAAAGATCAAAACCAATGCATCCACAATCTCTGCAGCCACCTCTTTTAGGCTAATCCCTGCTAGTGTAAGGAACTCAGTGAATGAGTTTAATTAGTGTCAACTCAGCTCCTATGAGGCTGCTTCTCCACTCAGGCGTGGGTTAAAACGTAATAATTTTAACCCACGATTTATTTGCATAAATTTATGAGGCTCCTGCTGCTTCTGGCAGGGACCTCAGCCACCTAACTGCAGTGAGCAAGCGTGGTGACCAGCGGGATTCTTGTGGGAACAGAGCAGTAAGGCTGTAGCCTCCATTTTAAAGGCTGCCCACCCCGTTCCCACTGTGCCGGGTGGGTTAAAACTCCGCCTTAAGCTTCACTAGTAAAATAATGTTTTGGATATTATTACAGCATATGTTAATATATTCATTATCTGTATTAAAAAGTATCAGATAGGCTGTCGGCGTACTTGATGAATTTGATGTCTTGGTTACCAATCCAATTTTCAAGTAAGGTTCAGATATACAGGAGAGCACAAAGAACTGGCCTGAGTCTGACAACAGTCAGCTATTTCCTTCTAGCTTAACAAATCTTAAGCTGGTTTATGGAGTTTTAAATCAAATATCCTTATTTGAATGTTACTCTTTGCTCTTTGTATTTCTTCCTGGTCAGCCAGTAAATGCCCCATCTGAATATTTAGACATCTGCTCAGTATACTACACGTTTTATGCCAAGTATTTTTGTCGGTTCCTATGAAAGTTAGGACAATGGTAGAAAACCCACCCAAAACAGTATGTGGGGGCTAGGTTTCAAGTTTGATCTGTTGTCCCCTCCCACCATATCATCTGACCAACAGTGTGGACTCTAGTCACATTTGATAATCGAGAGGCCTTTAATAAAATGGGGCCGAGATAAGGATAGCATCGAGCCGGGCTTCTATCAAAGGGAAAATTCTGATGAAGATTGCTAATTTGGCTGCCCTACCATGTCTCCTTCAGTGGTAACTCCCTACAACCAGTTCAATGGGAGTGGAGAAAATTGAAACCCAATGGTGCATACAAACTGTTTAGAAATCTGTCAGTAAACCCATTCTACATCACCACCAAAACCAAAATTCCAACTCGTGTTGTTCCCTGCATTCCAGAGAACATCTTTTTATTGTTGGGTTAAGATCGATCTCGCTTCCTTTACTATCCAAGATTTATTTTTTAAATTGCAGGAATAAATCACTGACAATATTTTTTATGACTAATTTCTTATATTTTCCACTCTTTAGTATTTTGCAGTGTTATGATTACCAATCTCCACTGGAGGTTGTCTGAAAATTACATGGTATAGCACACTCCTGTTAAGTATATAAATAATTCCCCACAATAGTTTTATACATGTATCAAGAGTTTCCAGATGAGAGGAGATATAAAGCACACTGTAGGACAAAGCTAATTAATTAGATAGCATGCTGTTTTATATTTACAGTGATATGCCAGTTTTTTATTGCTTAAAGAGCTTACAATATGCCATTTCCATTGGCTATTCTCTAACAAAGAACAATTACATTGTATTTACACTAGGAGAACTGAGTGTGTGGACCATAAACTTCCACACCACAGAAAATGATGTTTATTATTCGACATGTCCATACCAATGAAAGAAAGGGAATGTGAGTTTTTCCAATATCTGTGCACTTAACAGGTGCCTACAGATTTTTCTTTTTGTCTTAGTGATTTATTGGAAAACTTGATATCCCCACCTGAAAGATCTGATATTATGGCCACAATGAATACTCCAGTATGTTTTATGCTGAAATAGGGGACAGTGAGCTGGTTAAAGCATGACATAGTGGAATATTTAGTATGACTGTTAGTAGCTAGATATTGATAGAACTATTGAGCTGTGGCAGTTTAGCTCATTCTAGGAATACCGGCTTTTACCATACATTAACGGCCACATCTTCAGACAATAAGTTCATTTGGATCCAATAGTCGATCTACTTATGGCTAATGCATTACTCATATTCTTCAATATACTTTAACGTGTTGAAAAACTGTTGAGGTAGCTGTTTTGTTTTTGCATAAATATAGCTTGAACTGTCATAAAACAGTTTTTAATTCAGGAAATTGTTTTTTTTGCTGGAGTTTACGTTGCACTGAACTTCCTTTTCTCACAAGATAAGTATGGATGAGGAAGGTCATTCGATTAATTTATGCATCCAGAAATACAGTACAGAAACCCTCCCCCACCCCCAATGCAGCATCCAATAATTTCTTAAATGGTTCCAACGTTTTCCCTTCCAGTGCTCTACCCAGAAGTCCAGTCCATGTATTGGTATTGATCTTTCTTTGTGTGAAGAAGAACTGGTTCCTAAATTTGCCTTGCACTAGTTTAACCATGTGTCACTTTGTTCTACCCTCACAGTTGGTTTGAAGTAATTTTCTACATTTACCTTTTCCATATCATTTACAATCTTATACACCTCAGTAAGATCATTTCAGTCACAGCCTTTCCAGGTTGAAAAGCCTAAGGGCTAAAAATTTGGGGCTTCATGCCACCCATTGCCAGCCAGCTGGTGGTGGGTCCTGTGCCGTCCTCCATTTTCCTTGGCCCGGTAGCGCTGTCAGTAAAATCCATCACCCTGCAAATTAAAATGTGGGAGAGGTGATGTTAATCGGCATGTAATTCCAACTTAACATCACCACGGTGAACTTGGACCATTGTGTTGAGTTCAGCGCTGGATCCTAAGCTCGCTATGGAAACCCAGCATGCTGCAGACTGACAGAGGCACTGTTGGCACCTCTTAAAGGGACACACACATCTTTCAGATAAGTTTGCAGTTGAGCTTTTGGACTGGGGCTTTATTGAAGTAATGGTTTGCTGCAATAATTGTTAAACGTTTTTTAAGTGTGCAGGGAGTGCTGCTGGATGCTTGCAAGGCCTCAGATGGTAAAGGAAGGCCTCTGAGAAGACAGAAAATGCTGGAAGTACTCAGCAGGTCAGGCAACATCCATGGAGAGAGACACAGAGTTCATGTCAAGATGCTGCCTGACCTGCTGAGTATTTCCAGCATTTTATGCAGTCATGTCAGATTTACAGCATCCGCTCCCAGAGAGAAGAGGAGGAAGCAGAAGAGGAGGAAGATGAAGAGGAGGAAACAGAAGGAAGGATTCCACCCAGGCAGCTCCTTTCTGGCTGGGATAACCGGGATAGAATCATCCACCTGCAGTATCTGTGACTACAACCCCAATTTCCCTTTCAACATTAGTGCCACACTTTCCACAAGATCCTGCAAATACCCTGGGAGGACAGATGCACCAACATCAGCGTCCTCGTCCAGGCTAACAGCCCCAGCATTGAAGCACTGACCATACTCAATCAACTCTGCTGGGCAGGCCACATAGTTCACATGCCAGACACGAGACTCCCAAAGCAAGTGCTCTACTCGGAGCTCCTTCACAGCAAACGAGCCAAAGGTGGGCAGCGAAAACGCTAGAAGGACACCCTCAAAGCCTCCCTGATAAAGTGTGACATTCCCACTGACACCTGGGAGTCCCTGGCCCAAGATCACCCTAAGTGGAGGAAGTGCATCCGAGAGGGCGCTGAGCACCACCTCGAGTCTCATCGCCGAGAGCATACAGAAATCAAGCGCAGGCAACAGAAAGAGCATGCAGCAAACCAGTCCCACCCACCTTTTTCCTCAACGACTATCTGTCCCACCTGTGACAGAGTCTATGGCTCTCGTATTGGACTGTTCAGCCACATAAGGACTTATTTTAAAAGTGGAAGCAAGTCTTCCTCGATTCCGAGGGACTGCCTATGATGATGATGACACTTTTACCTTCCCTCTGTTACTAACTAATATAGCGCCCGTCCCCTTGGCCATGATGCTGAAATAAAAGCCATCACAAAGCAAACTTTCCAATCCAACTTTACACATCTATCCAAAAAATGACATCAAGGAATCAACCATTACACTTATGCAGTCTCTTAGTGACTATCTTGTGTGTGTCTTTGCCTATCCTATTGATGTCATGCAGTGCTACCCCAGTGGCTGCAGCATGGCTTATGGAAGGCTGCTGACTTTCAGTGAGGGACACTGCAAATGGTCTTACTGGTTAACCTTGAGGAGCTGGTGGCTGGGAGTGTGAGATAAAGTGATGGTGTTTCCTCTTCTTCTTCACTCTCCTGTTCCTCTTCCTGGCCAACCATTGGCTGGGCAGGCTGCATTACTTTGGTGTTTGAAATGAGGAAGGCACAAGGGTGGAGTTGTGGTGAGGGGAGGGCGGGAAAACAAGAGATGCATGCCAGAAGGAGGATAGCGTATGAGGATATAAGAATCTTGTATCTTTTCTGTCCCACCACAGGCCAAGGGCTCAGCCATGCCTCTGTCAAGAATGACCTGCACTGTCAACTCCCAGGAGGTGAGGTGAGGCTAGAAATGGGAGTTGTGCCTCTTGATTGGTACATATTGTTGATAGGTGAGTGATTGGAGGGGGGAGTCGTGCATTGAGCAATGTGTGATGCTAGTGGTGCAGTTGGTAGGAGATGACTTTTGAAGACACATTCATTGACCTTGACCAGTGGTCTGAGGTCATGAAGCTTCTTTGGACACTGGAGCCAGGTGGTAGGGGCGACACTGCTGGCAGTGATGGCCTCAGTGATGTGGACCCACGTTGTTCTTTCTGGAGAGTCTCCTGGCTCCTGTGGGTCGAGGACCTCTCTTGCGTTATGTTGACCCCCTGCACAAAGCTGGAGTGCTATGAGCGAGACCCTGGGTGCCCCTTCCCTAGCTTGCTGAGCCATTTGTCTTAGTGCCAATGCACTGTTCCCATTCTATTGAGGTTTGGAAGGGAATTAAGCTTTATGAGTTGTAGATTCCCATTTGCAACTTCTTTTTAATATTTTTTAAAAAGTAGTACAGGCTGAAAACTGCATGTTTTCACTCCATTTTTTATTTTGTATTAGTTCAGAAGGCATTGCTCTTTTAATGCATTGCCCAGACTTCAAGGTTAAGTTTCAAGGAGAGTTTACACAAATTAGGGTTGTATTCCCTGCAATTTAGAAGGCTAAGGGCATGGACCTGCGAGGAAGCAGCGAGGTGCAGCGAGGAGTAGCGAGAATATAAAGCGGGAGCAGCACCGAGAGAAAACAAATCCAGGAGTGACATCACAGGATTGCTGGTAACTGATTGGTTGGTAAAGGTCACACCCTTTTTTTGTCAAGTTAGGGGCCGGTGTTAAATAGATGGTTAGGGATAAAGCAGGAGCGAGCAGAGTAGTAACTGTTCATACTATTTTAAATTGGTAACAATTAATAATATACAGGCAACTCTCGATTATCCGGGGCCCTCGGGGATCGGGCTATTCCGGGTAAACGATTTTGCCGCTAGGGTGAGTGCACATACTTGCCGAGAATGTTTGGGTCCCAATTTATAACTTGATGCTAGATTAAATTGCTGGAGTCAACGACCCCTCCCTCAAATCAATGTTGAAACTAGTTCGAACACCAACTCGACGAGCCTAATCTCCAATCCTTCGGCAGTCATTGGTCGGTGGAGAAAGACCACAGACAAGCCGGACGGTGCCAGCATGCAGGGTCCCCAGATCCTGCCTAGAAACCCGAGCTCATTCCCTGCTAGTGCCACAACCAGGCCCAGTGGCGAGGCTGAAAGGTGAAATGGCCAGTCTAAAGGCTTCAACTGCTGGAGGTCGAATGGGACTCGGCTTTACTTACCCCCGAGGCCGGGTGGCACCCTCAGTGGCAGACAGGTTCAGAAAGTGATCAGCGCAGGACTGTGTGTGGGGTGGGTTTAATGGTCATGTGCAGCTGTATACGGGACAGAATCACAGTTTTTAAAAGTGCCGTTGCAGCGGGTTCTCCGTTAGATCTGTGTACGGATAATCGAGAATTGCCTGTATATTAATAACTTGAATTAGGTACATCTGAGTCTCAAGTTTCTGTATAATAATTAATTGTCTACTAAATAGAGGCAAAGCAGGGCAGCTCAGCCCCGTGGAATGTACATCCTGCGCCATGTGGTAAATTCAGGATGCTTCCGGTGTGCTGGACAAACACATGGGCAGGAAGTGTCGTCATCTGGAGGAACTCAAGCTCCGGGTTTCAGAGCTTGAGCAGCAGCTGGCATCACTGAGGTGCATCCGCAAGGCTGAGAGCTTCATGGATAACATGTTTCAAGAGGTGATCACCCCGCAGCTGAAGAGTGTAAAACCAGAGAGGGAATGGGTGATGGCTAGACAGAAAAGGAGGACTAGTGAGGTAGTGCAGGAGTCCCCTGAGTGCATCTCACTCTCCAACCAGTATTCGGTTCTGAGTACTGGTGAGGGCGATGGTTCCTTTGGGGAGTACAGCCAGTGCCAAGTCCATGGCACCATAGGTGACACAGTTCCACAGGAAGGAGGAAGCTGAGTGGGAGAGCAATAGTGGTAGGAGATTCGATGGACAAGGGAGCAGACAGGCATTTCTGCGGCCACAGATGTGACTCCAGGATTGTATGTTGCCTCCATGGTGCCAGGGTAAAGGATGTCACTGAGGAGCTGCAGAGAATTCTGAGGGGGGAGGGTGAACAGCCAGAAGTCGTGGTCCAAATTAATACCAACGATGTAGGTAGAAAGAGGGATGAGGTCCAGCAGGCAGATTTTAGGGAGAAAGAAAAGAGATTAAAAAACAGGATCTCAAAAAGGTAGTAATCGGCAAATACTCCTGGTGCCACGAGCTAGTGAGTATAGAAATAGGAGGATAGAGCAGATGAATGCATGTCTGGAGAGATGGTGCAGGAGAGAGGGCTTCAGATTCCTGGGGCATTGGAACCAGTTCTGGGGGAGGTGGGACCAGTACAAGCTGGACAGTTTGCACCTCAACAGGACCGGAACGAATATCCTCATGGTGCGGTTTGCTAGTACTGTTGGGGAAGGTGTAAACTAATTTGGCAAGGGGATGGGCACCAGGATGTAACATTAGAAAAGGGAAATAAAGTGCTCAAGGGATTGAGAGAGGCAGAGCATGTGAAAGTAAGAAATGGTAAGGTATTTGGTGGGGTCCAACTGAGAAAGAATATAGGATGGTCTAAGATGGGTTTACAGTGTATGTATGTGAATGCACGGAGCGTAGTAAACAAGGTAAGTGAGCAGCAGGCACAAATAGCCACATGGAAATATGTTGGTGTGGTAATAACTGAGACCTGGCTCAAAGGGCAGGATTGGCTGTTTAATATTCCTGGTTATAAGGTGTTCAGGAAAGATAGGAGGTGGTGTGGTTGTATTGGTTAAGGAGAATGTTACAGTGCTGGAGAGGAAGGATGTCTTGGAGGGGTCAAGGACAGAATCTATATGGCTAGAGTTAAGAAATAATAGAGGTGCCATTAAACTATTAGGTGTATTCTACAGACCACCAAATAGCGGGAAAGCTATAAAGGAGCAAATTTACAAAGAAAGTACAGAGAGGTGCAAAAACAATAGAGTAGTAATAATGGGGGACTTCAGCTATCCTAATATAGACTGAGATCATACTAGTGTAAAGGGCAGAGAAGGGGAAGATATTTTGACGTGTATTCAGGAGAACGTTCTTGATCAGTATGTTTCCGGCCCAACGAGGGAGGAGGCATTGCTGGATCTGGTTCTGGGGAATGATGTGGGTCAAGTGGAGCAAGTGTCAGTAGGTGAACATTTAAGGAAGAGTGATCATAGTATCCTAAGGTTTAGATTATCGATTAAAAAGGACAGGGAACAATCGAGAGTAAAAATGTTTAACTGGGGAAGGCCAATTTCAGTAGGATGATAACGGATCTGGCCCGGGTAAACTGGAATCAAAGACTGGTGGGCAAAACTGTAGTGGAACTTAGACCTATATTCTTTCTTAGTTGGACTGACTTTAAAGAGGAAATAGTTTGGGTACAGTTCAGGTACATTCCCACTAGAGGGAAAGGCAGGGTAACTTAAGCCAGAGCTCAGTGGATGACGAAACAGATCGAGAATATGATGAAGCAGAAAAAGAGCCCGTATGACAGATGTCAGGTTGTAAATACATCTGAGAATCAGGCTGTATATGGAAAGGTCAGAGGAGAAGTGAAAAAAATAATAAGAGTGGCAAAGAGAGGGTATGCGAATAGAATGGGAGCCAACATAACTGGTAAGCCAAAAGTATTCTATAGGCATATAAATAGTAAGATGAGGGGTGGGGCTGATTAGGGACCAAAAAAGAGACCTATACATGAAGGCAGAGGGTATGGCTGAGGTATTAAATGAGTGCTTTGCATCTGTCTTCACCATAGACATAGTGAAGGAGGAGGCAGTGGAGACACTTGATGGGATAAAAATTGAAAAAGAAGAGGTATTAGAAAGACAGGCTGTACTAAAAGTAGATAAGTTACCAGGAGCGGATGGGATGCATCCTAGGATGCTGAGGGAATTGAGGGCGGAAATCGCAGAGGTACTGGCCATAATATTCCAATCCTCCATAAATACGGGAATGGTGCCAGAGGACAGGAGAATTGCAAATGTTACACCATTGTTCAAAAAAGGGTGCAAAGATAATCCCAACAACTACAGGCCAGTCAGTTTAACCTCGGTAGTGGGGAAGCTTTTAGAAACAGTAATCAAGGACAAAATTAAAGGACAAAACAAAACTTGGATGGACGTGGATTAATTAAGGAAAGCCAGCACGGATTTGTTAAAGGCAAATTGTGTTTAACCAACTTGATCGAGTTTTTTGATGAGGTAACAGAGAGGGTTGATGAGCGTAATGCAGTTTAATGCAATCCATCATTGGCATCAACATAGCCCCAAAGCAGAGGGGAAGCAGAAGCAGTGCTCCAAAAAATCAGTGCCGGGGCAGTTAAGGTCCCTATACAGTCAACGCCTCACAGCTAACCTGGCGTGCTTTGATGACCCTGAGAAGCAGAATGCCCACTGCGCTTGGACTCCAGGCCTCCATAACCAGTGCCTGCAAAGAGAAGCTCGGTCACTCAACCAGGAAACACCAGGACTGGTTTAATGAGAATGATCAGGAGATTCAAGAGCTTATAGATCGCAAGCGCAGGGCATTTCTGAGCCTTAACCAACAACTCAGCTCAGGAGCAGCAAAGCAGTATTACAGATGGCTCAAGGCTGAGGTCTAACAAAAAACCCGGGACCTAAAGAACAGGTGGTGGATGGAGAAATCACAGGAGATACAGCAGCTGGCCAACAGCCATGGTGTACGAGGATTCTTCATCACAGTCAAGGGCACCTTCGGTCCAAACACCCAAGGCCCCACCCGCTGCTGGCCAAGAACAGGGAAACACTCATCAAGGACACCGAGGCAGACAGGGCTCGCTGGAAGAAGCACTTCGAAGATCTCCTCAATCGAGATTCTGCCTTTGACTCAAGTGTTCTCGACTCCATTCCACAGCATGCTACCCACCACCACCTCCGTGAGACCCCAACACTGCACGAGGTAGAAAAAGCCATAAGACAGCTAAAAAACAACAAGGCTATAGGAGTGGATGGAATCCCTGCTGAGGCACTGAAATATGGCGGAGAGGCACCCTTGCCATGAATGCATGACCTCATCTCTTTCATCTGGATGGAGGAGAGCATGCCGGGATATCTTAGAGATGCAGTGATCGTGACCATCTTTGAAAAAGGGAACAAGTCCGACTGTGGCAACTACAGAGGAATCTCCCTGCTATCAGCCACTGGGAAAGTCGTCACTAGAGTCCTTCTCAACCGTCTTCTCCCTGTGGCTGAGGAGCTCCTCCCAGAGTCACAGTGCGGATTTCGCCCCTACGGGGCACAACCGTCATGATTTTTTCAGCGTGACAGCTGCAGGAAAAATGCAACAGCCCTTATACATGGCCTTCTTCGATCTTACAAAGGCACTGTCAACTGCAAGGGTCTATGGAGCGTCCTCATCCACTTCAGATGCCCCCAATAGTACGTCACCATCCTTCGCCTGCTCCAAGGCGACATGCAGGCTATGATCCTTATCAACGGATCCATCACAGACCCAATCCACGTCCGGACCGGGGTCAAGCAGGGCTGCGTCATCGCCCCAACCCTCTTCTCAATCTTCCTCGCTACCATGCTCTACCTCACAGCTCCCCACTAAACTACAGAACCAGTGGGAACCTATTCAACCTTTGCTGTCTTCACTCTAGATCCAAGACCACCCCAACTCTATCGTCGAGCTGCAGTACGCAGTTGACTTTTTGTCGTCAAGCTACAGTACGCAGTTGACGTAGTGTACATGGATTTCCAAAAGGCGTTGACAAGGTGCCACATAATAGGCTTGCCAGCAAAATTGAAGCCCATGGAATAAAAGGGACAGTGGCAGCCTGGTGAATAGTTGTTTATCGGACTGAAGAAAGGTATACAGTGGTGTTCCCCAGGGGACGGTTCTAGGACCACTGCTTTTCTTAATATATATTAATGACTTGGACATAGGTGTACAGGGCACAATTTCAACATTTGCAGATGGTACAAAACTTGGAAGTATCGTGAACAGTGAGGAGAAGAGCGATAGACTTCAGGAAGACATAGATAGGCTGGTGAAATGGGCGGACACGTGGCAGATGAAATTTAACACAGAAAAATGTGAAGTGATGCATTTTGGTAGAAAGAATGAGGAGGGGAAACATAAACTAAATGGTATAATCCTAAAGAGGGTGCATGAACAGAGAGATCTGGGGGTATGTGTGCGTAAATCTTTGAAGGTGGCAGAACAGGTTGAGAAAGTAGTTAAAAAACCTTACGGGATCCTGGGCTTCATAAATAGAGGTTATGGCCCCGAACTTGGTGGAAGCTAAGTTCTGCCCAAGTGCCACTCAAAGGACCGCTGAGAGGCCTGACGGTACTTTGAGCGGGAGTTTCGTGGAAAAGTCCTGCTAAGACCACCCAGCGGCAAAAAAACGACTGATGCCATGAATCTGGGCAGCAGCAGGCAGGACCTCCCAATCTCGGCGTTAATGCAATCCTCGGCAAAGTACCGCCGAGGATTAAGTCGGGCCCAGGGAGTAAAAATTTCCAAACAATAAAAAAAAACACTGGAAAACCTTCAGGGGACCCTATCCACCTGAATCGCTGGGAAAAAATAAATTTTTTTGCAGGTCTTCATACTTACCGTTGAGGTTAGACCTGTCTCCACGCGGCGGTCCTTCCCCCTGCTGCAGCGGACTCCCGCCAGGACCAATCTGGCAGCTCGGCGGGCAGGAGGACGCTTATGTGAGTTGCACGCCAGCGGATGTCAGCGGACAGTTTTCAGCGGTCTTCTCTCCCCACCAGCGGGAGGCCTCCAGCAAACTCGTTCGGAGGGGAGACTGCCCAGAAAATTTGACGGCAGCAGGTGGCAGCGGGCGGTGAGTCCACCAAGTTCGGCCCCATAGAGTACAAAAGTATGGAAATGATGATGAACCTGTATAAAACATTGGTTCGGCCCCAACTGGAGTACTGTGTCCAATTCTGGACACCACACTTTAGGAAGAATATGAAGGCCTTAGAGAGAGTGATGAAAAGATTTACGAGAATGATTTCAGAAATGAGGGACTTCAGTTACATTGATAGATTGGAGAAGCTGAGGTTGTTCTCCTTGGAGCAGAGAAGATTGAGAGGTGATTTGATAGATGTGTTCCAAATCATGAGGGGTCTGGACAGAGTAGATAGAGAGAAACTGTTGTTATTGGCAGAAGGGTAGAGAACCAGTGGACACAGATTTAAGGTGATTAGCAAAAGAACCAAATGCGATGTAAGGAAAAACTATTTTTCATAGCGAGTGGTTACGATCTGGAAAGGTGGTGGAGGCAGACTCAATTTTATCTTTCAAAAGGAGTTGGATAGGAAACAAATTGTAGGGCTATGAGGAAAGGGCAGGGGACTGGGATTAGCTGAGAGTCGGCACTGATCGAATTTTCAAGATATTAAGGGGTAGATATGAGAAACTATTTACGCTGGTTGGAGATTCTAGGACAAGGGGGCATAGTATAAAAATCAGAGGCAGAACTTTCAGGAGTGAAATTAGGAAACATTACTATACACAAAATCGCACATTTTCACACCGGGTCGAGAGCTAGGCAGGCAACTTCGGGTGCGGACAGGAACCTCATTCCCTTCTTCATCCGTTTCTGTCCAAGTGATTTTAAGATGATGGGGTTTGTTAAGCCCACCATGCAAGGTTCCCGACCCATTAAAAGAAAGCAGGTCTCAAGACATCATTTGATGACATGTCATCAACAGGTTTCCTTAAAAGGACCATGCCCACATTCATTTTGACAGTTGTGCTGTCAGTGTCTGTGGATGGGCAATGGCAGACTGTGGATGGGCAATGGCAGACATTTAGAGACTGCATGGATGAACTACAACAATTGTACATTCCTGTCTGGCGTAAAAATAAAAAAGGGAAGGTGGCTCAACCGTGGCTATCAAGGGAAATCAGGGATAGTATTAAAGCCAAGGAAGTGGCATACAAATTGGCCAGAAATAGCAGCGAACCCGGGGACTGGGAGAAATTTAGAACTCAGCAGAGGAGGACAAAGGGTTTGATTAGCGCAGGGAAAATGGAGTACAAGAAGAAGCTTGCAGGGAACATTAAGACGGATTGCAAAAGTTTCTATAGAAATGTAAAGAGAAAAAGGTTAGTAAAGACAAACGTAGGTCCCCTGCAGTCAGAATCAGGGGAAGTCATAACGGGGAACAAAGAAATGGCAGAGCAATTGAACAAGTACTTTGGTTTGGTATTCACTAAGGAGGACACAAACAACCTTTCGGATATTAAAGGGGTCAGAGGGTCTAGTAAGGAGGAGGAACTGAGGGAAATCCTTATTAGTCGGGAAATTGTGTTGGGGAAATTGATGGGATTGAAGGCCGATAAATCCCCAGGGCCTGATGGACTGCATCCCAGAGTACTTAAGGAGATGGCCTTGGAAATAGCGGATGCATTGACAGTCATTTTCCAACATTCCATTGACTCTGGATCAGTTCCTATCGAGTGGAGGGTAGCCAATGTAACACCACTTTTTAAAAAAGGAAGGAGAGAGAAAACAGGGAATTATAGACTGGTCAGCCTGACCTCAGTAGTGAGTAAAATAATGAAATCAATTATTAAGGATGTCATAGCAGCGCATTTGGAAAGAGGTGACATGATAGGTCCAAGTCAGCATGGATTTGTGAAAGGGAAATCATGCTTGACAAATCTTCTGGAATTTTTTGAGGATGTTTCCAGTAGAGTGGACAAGGGAGAACCAGTTGATGTGGTATATTTGGACTTTCAGAAGGCTTTTGACAAGGTCCCACACAAGAGATTAATGTGCAAAGTTAAAGCACATGGGATTGGGGGTAGTGTGCAGACATGGATTGAGAACTGGTTGTCAGACAGGAAGCAAAGAGTAGGAGTAAATGGGGACTTTTCAGAATGGCAGGCAGTGACTAGTGGGGTACCGCAAGGTTCTGTGCTGGGGCCCCGGCTGTTTACACTGTACATTAATGATTTAGACGAGGGGATTAAATGTAGTATCTCCAAATTTGCGGATGACACTAAGTTGGGTGGCAGTGTGAGCTGCGAGGAGGATGCTATGAGGCTGCAGAGCAACTTGGATATGTTAGGTGAGTGGGCAAATGCATGGCAGATGAAGTATAATGTGAATAAATGTGAGGTTATCCACTTTGGTGGTAAAAACAGAGAGACAGACTATTATCTGAATGGTGACAGATTAGGAAAAGGGGAGGTGCAACGAGACCTGGGTTTCATGGTACATCAGTCATTGAAGGTTGGCATGCAGGTATAGCAGGCGGTTAAGAAAGCAAATGGCATGTTGGCCTTCATAGCGAGGGGATTTGAGTACAGGGACAGGGCGGTGTTACTACAGTTGTACAGGGCCTTGGTGAGGCCACACCTGGAGTATTGTGTACAGTTTTGGTCTCCTAACTTGAGGAAGGACATTCTTGTTATTGAGGGAGTGCAGTGAAGGTTCACCAGACTGATTCCCGGGATGGCGGGACTGACATATCAAGAAAGACTGGATCAAGTGGGCTTGTATTCACTGGAGTTCAGAAGAATGAGAGGGGACCTCATAGAAACATTTAAAATTCTGACGGGGTTAGACAGGTTAGATGCAGGAAGAATGTTCCCAATGTTGGGGAAGTCCAGAACCAGGGGTCACAATCTAAGGATAAGGGGTAAGCCATTTAGGACCGAGATGAGGAGAAACTTCTTCACCCAGAGGGTGGTGAACCTGTGGAATTCTCTACCACCGAAAGTTGTTGAGGCCAATTCACTAAATATATTCAAAAAGGAGTTAGATGAAGTCCTTACTACTAGGGGGATCAAGAGGTATGGCGAGAAAGCAGGAATGGGGTACTGAAGTTGCATGTTCAGCCATGAACTCATTGAATGGCGGTGCAGGCTAGAAGGGCCGAATGGCCTACTCCTGCACCTATTTTCTATGTTTCTATGTCTATGTGTCCTACAGCATTGAGGTGCTGCAAACACTGACCAGCACTGCACAAAGGTACATGGCTGTACCCAGGCTTTCCCATGACTCCCGCCAGATACTCATGGAAGGAGTCATAGCACACAGAGAGGTTCTCTTCCCTTCCAATGGGCGAAAGGGACCTCTCCAGGACATCAAGGCAGCCTGGTTGCACATTGCACAGGAGGGCACAACCAGGGATGTCGTCAGGAGGACCAGGCTGCAGTGGTGCAAACCTTTCAATGATCTCAGTGGATCACGAAATGTTAGTATAAAGCCACACTCAATCACCTCCCGTGATCATACTCCCCCGCCCACCATTTGCAGCACCAATTACCATCCGCCCCCATCCCCCCATGATCTCTCTCAACCCCCCCGCCCCCCTCCCCCCCCACCTGCTCCCAGTCCAGCTCGGCTACAGTCTTGTGTTGAAGGCTTTCCCGCACAACAAACAGCCAGCAGGCAACTAAAAACTACAGAACTTTCGGGAAATCCATAATACCGGGTTTTCCAACTTCAAAACACCATTCCCCCAGGCTCCCGCCCCGCCTCCGAGCTAATATCCAGCCCACGAGGAATATACTTCACCAGGCAAAAATAATATTTTATTTACTTTACTATTATTCTAGCTTATTATTTTTCAGACATGCCTTTCATTGCTGTACTGTATGAGTGCCCATCCCTCTGTGTGGCATTGTGTAAAAGGCTCCATTGCTGCCATTGGTGGATAACTCTGTATGCAATGATTATTGAATGGGAGAAGTGCTGATTGCAGATGCATCCTCGAACTGATCCAACTTATTTGACAATCCAAATCAACAATAACTTGAATTTATCAAGTGCCTTAAATGTAGAAAAATGTCCCAAGGTGCTTCACAGAGATGAAATCAGAAATAAATGGATGCCAAGCCAAAGAAGGAGATATTGGGCTCAATTTTCCCCAGGAGTTGCTCCGTTTTTTTGGGAGTAGGCTGCTTTTTCTGGCCTAACTTAAAAATCCCCAGTTTCTCCAATCAATTTGCACCAGCGTAACTCATGTTTTTTTTAGGTTCATTTTTTTTTCTCAAAAGGGGGAGTTACCAGCCACCTATGCCAGTTCTGGCCACTTAGGCAACTTTGACCAGCTCATAGTTATTCCATTTCTACTTAGGCCAGCGTATGTGGCCACTTAAGAAAACCCTTGCAGAGAGTTGAAGAAATCGGCGCAGGTAAGTGCAGCAGATGCCCGGACAGCAGCAGCAGGAAAGGTAAGAGAGAGGGAGAGAGAGATGGGGGAGGAAGAGAGAGATGGAGGGATGGAGAGGGGTTGGGAGGAGGGAGAGGGGTTGGTGGGAAGTCTTTGACTGGGAGGGAGGAGACCACTTGGCCTAGGCTAGGGGCGGGGGAGTGGACCGGGAGGCCACTCGGCCAGGGCTAGGGGCAGGAGAACTCACCGGCAGGCAGGAGAACTCAGAGATCGCACCAGCAGGCAGGAGAAGTCACAGAATGCACGCAGGAGAACTGATAGTGAGTTCTCAGAGATGGCACAGGGAGGCCACTCGGCCAGGGCTAGGGGCGGGCAGGAGAAGTGACAGAACTCACAGGCCGGCAGGAGAACTCAGAGATCACACCGGCCGGCAGGAGTAGTGACAGAACTCACACCGGCCGGCAGGAGAACTCAGAGATCACACCGGCCGGCAGGAGAACTCAGAGATCACACCGGCCGGCAGGAGAACTCAGAGATCACACCGGCCGGCAGGAGAACTCAGAGATCACACCGGCCGGCAGGAGAACTCAGAGATCACACCGGCCGGCAGGAGAACTCAGAGATCACACCGGCCGGCAGCAGAACTGACAGAACTCACCGGCAGGCAGGAGAACTCAGAGATCACACCGGCCGGCAGGTGAACTCAGAGATCACACCGGCCGACAGGAGAACTCATAGGTTACCATGGCAGCACGATTTTTTGGCACAGATCAAGGCTCCACCTCCTTCAGGTTAGGCCACGCCAAAATGAAGAGATCCTAAGGGGAAACTTACAACATTTTTTGGGGGCCTACTTGGGCCACAAAAAATCGGGCGTAACTCTTCAAATACGGCAAAAAAATCCTTTGGGGAAAATTGAGCCCATTAAGGGGAGTGACCAAAAGCTTCATCAAAGAGGTGGATTTTAAGGAGAATCTGCAAAGTAGAGAAGGGAGTGGAGTCAGAGGAGCTTAGGCAGGGAATTCCATTCAGCAATGGTGGGTCAAATGAAGGAGGATTCACACAAGACTGTAATTGGAGGAATGGAGAGCTCAGGCAAGATTGTTAGGGCTGGTGGCAGTTACAGTGATGGGGAGGTCGAGGATGTCATGTATGTAACCTCTATGAAACAACACTACAATACTGTATATACTTAAGCAATGCACACCTTGACCACAGGGGGTGAACTTGTGGGAGACACTCCTTACCTGGTCATCCAGGTATATAAAGGGAGGTCCCACGCAGGGTCAGCACTTCTTGGTCCTGTGAATAAAGATTCAGGTCATAGAGTGACCTTGTCCATAGAATATGTCTCGTGTGGGTTTTGTGCCATTGAGTATGAACTTTACAGAGGACATGGAAGAATGTAAACATAAGAATTTTAAATTGGTGGTGTTAGGTGTCAGGAAGCAAATGTAGGTCAGCAAGGACAATAGGTGAGCGGGACTTGGTACGGGATAGGATACAAGTAGAAAAACTTTGGATGAGCGAAAGTTTGTGGAAGGTGGAGGCCAGCTAGAAGAGCATTGGTATAGTGGATATATAGCTAGAATATCTACCTTGAGGATTGCCTTCCACACCCCAATTTACCTGAACTGGCTGGGCTCCACAGTAGAGGATTATCAGCCCTCTCCAATTGGCAAGCTACTCCAAATGCATGAGCAGTTTGCCGACACTATGGTAATGAGGCACAAATGAAGATAATGATGATAACTCGCCTAATGTTGGTTGGGCCTTGAACCACTTCCATCATCCCACCCGATAGAAGCAGTCGCATGAAAATCCACCCCATTGAATTATTTCCCTGAGACACTTGTTCCAAAGCTTCCTTTTTCTTTACTGAATTGGAAGAACTGAAACAGATGACACCAATTTTTAAAAATATTCATCTTAGGGCCTTGTCAAAAAAAAGACCACATTTACATCAAAAACCATTTCCTCTCAGAGCTGCTCCTCCTGGCTCCACTATTTTCACCACTTTTCACAGAGGAAATTACGTAGCATAAAAATGTGCATGATTTACAGCCAATTAGTATGTATAGATCTATAATTTACATGAGGACACTAATTGGACAGCACAACCTAACTATGGAGCAATTTGTATCTTCTGAGAGCTGAAAACTAGCTTTGCGCTGCATTTGCGTCCTTTTAGGAGAAAATTCAACAATTAATTACTTAACTGTTTGATTCATCAGTACAATACTTTTACATATAAGGTCTAATTACCGTGCATGGATTATCATTGTTTTTCAAGTGTTTTTTATGTAAAAGTATGTGCATTATAGCATAATTTCAATTTAAGAAATATATAGATGATACAGCAGTCCCACACCTTTTTGAACTTGAATTTTAATCAAGGTCATAAATAGGTGGCCAGCATTTCTTTTTAAACTGAAGGAATGAGTTAAGAGACAAAAGAAGGATAGTGGTTCAAAATTATTCAGTGCAGCAACCACAGATCTAATGAGAAATTCAAGGTGAATGTGTGTTTAAAGGAAATGTAACTCGATGCAGCTCGGGATGTTTTATCTAAGATCGAAGTTATGGCTGCAATGTTAGTGCAATGCCAAAATGACTACTGACCTACCCAGTGCCCCTTAACTGATTTTAATGTTGTCATCAAAAAGCAAGTCTAAAGAAATGTGTCCCATTTCTAGGGATATCAGCCCTATATATACTAGAAATGCAAAATATATAACCTTTTAGCCTATCAATACCAGAGTGCAAAATACCAAACTAGTAGTTCTTAAAAATACATATTAGAACAATAGATAGCATTGTTTGAAAACCACTTTAACCATCTTTTTCCTTTGTTTCGTACTCACTTGTGGGCCTGTGCCTGTAAAATCACATTCATTCTTCTGCTTGTCTTCTCATTAAGGAGGTAATAGCACTGCAGACACCCTCACCCATCCGATTTTGAGAGAAATGTAGGGGTATGTCAGCAGCTCAATTGTGCTTTAATAAAAAATAAGTCATATGTTTAGCAGCACTTCACTATAAAGCTGATTATCAGCAAGAATGTTTTAAAGTCCTCATTGCTATCACCAATTTATCTGGCCTAGTGTCATGTATCATGGCTGATAACCCCTTGGATGGATGGGCTGATACCCATGTAAGATCTGCCCTAATAACCGCTTCACGAGTTGTTACCTTTTGTTCCACTCATGGTTTTCTGTGTGGAGTAGCATTAATGTTTATTCACAATTCATGCTATAACTTGTTTAACTACACTGAGTCTGCAATCTTCTGAATATATCAACCAACTGAACTTCTGCAGTACCAGTATACCTTCACACAGCTACAAATGGATCAGGTTAGCAAACAATCAGAAATCAAGTGCATCGATTGCTGTAGTTTATTATATTTTAAGATATATTTCATATGTTGTTTTAGTTATAGAATATTAGCAAAGATTGACAGACAGTTATAATATTAACCCATTTGAAGTAGTTTTAGGATAGTTGATGAGTTGTTGGAGCTCGAAAGGAGCAGTTGAAGCCTAATCCTTTGGGACATCAGCTGATAATAACTGGCCGAATGCTGGTTCGAACCAGGCTAATATCGAATATGTGAATTGTGTATTGTCACAAGTCTTAACTTCCAAAATATTCCCTGACAGAATTACACAGGAAGCAACATAAAAAATCCACAAATTTAAATCGGATGAGAATTAAGGATTCAACATTAATGGTCTGTTGCCAAATGAGCTGATTTCACCAAATCACTGAAAGAAATCTAGACTTGGTCCACAATGTCAATCAGGATAAATAATCAAGCCAGAGGATTCTGAGTTGGTATACAGGCAATAGCCATGTAGGAACCAGTAACAACAACAACAACTTGTATTTATATAGTGTCTTTAACATAGTGAAAAGTCCCAAGGAGTATTATGAGATAAAGCAATTTGACACCGAGCCGCATAAGTAGAAACAAGTCCGGATTTTTACGAGCAAGCAATCAGCAGACTGCAGAGGTGCTCTATGTAGCAGCCCGGCTAAGGCCTAGTGGCATGTGCCACTTAGGGACAGCCAAGTTCAAATACAGAGTTGTCAAGTTACAGAAATTAATTTGACTGAACTCCAATACGTTTTGAAAAGTTAGGTACTAAAATCACCATTTACATGCTTTTGGCAAAGAAAGGAGTGAATTTCATTCCTGTTTTATAATTATATATATATATATATTACATGGGGCCATTTCAATATTTAGATGAAATAACAACATGATGTTTCCAGTTTGAGCTCACACAAAGGGGAGGAGTGGCTACCTACTGCATTGCTCATCTAAGGACCCAACCTCATTACATCACTCTGAAATAATGAATGGTTTAATATAAAAATTGTGTGGGTGGCTTCAAGGATTCGTGCTCCTTTCCAGGCAGACATAACCGTCTTTTTCTTTATGGGGGATTCATCGTCTTATTAGCACAGTCACCAACAGTTGCAAAAGCTAAATGAGCATAAAATATCTTTACTGGTGCTGATTATGGAGAAATGCCCAGAATTTGTTGGGTTGCCACCCCTTTAAATTGTCCAAGCATATTTTTTCTAGGACTGGTAGAAGAAATATTTACAACACTGCAAAAATATTTGCTCTGCTGCAAAATGTACCACTGTATGTCTGAGAATATAGTTTAGTCCCAGTGCGAATGATATAAAATCAGGCCCTGTATTATTTTGTATACACACTTTGTACAGCTGACACCAGAAAGTGTGACCTTTTCCCCATTGTAATGCATTTTAAAGCATCAAGATAGCAGCCAACATCTGGTAGCCACAAAGCAATATATTGGTTGATATTTATCATGTTGTGACCGAAGATCACAGTAGGCGCCCTTCACAAAGTGAATACCAATAACACTCTGTGTTCCTTACACAAAGCCAGCACATTTTAGCTATTGTTCATAATATGTAAGACATTGAAAGGCAACATATCACACCATCTTTAGCAGTTTAATATGTCTGCTATAGAGTCAACATTAGGCACAAAAGACATACTCCTTTCCCCATACTTCAGATGAAAACTGATCTCCTTTGCCAGAATATATATCTTTAATATTTTCCTGAGAATTCCCAATATGACTTACATTGTGCTCATTCTATGATGCTATTTATCAAATTAATATGTGTTTTTAATAGTCCCATCCTCACAATTATACTCTAATATCTTACACAGAGCAGGGACATTTTGTCTACAATAGGAGAGCAAGCTGAGTGGAGGAACTAATGGTTCAATCAACATCACACCGTGAAAGGTCAATACAGCATTGACGTTTGAGTGGTAACATCCAAATATTACTGGTTAGGTAACATGATAAAGGTGCTGGGGATTAAGGCAGGTTTGACCATCTCAGCTGTACCAGTGATGGACTGCGCTTCTAATTGACATTTTCATTAGTGTTAAATTTATGTTCCATTTTCTCTCTTTGAATCTGGCAATTCATTTGGAAAGTCAAGAAAATCGAGATCTCCTTCCTAATGAGGCTGGTAAATAGACAAGAAATATAAATGCATTTTTTTTTAAATGAACACGAAGGTGAAGCTTGTATTTTCATAAATATGTCTGAAGAAAATAAATCTGTCCAAATTTACTATGATACATATGGCTGCAAAAATATTGAACACTGATTGTTATCTAAATACATATTATTTTACACTTAATTGATGTTGAATCCCAATGAAAGCAGTTTGTAAGGATTGCAGGAGAATTATTATTTAAAGTGACCAGAAATGTAGCTGAAACTATGGAGTAAATTCTACCAGGCCCTGGGCCTTTTGTACAGCCAGTGCATATCAGGAAATAATGGGCTTTATGTCCACAGTTTTCTGATATGCGCTGGCTGTTTGTAAGGCCCTGGCACTGATGTGGGGCCTTGCAGCATTTACCTTTATAGTCTGGAAGTTACTGTTGTTCATGTTATCATGTGAATGTTAAACAAACAATATCAAATTCCTCACTTACTATTTTACCAGAGGATTATTTTGAATAGCTTAATGCCGCTGTTTAACTAGGGCAGAGAAGAATTTGGTACGAGCACATTGAGCCTTCATACGCTAACATTGACAACAGTAATTTCTACCCTTAGATTCAAAGGCATGAACAATAGACACTGGCCAACAATTTCACCCCGAGGCTTTCTGGACTTTTGTGAATAGAATTATCATTTGGAAAAAAACTTTTAGGAATAAAATAAAATTAACATTTAAGTATGAATAGCCGTGTTTAGACATAAATCTATTTATTTCTACGAGTAATTCATTATGCTGCTTAAAACAGGTGTGCTTTTCTTGGATGTGGAGAACATTGTGTGATGACATTGTAAACATATAAAAAAATGTCCTTTTGGACATTTCACAGAAAGACACAACGGATTGCATGGTTTGTTCAGGCATGAGATTGTTCATTGGTAACTTTCACTTCCATTGATTTAATTAGGAAATCGGAAGCTGGTTCTATTATACATACAATCAGAGCTCACTAAGAGGTAGTCACAAGACACTGATACATTCAAGAGGTTCAGGTGGTATTAGCATTTTCTGCACAAATATCAGTACTCCAAGTTTGTGTTAATGGCTCTATCTCCCACCTACCTATTAATTTTAATAACACTATAAATTTGGTTGTGTAAGCAGAAAAATCCAGGCACAATGCACTTAGCAATGTCCGAGGTTCTAATATTGTGGAAAATTAGCCCCGATCAATGACACCAACATGTTACAAGTACCATAACAGCATCTGCGAATGCTGATCGCATCTCATCACTAGTATTAGGATGGTATTTGAGATTTTTTTTGGAAAAGCAATGTAAATGCTTTGTGAATATTGCAATTGATGCCATTGCAATAGGATTTTGCTGCTTCAAAAAAAATATGCATCTTCAAATTTAAATGGGGAGCCAATCATTAAAGATAAACATTTTAGCCAACAAAAAAGAAAGCCAACAAAAATAATGTATTTTGTATCATGTTTAAACAGTTAATAAAATAAATTGTTATTCAAAAAATAAAATAAAAGAAAGTAGTGCAACGATTAGATTTTTGAAATAATTGAATATGATCAATATTTAGCTATTGGGAAATTAATTGATCAAAGATCACCTCTTATTCTTACATAGTATTTCCTTAACCATAATGTAAGCCATGTAGTGTTGCTGAATTCAAGAACAGCATCTGATATAACCTTATTGATCACTTCTTGTAAATTATTTTGCTATTTTGTTCAGAATGACAGCTAAACAATTATTTAAATGAAGCACTGTTGATAATTTACTGGACACTTGACTGTTAATGTACTATAATTCTTTATGGTTCCTTCACTCTTTACATTCCATCCCTTTAGGGAAAAATTCAGAGATCCATTTCTCATGATCAATTATTTTATTTTAGTTCATTTACAACTGAAGTGAGAATCTGCTGGTTAGGAACATTGAATCACTTTTACATGTGCTGTATTTCTCTGCACAGCAGAATCTTTTAGTACAATGAAAAATCAGGGCATTTACTAATTTTAATAACAAGCGAGGTTAAAGGAGGGAAGAAACTAAAAGATGCTTCGGAATACAAGGATACTTTATTGCAGTCCACTAGTAATTAGCAGCAACTAATTTCAAAAAAATGACCACTGTTTTTGTTTGGACGGGATTCTAAACACAGCTGACAAAGCTGTTACTCCATTAATAAACCAGTTACATAAGTATCAGTGGGTGCCCTGAATGCTTTGCTTGTAAAACAAGAGATCACCTTGGGCAGCTGCCCTGTCTCTGCTGTCGTACATGCACTCAGAGCTGATCAGCAGCCATTGTGACAACTTCATTCATCTGCCACCTGCTAGCTGTCAATCAGAGCACAATCCTGAGGTCATTGACAAGGCTTCAAGCCGGCTTGAAATGCACTTGTCAAGAAGCCTTCTTGGGTGGAAGTTCTTGAATTTTGTTTTCCTTTTGAAACTGGAACATATCTCTTCTGGCTGACCTTGTCCTGAAAGAGCTGTGTATTTTTGAATGCAGTGATTTATGGGATTTCTGTCTGAAGGAATCACTCGGGAGCACCATGACACAAAGCTGGTCAGAAACAGATGAAAATCCACTGAGTATTTTGCGAGGACAGGTGTGAAGAAGTTGTTCCTTATATTTAACTATCATTATTAGTAGGCATGACATTGTGAAGTAAAGCATTCATTATGGCATTGTTTCACTTCTTAAATAATGCAAAACTCCAAAATAGAACACCTGTTGCCAAGATGCGCTGATATGAATGCCGAGGGAATTAATTAACAGTCAATTAGAGAATTTTTTTATTTTCTCTGGTGAAACTCTGCAAACAAAGGTGAAGTTCCATGGATGTTGCGTGATCTTCTCTGACAGCTCCTTTCCTGAAGTGCAAAATGTCGAGTATGTGTATAATTGTCTAACCTTATTCCACCAGGACTTTTCAATAGCTGTACGAGTGTACACTGGCACAGGTCCGAGGATGCTGTTCGACTATATCTTTTCAAAACCAACAGGATAATTTGAAAAAATAATCAAAAGGACTAACTTATTTATGTATAAGATGGTTCGTTTGTTACACAGGCTTTACTCCCTAAAACCATATTGCATGTCTGCTTATCTGTTGTTCTATAAACAAAAACAAATTGATATTTTTCCCAAGTGATTTATCAAAGCATGAACCATGATAACAATCTGTCATTATTACATTTCTACAGTGATATAAATCCAGTTCAGTATATCCATGAGGGACTGTCACGCAATCTATGAAGTCACATTGGACTAACACCTCTAGTTTTACATTTGTTCTGATGCATTTTGTTGGTCGTAATCTGGAGTTTCAAAGCCAAATTATATTGTTATGCCAGATTTAATCTCGATTCCGAAATTGAACCACTTCTCTTTGGTTACTTCAGATTTACATGATGCTCACTTGAAGGAGGCAAGTCTTTTAACAATTTTGATGGTACATGTTTCTTTTTTTATTAAGGCTTACATATCTATATACATATTACTAAGGCCCTGAAATTCCTTGTGGCACAATCCCAGCAGTTATGCTGATCACACTGGAGTTTACAGGGTCAGTGGGAAGACATCTAATTAACATGGGGCAGACACCGTATGCACCACTAGGGGCAAATCTCTAGTGCCTGCTTGTCCCATGTAGACAAAATCCCCAGCATCCATCCTCTATGGAGAGGGGGGTGGGGGAAATTGCACAGCTTCTCACCACCTGGCATGTCTTCCTGAGTAACGATCTCAGCTGATCAGCAAAAAAAATTGTATGGTCCCTTCCCTCTAAACCAGAATAAAATCAGTTTTCAAAGTGTTTCTAGTTGTGATACTTAAAACATGGCAACTAAATGTAAAAGACATGCATACATTGAAGCTCAAGTCTGACAATAATTGTTTTAGCACAATATAAAGACTAATAGTAAAGCAGTTCCTGATGTGGTAAAAACCTTGAATAAATACATTCTTCAGAGTCCATTCCTGTAATTAGATTTTGTTTAAAACAATTCAAACAGAATGAAAGATTCCAATTTGACATTCTCAATGAATATAGTGGGGTTTTGCAATGCTGTTATCCAATTGCAGCTTGATATTGATCTTCCCTTGATCTAACGTGAGCTTCAGCATTCACTCCCCAGCATCACACTGAAAACAATGGCTCAGGTCTCATGAACCTGCTTGGTTTTAATTTCTGCTGAAACACTTAAATAAAGCTGCTCATTGAATAGCTTCTACCTGAATGGTTTCAAATATTATAGGTGGGTTAAATCAGTTCAGGTTAGTTCAATCTTAGAGTTCTGAAGTGAACCAGATTAACACTTAACCAAGTGTTTATTCTGCCATTAACTTCAGCGGTTGCCTGACAGAAGGAACAGTGGGAAGTCATGGATAATATGTGAGAATACAGCTATTTTTCTGCACAATGTCATCATTATCTTCCAGGCTCTGAAGAGGGAGAAATGCGTAAAGGAGGGATAAATATGGTTGGGGAGGGGTTGGGAAAACATTATTCTGTGGGCTAACATCAATTTTATCATCATTTCTCATCGGAGTCTCTTGAAAAACATGCACATGCAGCTTAACCAATCATTCATCTTCAACCAGTACTTTCCCAAGTGCCACTAAAGCTCCTCCTCACCCTACCTGACAAGCATGTTCATTAAGAGCAGTAAGCGTCCCAGATCTAGAGATCAGAAATGGCACAAACATGTTCAGACTGCATTAACCAATCAAACTGAGGTAAGTGTCTGTGCTTTGCGCTGCCAAATCTATTTCCCTGCTGCCTGTCTCTAATCAGGTAGGTAGCGGAGACTGGGCCAGGCTGGTAGTGTCCCAGCCTGTCCTTTGGGAAGATGGTTTATTGTCAGATCCCTGATGACCCCCCAGTCCCCATGTTCAGCCCCATCTCCTTTCAATTGTTTCATCAGCCAAAAGCCGGTTTCTCACACCCGATAAGTGACAAGCCTCAGACTCCTGCTGACTGGATAATCAAAGCCTTGTCAGACCTGTCAATATCCTGCAGATAGGATAGGACATGGTGAGGAGAAGTATCTGAAGCAGCTACACTCTTCACAGCTCCCACAGAAAAATACAATGCAAAAAACATGAGTAAACGCAACTGGCTGCACTTAATGTTTGTCATAAGGAGGGATTAATCGATTGTACTCCACTGGGACCCAGAACACACAGGTTTCTCTGCTTAGTTAAGAATCTATCCACTTCTAAACCATGACCCTGCTATAGTTTATAAGCCTTGATTTCCTGAATTACATTTAACTTTACCTTTAGTAAAAGACGGCCACTTTCAGCCCCATTTTAATCCGATTCTTTAGAAAAACTTTAAAAATAAATTTTAGCAGAAAAAAAACTAGAATATCTTCATGTGTTTGCTCATCAAGGATTGTTATGTTTGTTTTTATCATTTAAAATGTGAGCAGCCTGGCATATTTCCTGTTCGTTTATCACACCAGCCAAGATTTCCAAGCATCAGAGGTGTTAAGGTGTTGAAAACTACATATGGAAATGATCTTTAGTGTATATTCAAAAGGTCATTGCTCATTTGTGGAAGAATCCAAAAATTCATCAATATTGCTGAAAAATTAACAAATGAAATGAAGAATTCTTGGAAAAAATAGACTGTTTTGTATGTGAGGGTAATAGCAATTAATGATATGAACTTAGTTACATATTGAATAATCCTGGATGGTTGTGGGTGTAGCACAATGCATTTGCAGCCTTTGGCTGGCTTATTTTGATGAAATGTGATGGTTTTACTGAGATGCAGTGTATGAATAGTTTGTCATAATAAGCAGAATATACAAGCTGAGTACACTACACAGGTGAGCAGCCAGTGACAGTACTTATAATTAAAAAGATGGATGAATGACATCAGTAGACAGAAATTACAGGTTTATTCTAGTGCACATTCTGACATCAGAGCCAGAAAAATACACAGTTCTTTTCCCAAAATATTCCACAGGTTTTATCCTGCTGCATAAATCTTATAATCCGTTAGTAGTAACTGGATCAAAATTATTTGAAAACATCACATTTTAAACTCTTTTCACTGCAGGGTAAAAGATAATGCAGTTGTGGCTTGTTGTTATTTCAGTAATCTCTTAAGATCCTTTATTTTGGGCTAGACTTTGCACTTTGCACCGCCACAGCCTGTATCTCGACAGTAATCAGACGGTTTAAAGAAATGGATTCATCCATTCCGCCCGATTACCGCCGAGATGTAATGCCTTAATTTTTACCTTAATTGATCCCGGTGCTGGCGGTGGTGGCAGCGGGCATTCGTAGTCCTCGGGTAAGGCTGGATTGATCCAGACTGGCCGTACTGCACATGTGCGATTTTTTTTTCCCCCAATGCGCATTTGGGATTTTTTTTTTGCGCATGCGCCACGCTGTTCCCCACCCCCCAACACCACCATATTTCGCAATTGAGGAAGGAAGGGGTAATGAGAGAGAGAGGAGGAAAGTTGTGTACGTTTGACGAGTATTCTACTAAAATTAAAATGGCAGAAGATTTAATTGTTGCGATGGATGTGGAGCCCGAGGCGAACGTGAGAGGGAGGAAAAGGACAAAATGTTTCTCAATGGAAGCCCAAGCTGCGCTAGTGCACGAGGTGGAAGCATTCTGGGACTGATTGACTCGTGGCAAGCCCAGCCCTCAAGTATATCAGAGAATATAGGCAGAAATTGCCGAGGTGGTGTCCTCGGTCGCCCAGATCCGTCGGGGGCAAGTCCAGTGCAGTAAACGCTGGAACAACATTGTTTCGGTCGCAAGAGTAAGTAAAAACTTTAATAAATTTAATCACGCAATGATTCATTAGTTAAAATGTAAAAGTGCCATACTGTGCATTTCTTAATATCGCTAAATTTGGAGTTACTATTAAATAATGTTATTATATTGTTTTCCTGTAATTAATAAGATGTGTTTATCATGCATAACTTGGAAGGTGATGGTGCCTTACTAGGACAGTGTTGAAAAGCATTGGGAGTGCTTACTAGTACTTGTGCAATTATATTAAACCATGGTTTTGTCGTATTTTCAGAAAAAATCACTTTCAGCCGAGGCGAGCTTCGCCAAACTTGGGGAGGGCCAGCAGAGCTACAGGAGCTGAGCGACCTGGAGGAGCGGGCTGCAGCACTCACTGGGGCGCATGATCGCTCGGCCACTCATGGTGCTGATCCAGTGCTTCCGCGATGTGAGGAACACAAGATCCCCGGGATGTGCATAATGCTTAAATACTGCATTCTAAAGCTAGTACCATTATGAAATATTAGGAGAATGCCATGCAATCTCTGTAAATTATGTACATGTTCATTGCATGTAGTGTATCTCGGTGAAATATAATGCAGTAATGTTGTGCCTCCTCATATTCTTGCACAATGTAAGCTATAAAATGTAACCTTCATCCTCCCTCTATCTTCCCCCCCCTCACTTCCTCGCTCTTCTGTTTACCTATTCTGTCTTGTTTTATAGCTGAAGTGTTTACAGATGAGCAGGAGCAGGAAGATGAAATTGATCAAGTGCAGGTAATGCTCGACCCTCCACAGGAAGTCGACATCGAGGAGGTGCTACAGTCCATTGAGGGGTCCCTCATGCTTGCGACCACCTCTTCCTCTGTCGAATCAATTTTTCCTGGATTCAGCTCCGAGGAAGTGGCTGGACCAAGCGTTGTGCAGCAGTGCTCACCGAGTGTTGTAGTACCCGTGCCTAATCCGAGGAGGCTGCTTCAGAATGAGATTCGTGCAACAAGACAGGCAGACACACAGATGAACATGGTTGTGCTGACGAGGGCGAGTGTCGACATAGGTCGACAGCTCCTCGAGGCAGTTGGTGCACTCACACAAGAGGTAGCATCGCAATCAGCGCGACATTTGGAGAAGACAGCGGCGCGGATTGGGGTGATGCAGCAAATCGCTGATTCCGTGGTCGCCTTGCGGCGGCCAGTGGAATCGGGGAACGACACTGAACCCCGAGGTGTCGTACCAATCATGCCTACAGCACATGGGAGTCAGGAGAATGCAGATTCTCCACATTCCCCACACTTGGCACTGCCATGGTCATCCCGCCTTCTGCAGCTGCGCTCGGAGCACACTGCTGCACAACGCCCTGACATTGATACAGGTGAGGAGGGGCAGGGTACATGTCTTCTGCAGAAACATCAGGTGTCAGGTGGAGGGGGGTGGGGGGGATGGTCGCAAAAAAAAAAATGTTTCCTGTTTTGGTCAATGATTGTGGGGGGGAGGGGGTGGGCGCGGTGGTGATGGTTGGGTTGGGGGGCGTTGTTGTTCATTGTGAATATAAAAATGTTTCCTGTTTTGTTAACAGGTGGGTGGGTGGTTGTTGTTTATTATGAAAAATTGTTTCCTGTTTGGGGTGTTGTGTGTTTAAAGTGCATAATTTACTTATTTCAATCTTGTTAAATTTTTTTAATTTTAGGTATTTCAAAAATAAACTTTAAAATAATTATTTATTATTTATTAATTTACTTTACACTCAGCCTTTTTCAAAATATATATACATTTTATTGAACTTAACATTTTTTGTGATGTGTCTCACTCACTTTTGCTAAATGAGGGGTCAACAATCAATACAACCAATGCAAGAGTTACAAATAATGGACATTTTAACTGAACTTTTAACTGTTCAAGCAAAGCGTTCATTGTGAGTTGCTGATGTAACAGTCTTGCTGCTGTGTAACTGCCACAGGTCTTCTCCAGCGGTGTTGGGGTGACTGGTATCATGATTTCATCACCAGACTCCTCCTCAACCTCCTGTTCCTCACCTTCCTCTTCCACTTCTCTAACTGGCTCGTCCACTATGTCCTGAGGTGGACCTGCAGTCCCCTGCGGCATTTCCTAGCCCCTTCTGATTGCCAAGTTGTACAACATGCAACGCAACATAATGGACTCTGTGACCTGCTCCACATGGTATTGTAAGTTGCCTCCAGAGTGGACCAAGCATCTGAAGCATTGCTTCAGCACTTCAATTGTCTTTTCAATGATATTGTGTGTGGCTATGTGGCGATGCTTGGCTCCTGTCTGGGGCTTACAGAGGGGGGTCAAGAGCCAGGTGACGAGGCTGTATCCTTTATCACCAAGCATCCAGCATTGACCCTCTGGCTGTCGGAGACAGTGCTCTCATGCAAGATGTGCGCATCATGGATGTTCTCTGGAAAATTGACATTTACTGCCATGATTGTGGTCGACAACAAGCTGCACGTTCAGGGAGTGGAATCCTGCATCCTGTAAAGGTGCTCGCAGGGCGATGTGCATACAGTCTATTGCACCCTGTACCTTAGGGAAGTTTACTATTCTCGAGAATCCCACAGCCCTCTCAGTCTGTGATTCCCTGATCATTGGGAAGTTTATAAAGTCAAACCTTTGTGCGTAAAGCGCTTGTGTCACCTGCCGAATGCAGCAATGTGTGGCATGCTGAGAGATGCAACAAATGTCACCAGCAGATGCCTGAAAGGAGCCCGATGCTGCAGTCACTTTAACCTCAATGGGCAGAGCGGTCCTGATGGTGCTGCTAGGCTGCAGGTCTTCCTTAATTCGCTGGTATATCTCACTGACGACCTCCTTTCAGAAGCGCAGCCTTCTAACGCACGTGTTCTTGGAAAAGTCTAGATATGATTGCTTATCCCTGTAAATGTGCTGCGGGTAAGGTCTCCTCCTCCTCAGCAGTCGACCACCTCTTTGATCGGGCACATAATGCTCTTCAATAAACCTTCTTTCAGCTGTACTCTGCAGAATGTAATTAGCAGCCAGCATTGGTTGAGAAATTACAGGCCTAATTTTTTTAAAAAGGTAAATTTACTGTAAGTTGTTCAAAAATTAATCACATTTCATTAATCTCTCCTCAAATTAAGGCAGATATTTTTATAAACCCCTGAAATTAAAAGTATTCCTGTAAAACAACAATAAAATGCACTAAAAAACAATTTAACTTTAACCTGCAATTTAATTCAGCTTTAGCTCCAATTACAAAATGGCATCCACATCGCTAGGTGGGGGGCAATTAAGTGCACCCTTTTCATAGCAATATTGATAGCGCGTTGTATTCTGGGCGATTCTAAAAATAAAATCCGAAAGTAGCACTGGGCAGTCTTGCGGGCAGTAAACAGGTGGTGCACAACATCCAGGAGGGAAAATTGGGATAGCATCTACTGGGCGGGCGGCTGGCCGGCCATCATTTAACCCCGAAAATACCACCGGCGGTAATCGGGCAATGTATGGCCGCAAGTTTGCTTGTTGATCTAAAATCAGGCGGTAAGGCAATGAAAACATTAAAACGGGCACTAATTCGGGCAATAATTGGACAATAAGAACACGAAAGTCTAGCCCAAAATGTTTAATGCTAGGTTTCTGGCATTTTATTTCACTGTTGCAGAGTGTGTGTCAACCAGCTCCTCAAATGAGTTACTATCAGGCCATTGTGTGCTCAATTAATGTTAAAGATAAAGGCTACGCAGATTACAGTGCAAATGGCAGGAAGGACCCTAGCCTACCTTATTTATGTTATAAAATTGAATCTGGGTTCATTCCAGCCAAAGTAACATAAAACCAATATAAAAACACACCACAGGATTCATGTCTCCAACACTGGCTTTAAACCAGACTGTGGTCAGTATAAGCATTTAAAAGGTACTTCTCCTCAGGATCCTCTGGCGTTACTTAGCGATATGAACAGGAGATGGAAGATTCGAATGGCTTCATCTCATGTTACGTCACAGCGTGAATCGTGCCCAAGTATGCCTTCGTCAGTGGCCCAAGATGCCCTGCACTGGCTGCCCTCTGTACCCCGATCACTTTTTATTTCAGAGTTACTTCAGCTGCTAGTATAAAGAAGGTGAAAGTTGGCTTGGAGAAAGTACAACCTGTAAAAGCATTTTTGTATTATATTGCTGCAGACAAATCCCAGGCCATTAGCATTGCAAAACACACCCCTATTGTAATGCTCTTTCCCAGCTATCTCCTAGCTCAATTACAGCAGCCTGCTCTCCTGCCAACCATCTACCATCACAGAAAATCTAACAAATTCTCGGAAATATGAAAGGTTTTGATATAATTTTGTAGAGTGGGTATTTTTTTTCAACATTGTCTTATTTATTCCATGATTCAAATTTGCTGAGTTTCTCACCAGAATTCACTGAACAGTGCCCTATCACATTGTTATACACAGTGATCAGAAACATGCTGGCATTTTTCCAAAACAATTGAAAGTGTCAAAATATAATTGCATGCTGAAAACTCAAGCAATGTGTGGTGGGATGATCAGAGACCAATAGTTGGTCAAAGGTCATTACCGTCTCCTGTTCAGAAATAGAAACTTTAAGATGGATTTTTTTGTATATCTGCATATGCAATAGGAAACTCCAGGTTTCCTGTTCCATACAGATTTGCTTACAGGACACTATAAAAGCAAAATGACAATATTTATAATGTTGCTGTTGTATGTTGTTATTTTCACACAATTTATAAAGTAGAAATACTCCCCTATCCTAAACCAATGTGTAAAACCTAATAAAACTTCCAACTTGTGACAAAAAACAGAAAGCCCTTTTTGAATTTCAAACATATAACAAGGGGAAGTCTGGTTCGCTCTGCTATTACTGGGATTAGGATTAGTCGTTTGCCTGGCTCAGCACTTGAACCTGGGATAGGGAACGACAAACACTGATCATCTCACTCTGCTACAGATATTGCTTTTGGAACAGTGTCAGTGGCCTGGCCCACCCCATCTTTCTAGTTGTAGGTATATGTTTGGAGTTATTAACATGAACAATTTACAAATCAGCAGCTGGAAAGATAAGAATGAGAACCTGTTCCGTAAGTGTGTATTGTGTATGGTGCACTTGAACCGAAATAATGATTTTCATTGCATACTTAACAGAACAAGCTTCCACAGAAATTAATCAAGTAAACTGCTGGCATGTAAAAATAACAATGCACCTATATGGGGTAAAACAAATCAGGTAAATAATTTCCATGCAAATATTTGGATACCTGAGCTACCATCTTGAAAGCAATGGGTATGTGCGCATCACAAAATGGAAATAATTAAACATTTTAGGACATAATGGGGCCGAAATTGCCCACCATCCTAAACGAGGTGCACCTACTGCTTTTGGCGTGCATTACTGCCGCAATGGATGTGGCGGCCATTAGAGCAAAATTCAGCATTTTTGCTGAAAAAAAGGAGTGGAGCGGTATTGGTGGCAGGAATGGGCTGTTTGCAGCGGTGTAGGGACGATGTGACCGATTGGGCCGCGAAATTCAGCTGATGTCCATTTACTAATAAGGGGGCAGCTGCTCCCTGGCCTTCTTAAAGGGCAGGTTTTGCAGCTAGGCCCTGAGCACTGAGTTTGTCTCTGTTGCTTGCGAAGGAATGGCTAATGCAGGAAGTTTAAGGAGGGCCAGACGCTTCTCGGATGTTGAACTTGACACCCTGGTCCAAGCTGTGGAAGGAAGGAGGCACGTTCTGTACCCCAACACAGGCAGACCCCAATCGCACCGTCTTTGTGACTGCCTGGAGAAAGATCACTGTGGAGGTGTTGGGGACCTCCGTTCATGACCGCACCGCCACCCAATGCCGCAAAAGGCTGAACGACATCACTCGACTGATGAAAGTGAGTATGTGTTCCCCCAACTCCTCACCTTCCATCTGCGAGCCTCTCCTTCACCTCTTATTTCCCACCTTCACTATATAGTCACTGAAGCAGCACTTGATTGTTGAGGCCTGTATATATATGGTGTATACTTGCAATGGAGACTCCCTTTCATGTGAGAGTTACACCCGCATGTAATGGACCCACACTTGCACTAATTGCTGAGGCCTCATGACACTGCTATTCAGCAACCCTTCTGTGCTTTGCAGGCCAAGGTCTCCCACAACCGGTTGGAGTAACAGAGGACAGGTGGGGCGAGCCCGATATCCAGCAGCTGAGTGACATAGAAGAGAGGGTACAGCGGCTAGTGGGTCCACGTGTTGCCTTCCCTGTGGCAGCCAGTCATGTGGATCCCACTGGGGGCAGCATTGGTAAGTGAAGGCCTTCCATTAATACCATCTATCCCTGAAAGTCCAAGCGCCTAACAGCCAATTGCTTATGATTGTGTGCAAGTTGCTAGCTGCATGGTGCAATGCCCTACCTCACCCTAACGGGACCCCTTGTGCCATTTATGATTGCAGATGAGACCCCAAGTGCGAGCCAGAGTCAGGACGAAACCCTTGAGGCGAGTGCACACATTGGCGGCAAGTCCGATGAGGGCGAGGAAGAGGGGGACAGTGCTGCTAGCACCGCGTCACTGCTTCCTACACTCGCATGCACCAGCTCAGATACTGGGAATATGCGGTCGGGTCAGTTAGATTTAGCAGAGGGGTCTGCACTGGATGATGCACCGGGGCCTAGCGGGCTGCAGCATGGTCAAGGTCAAAGGCAATATTGGCGAGCCAGCAGCCAAGTGCACAATGGGTAGCCCTTGCCTCCAAGGAGCTAGTCACAATCTTGGTTTGGCCCAGCAAAGACGCCTGGCACACTGGTCTAGCGCAGGATGAAAGCATCGTGGCTGCTGCCAGGATACCGGGCATCAACTGCCATGATTTTGTGGTGTGATCGCACATCAGCTGGACATTGAGGGAATGGAATCCCTTGCGGTTTCTGAAGATCTCGGGATTGCTCTGCAGCACCCTCAATGCCACATGGATGCAGTCTATGGCGCCCTGAACCCTGGGGAAGCCCGCTATCTTCATGAATCCAGTCTGCCGCTCCAACTGCTTCTCCCTGCTCATAGGGAAGCATATGTAGTCCTTCCTCCTCTTATACAGAGCATCTGCCACCTGATGGATGGAGCTATACGCGATGAACTGGGTGATGTTCGAGATGTCTGCTATCCCAGCTTGAAAAGATGCAGTCGCATAGAAATTGAGTACGATGGTCACCTTTAATGCAATGGTCAGAGCTGTCCTCAACCTTGTTTGAGGCTGGAGGTCTGGCTGCAGAAGATTGCACAGCTCCCTTACGATGTCCTTGCAGAACTGCAGTCATCCGTAAGGTCCATGTATGAGAACTGCTGTCTGTAGACCCTTTGTCCATAGGGCCTTCTGCCACCATGTCTATGTTCGCGTCTTCCTCTGACAGCTGCCCCATTACTTTCTCCCTCCTGCTCTTGTTGGTCCTCACCTCTGCAACCTGCTGCTGGCAAGCATCTGCCTCCTGTGCATGCTGCCTCCTGCCCATCTGGCCTACTATGTGGTGCGGGGGGTCTGCGTACCTGACCCTCCTCCTGAAGGCAGGCCCTTCCTGAGATCTTTCCTAGTGCACCTCTCTGGGTTCTGTTCTGTCACCATCTCCATGGTCTTCTACATGTTCCTCAGCCATGTGTGCTGCGTCCCTTGCCCGCTGCCTCTTCAGCCATTGGAGCCGGCGCCGCCTTCTCCTGCGTGCCTCCCTGCCACGCACAATGTGCAGGAGGCATCTCGCTGCCATCACTGAGCCCATTTAGTTCTCCTCCATAAGCCCAGCTTCCTCACTCACAGCTCCCTGTTGTAGAGTGTGAAGAGCCTGGGCCATTATCACTCAATCCCACTGTCAATAAAGCTACTGAAAATGGTTGAAAAAATCAGAAAAAATCTCCCCGACAAGAATGCTGCATGCCTTTAAATGCCGCTGGCGGTCTTGAGCAAGCATCGTGTACTGACCCAAAAACCTGTTGTTGCCACCGACAGGCGGCCAGAAGAGGATTTAATTTAATTTCCGGGAGGGTCCGAGGCTGTGCGCAATCCGATGACGTCGTTAACGACGCAGCTACAGGAGCGGGGCGGAAGTGGGAGGAGCAGGGCGGATACCTCACCATCGGGAAATCCATGAGGGCAATGCCGCGAACGTCAGCCAGCCCGCCGCGACTCAGCAGCCGTTCCGCATCGACCCATGGCTGCTGATTTCAGGCGGCCAGCGACTTTATAGAAAGGGACAATTTCGGCCCCAACATGTGCAATCTTTTGAAATATTATTGACTTTTTGAAGAAGCAGTTTGTCCTGCTAAATTGTCTTGCCAAACACTTTTATCAGTTTCAGTGTATGATATATTCACAGAGCACAGCACACACAGCTTTCTATAATGGCAGACAGCATCTCAGAAGTTCCGGAAGCTTCTGCTCAGCTGACTCATTTATTCACCTTTAGTTGGAGTAACACAATACATCCACATCCACAGTGTGGAGCTACAACATTACAAGCTTACAGACATTACACTTCTCTCTCCTTAATGAAGAAGTTATTATAACAAACATCATGCATAACTTGTTTATACATAACAAAGGATATGGACTTATTTTGCCATATTTACAAATTTAGCTTAACCACTTGTTTTCTGTTTCGAAGAGGATACCTTCTTTTCAAACATGGTGTCGAATTTAAACTCATTCGAGGCTCATCCTGAGGAACGTTTTCCTCCAAGGGATTTCCTTGATTTTCATTTGAACTCACTCTAACTTCAGACTGTTTGTTTTCTTGACTCAGACTCTGACTTAAATTCTGATTTTCTCTTGGATTTGTTTCCAGTACATTGGATGTAGGATATGCTACTGGTATATCAAAACTATCTGATGAGTCAGAAATAATTGAATCATTCTCACCTTCAACTCCTTCCATGTCTATAGATAAAATATGATCAATATGAACAAATCTAACCTGTCCATTATCAAACATCTTTACCAAATATGTGCGAGGACGACATATCTTCACCACTCTGCCTAGTAACCACTTTAATCATTTATGGTGATGGTTCTTCACTCTCACCTTCTGATTTAATTTCCCACTTCTCTCTTTTACTCTACCTCTATTATGATTCTCTTTCTGTCTTAATTGTGTCTTTTCTACGGACTGTGCCAAATTTGGTTTTAACACCGAGAATCTGGTTCATGGCTTTCGTCTGAGAAACAACTCTGCTGGTGTTCTACCTATAGTTGTGTGAGGAGTATTATGATACATAATTAGAAAAATAGCCAATTTGTGATCCAATGACAATTGTCGTTTCTTTGGATTTGGATCTAACATTTGTTTTATGAGGGCACATTTTACAATTTGTACAGTGCGTTCTGCTGCACCATTCGAAGCAGGGTGATATGGTGGAACCTTGGTATGTTTCACACCATTTTTGCTCGTGAACTGTGCAAATTCTTTGGAACGGAATTGTAGTCCATTATCCGAAACTATTTCTTCTGGGAGGCCAAATGAAGAAAATAAACTTCGCAAAATGTCTTATGTTTTACTTGTTGATATTTTCCACATTGGAAACACCTCGACCAACTTCGAATGGCTATCAATCACAATGAACAATTGTTGTCCTTCTCACTCAGCAAAATCAATATGTAGCCTTTGCCACACCCTGGGAGGCCATTTCCATGGTTATAATGGTACTGATGGTGATTGCTTGCTTACCGATTGACATGTCGTACACTGACTCACGATGTACTCTATATCTTTATCAAGACCTGGCCACCATAAATAACTGCGTGCAAAACTCTTGGTCAAGCACATTCCCAGGTACTGGTCATGGAGGTCACCTAATAATTTAGACCTGAATTTATTTGGTATAACCACTTTTGCACTCCACATGATACAATCTTTATCGACTGATACTTCATTCCTACGAATGAAGAATGGATGAATATCTTTGTCTGTTACCTGGTTTGGCCATCCATTTGCAACATAATCATACACCTTTGACATCACTGGGTCACGTTTGGTTGCTCGACCAATCTCTTCAGCTGTGACTGGCAGTTCATCAATGTATGAAAAATAGAACACTTCTTCCCTATTCGGTGTAACTTGTGATGGGGAAGGCAATCTAGACATTGCATCAGCATTACTGTGATCAGCTGATCGTCTGTATTCAATATCATAAATATATACTGACAAAATCAAAGTCGATCTCTGCTGGCTGCAGCTAATGTTGGAACTGGGGACTTTGGATGGAGGATTGCTGTCAGGGGCGTATGGTCTGTAATGACAGTAAAATTATGACCATACAAGTATTTGTGGAACTTTTTTACCCCCAAAATTAATGCTAATGCTTCCCTTTCAATTTGCGCATAATCCACTCTCACTGGCACTGAGAGTGCGTGAAGCAAAAGCAATTGGTCTCTCCTCCCCACTAGTTAATACATGAGAGATTACTGCCCCAACTCCATACGGAGAGGCATCACATGCCAGCTTAATCTCCTTAGATATGTCATCAAAGTAACTGATCACACTTGGTGTTGAGAATCTAATTGTATATTCTACATTTTTAGAACTGGCAGACCAATTGAACAAATACTTTGGTTCTGTCTTCACGAAGGAAGACACAAATAACCTTCCGGAAGTACTAGGGGACCGAAGGTCTAGTGAGAAAGAGGAACTGAAGGATATCCTTATTAGGCGGGAAATTGTGTTAGGGAAATTGATGGGATTGAAGGCCAATAAATCCCCGGGGACAGATAGTCTGCATCCCAGAGTACTTAAGGAAGTGGCCCTAGAAATAGTGGATGCATTGGTGATCATTTTCCAACAGTCTATCGCCTCTGGATCAGTTCCTATGGACTGGAGAGTAGCTAATGTAACACCACTTTTTAAAAAGGGAGGGAGAGAGAAAGCGGGTAATTATAGACCAGTTAGCCTGACATCAGTAGTGGGAAAATGTTGGGATCAATTATTAAGGATGAAATAGCGCATTTGGAAAGCAGTGACAGGATTGGTCCAAGTCAGCATGGATTTATGTAGGGGACAGCATGCTTGACAAATCTTCTGGAATTTTTTGAGGATGTAACTAGTAGAGTGGACAAGGGAGAACCAGTGGATGTGGTGTATTTGGACTTTCAAAAGGCTTTTGACAAGGTCCCACACAAGAGATTGGTGTGCAAAATCAAAGCACATGGTATTGGGGGTAATATATTGACGTGGATAGAGAACTGGTTGGCAGACAGAAAGCAGAGAGTCGGGATAAACGGGTCCTTTTCAGAATGGCAGGCAGTGACTAGTGGAGTGCCGCAGGGCTCAGTGCTGGGACCCCAGCTATTTACAATATATATTAATGATTGAGACAAAGGAATTGAATGGAATATCTCCAAGTTTGCAGATGACACTAAACTGGGTGGTGGTGTGAGCTGTGAGGGGGACGCTAAGAGGCTGCAGGATGTCTTAGACAGGTTAGGTGAGTGGGCAAATGCATGGCAGGTGCAGTATAATGTGGATAAATGTGAGGTTATCCACTTTGGGGGCAAAAACGCAAAGACAGAATATTATCTGAATGGTGGCAGTTTAGGAAAAGGAGAGGTGCAACGAGACCTGGGTGTCATGGTTCATCAGTCATTGAAAGTTGGCATACAGGTATAGCAGGCGGTGAAGAAGGCAAATGGTATGTTGGCCTTCATAGCTAGGGGCTTTGAATATAGCAGCAGGGAGGGCTTGCTGCTGTTGTACAGGATCTTGGTGAGGCCTCACCTGGAATATTGTGTTCAGTTTTGGTCTCCTAATCTGAGGAAGGACGGTCTTGCTATTGAGGGAGTGCAACGAAGGTTCACCAGACTGATTCGCGGGATGGCAGGACTGACATATGAGGAGAGACTGGATCAACTGGGCCTTTATACATTGGAGTTTAGAAGGATGAGAGGGGATCTCATAGAAACATATAAGATTCTGACGGGACGGGACAGGTTAGATGCGGGAAGAATGTTCCGATGTTGGGGCAGTCCAGAACCAGGGGACACAGTCTTAGGGTAAGGGGTAGGCCATTTAGGACTGAGATGAGGAGAAACTTCTTCACTCAGAGTTGTTAACCTGTGGAATTCCCTGCCGCAGAGAGTTGTTGATGCCAGTTCATTGGATATATTCAAGAGGGAGTTAGATATGGCCCTTACGGCTAAGGGGATTAAGGGGTATGGAGAGAAAGCACGAAAGGGGTACTGAGGGAATGATCAGCCATGATCTTATTGAATGGTGGTGCAGGCTCGAAGGGCTGAATGGCCTACATCTGCACCTATTTTCTATGTTTCTATTTTATAGTGAACTAACATTGTGCTCTCTACCAATTTGCTTTTACACTCCTTGAATGCTTCTTTTGGCCACTTCCAATGGACCTGTTTTTTCAATAGTTCATTCAGTGGATGTAATACTGTAGCCAAATTTGGTAGGAACTTCCCATAATAGTTCAAAAAGACCCAAGAATGAACGAAGTTCAGTGACATTTCTGGGAGTGGGTGCATTTCTAATTGCATCCAGTTTTCCCATGGTTGGATGTAAACCATCTTTGTCTATTCTGTACTCTAAGTACTCCACTGAGTTTTTAAATAACTCACACTTACCAGCAGACACTCGTACTCTGTGCTTCTCTAGCCGCTTAAGGACTTCATTCAATATGTTATTATGAATTTGCCTATTTGGTGCTGAAATTAGTATGTCATCTAAATAACATACTACCCCTTCAATACCTTGCAAAATCTGGTTCATCACCCTTTGGAACATGGCAGGGGCGGAAGACACTCCAAACGGTAGCCTATTAAATTGATATAGGTCTAGATGAGTATTTATAGTCAAGCATGACTTGGACTCCTCATCTAGTTCAAGCTGTAAGTAGGCATTCGTAAGATCCAGTTTTGAGAAGATCTGACCACCCGTCAGTGTTGTGAACAAATCTATATTTAGCAATGTATTGGGGACATTACTCTCTAGAACCTGGTTTAAGGTTACTTTATAATCACCACACAATCTTACCTTACCATCGGACTTAGGTACAACAACAATGGGCATAGCCCAATTACATTGATCTATCTTACAAATAATGTTCTCAGTCTCTAGTCTTTTGAGTTCTTGCTCAACTTTTTCCTTGAGTGCATATGGTATGGAATGTGGCTTGCAGTAAACTGATCTAGCATCCTTCTGTACCCTGACACTCACCTTGAAGCCTTGGATCGGACTGCCTGTTTCGCAGAATACCTTCGGATAGCTCTTGATAACATCATCCGTTGATGCAAATCTCGTTTCAACACGAAAAATCTCACTCCAATCCAATTTCAGTGATCTCAACCAATTTCTTCCTAGTAAGGCAAGCAATCTCAAAAGTCAAGTCATCCATCGTCGATAACTTTCTTCTGATCGCATCATTTTTCATCCCACAAACAAAACAGTCCCGCAATGCTCAGTTTTGAAAGTTTCTGAAATTACAGTGAATAGATAGCTTTTTTAATGTTACAATGTACTCACTGATATTGTCATCAGTCTTTTGATTTCATATACCGAAACGTTACCTTTCAGCAATTTCTAATGGTTTCGGGTTGTAATGCACCTCCAGCTTCGTTAAAATCTCTTTCAGCATTGTGTCCGTTGGCTTATCAGGCACAAGCAGATTTATCAGCGTTTCATACAATTCCGGACCCGCTTCAGATAAGAAAATCGCTCTCTTACATTCCAACATAGCCCGGTTCTGGTCAGCGTTCTCTGGAACGTCGATTATATTATTTGCAGTGAAATACATTTCTAGCTGGTCCACATATGCCTTAAACCTTTCCTGATCTCGTTTATATTTACCTACGTGTTCCATTACTGCTATGGGTGCCGCCATTTTGTCTCTGCAGTGCAGACAATGTGCTTGTTTTTTTACCTCGGATTTTGTAGCTATTTCCAAAGACAGAGAAGCTTCCAAAGTCTCTCTGTCAGCGAGCTGAATCCTTCACCAACAAAATTTCAGCTTTATATCATCTGAAAAATCCCATCTCGTCGCCAAATGTGATATATTCACAGAGCACAGCATCTCAGAAGGTCCGGAAGCTTCTGGTCAGCTGACTCATTTATTCACCTTTAGTTGCAGTAACACAATACGTCCAAATCCACAGTGTGGAGCTACAACATTACAAGCTTACAGACATTACACAGTGTCACTGTATTACAAACCTAATTTTAAATCTTGATATGGGGGGAAAGAATTGCTCTGGTTGCTATATGTAGCAACATTGTAAAAGTATTCAAGAAGAATATAATTACAATTTCACTACACATCGCGACCAAAGCAATTCTTCCCTATCATCTTACCAACAAAGTCATTGCAAAAGGTCACGTTCCAATGCAAGCTCACCCGAGCGGTCAATATTGGCAATGAACAGAGTTTTCAGAATAGCTATTGCTGGCAGAGCATGCCTGGAACCTCCTATTATGTGATAGCCCCTTAAATCAGTATCAGATCACAGTTCAAACCAAAATTTAATTGTTCTTCTCCTTATATGTGTCAGCTGTGGCTCAGTAGGTAGCACTCTCGCCTCTGAGTCAGAAGGTTGAGAGTTTAAGTCCCACTTGAGCACAAAAATCTATGCTGACACTCCAGTGCAGTACAGAGGGAGCATTGCACTGTCGGAGGTGCCATCTTGTGGATGAAATGTTAAACCGAGGTCCTCTCAAGTGAATATAAAAGATCCCATGGCACTAGTTAGAAGAAGAGCAGGGGAGTTATCTGGCATCCTGGCCAATATTTATCACTCAATAAACATAACAAAACCAGATTATCTGGTCCTTATTACATTGTTGTTTATGGGAGATAGCATGTGCGCAAATTGGCTGATGTGCTTCCTACATTTCAACAGTGACTACACTCCAAAAGTAATTCATTGGCTTTAAAGCGCGTTGAGACATCCGATGGTCATGAAAGGCGCTATATAAATATCTTCTTTCTTTTCTTTTATATCTGCTGCACTGCCATTTTGACTGTTGTGGTATGGTAGAAGCTTTCTGAATGACATCATCACACCTGAGAAAGTATGATGCAGTACTAGGGTTACATTTTTAGATTAATTCAGGTATAAAGTCCATCAAAAATGATATAGTTCAAATCCAAAGCCCCTCTCCTAAATTAACATTTTGGTTGATATCCAAAGGGTTAGTGGGGACAGCAAGAAGAAATGGCATCAACTGCTAAAAATAAAATACCTCAGATGCATAGATTGGGCTCCTGCAAACAGCCTCATAAGTGGACTTTGTCATTCTGGATTTATATGAACCTTATAGGAACCGGGATTGAAGCACTTTTGAGGAATATAGTGAATTATACTTTATAGATTTCAAGTTTTTCACAAAATCTTTTCTATTTTTATTGCCAGTATGGTTACAACAGTAGTGGGTGAACCGACTGTTGGTCCTCCATCATTTGAAGTGGCATTGAATCAGGCAGCAGCCCATGCAACATTTGGACAGAGACCTGATGAAGCAATATTGACCAATACTGGGAGTGATGTTGTACCATATTCAGTACTGGGCTCTCTGATTTATAATTTGACAGCATAGTTTTTTATCAGCTCTTTAATGTCCTCATCTGGTGATGTTGCTTTGATTGCTCTGGGTTGGTTTTAACAAAAAGTGGATTATCGGCAAAAGGATTCAATGTTTGCTAGTTATTTGGGGTTAACTAAAGTAGTAAAAAAAAATACAAATTGAAAAAGGCGACTATACAGTGACCAAGTGTAATTAGTTGTACTAGACACGATGCACTGTGTCCAGGGAAAAGGTTTGTGTGCGATGTTCTGTGACATTGCCTCGGAACAATGATCAACAGCAGTTCAGAGATTCCAGAACTTCTGCCTGTCACTGGGCTTCTTCAATTGATCGTTTTAAAGTGCTACTGCCAGCACTAGAAGTAAAGGCTGGAAATGATGAAATAAACCTTGTCTCTATTTGTGTCACCACCTTTTTGCTTCAGTACACAATACTAAGAATGAAAATGTTGCGGTTTCCCACCTCCATTTGACTGCTGTACCTATGTGTACAGAACCAAACTTGAGAATGAGTTCACTGTCTACAGGTCTTGCTCATTTAACACAAGGGAGAAGAGATCTTTCCTAAAATAACATATCCCCCTGAGGAGTCCAAAGCAATTCTACACGGATCATTTGCGCGCCTCCCGCCAGATCAACGTTTAGATTCCCTTTGGCTGGCTCTCGCTGTCCTGTTTCCTCTTCTAGCTGTGACATTGGAGTACTCTGGACTGTTGTCTGCTCCATGGCCACTGCCAATGTCTTTATAAAGGACTGATGGCTGCAAGTGCATTTCTGCAGGGTGGGACTGGTCCTGTAGGTTTTCTTCACCTGCTGTCATTCCAAGTTAAAACCCTCTGCTCCCACTCAGTGCTCCAGCACCCAGACCTCCATGGTACTATACCTGTTAACTGTTCTATTTTGTACATTCACCATTGAAAATGTTCTGCAAATCACTTCACTTATATGAGAGGAAAGACTGGAATTGTTTTGAAAGCAGCATATAACCTTCAGTACTGAGGACTGAATGACCTATGCCTGTTGACAGGCAGTTTGATTTGGTTCTGGTTTCTCAATCTGTTCACTGCAACCATGTAAACACTGCAGATTCGCCTGTTGTAAAAGTGCAAGCTTGTTGCAGAGTACAACCTTCCACCTCCGCCACTCACATTTATTCTTGCTTTGTGGTGCAGAATGCAAATTCTGTCTGTATAAACATCCTAACAAATCTGCTCATAGTCCGAGATGGAATCCCCCCTTGTTTCCTGAAAGTTTGAATAATGGCCCTGTCATTGTTTCCGACTTGTATGGTAGAAATGGAACCATTCTGACGATTACAGTTTGATTGCTAACAACGTGAGAAATTGTGGACTAGACCCTGTGATTCCACTGCCACAAAACATATCTTTTTAAAGCCAAAATTACTGTATATCAAAGTATATAGTACATGAGACTATTTTTCTCGATCTACAGAATTAAGGAAGAAGAAAAGCATACAAATGCATAATCCAACTGGTATTGGCATTGTAACGTGCCTCAGCTTGGTATGCAATACTGGCACACTAGCAACGTCTTAAGTGTAACGAAGCCATTATTTAAACGTAACAAAGTCTATTTATCCAAACACATTTTTTTCAATTTTGTTTTCTATAGCTTCTGGAAGATTAAATCTATACCTCAATAAACTCATGCTTTAATTATGATAGGATTAGAGAGCATTGACTGAAAAACCATGTAGAAATATTCAAAGAAATCAAATCTATTAAAAACTGTCCTTAATCACATACTGAAGCACTATCAATTTCTTTTAAAAAGTAGATGAAAACTAATTATTCTGAAATGTTATATGCACTTTGACAATCTATAGCAGAAGCAAATAAAATCCAAAATCTATTTTGATTGTCTGTACAAACTCAACATTTAGTCTGGGATATCAATTAAGATCTATTTCCTTCCATCTACCTCGAATTTCTCTGAGCCATAATGGGTTTACAAAGTTATGATTCAACCTGTGCCTCAATTTTTCATTAAAGATGATTAAAAAAATCTCCCTGTACAAAGAGGCAGTGTTTGAACCCCTGGTGATTGCAGTCTGTCTAAAAGCATGAATGAAAATTCTTACAGCAGCCTAACACCAGTCCATGGTGAGGCCAATCTATGGTGAGGCCACAAGTTAACAATTCATTCCATGTCCCTCAGTTAATTATGCTATTAAATCTCCTTTAAATGTGCAGCAAATCTTGCCTTATTAGTACCATTCTGACCAGAAAAAGCAATGTTATTCAATAACAGCAACCAAATTGGATTTTAAGGTAGAAAATATTTCTTTTTTTGTCAATTACTCTGTCATAAACTCTCCCACAAGCTATATCATCTCCTGAGGAAAGGCTCTGCAACATTTATCTCTGTCCTCCCAAAGGTAAATCAAAAAGAAGTTCAGAATACCTATCTGAACTCAGACCGTATGTTATTAATCCATGACCAGGTGTTGTCCTGGGCATAACATTTCTAAGGTCCCAGCAGTTCAGAAACAATAACGTTCCACACAGCATTGGATCTGATTATCCTTACTTATTCCATTTAGCCCTCAATCTTGTTCCTACTCAGATATTTGTCCAGCTCTCTCTAAAAAAAACTGCTTTAGTCAGGTGCATTCCAAATAGTCACAACTCTGCGGGGTAAAAGTTCCTTTTAATTTCGATTTTTAAACTCCCAACTTAATAGAATTTGGCTAGTCACAATATTTCTGCAGTTGTTTATTTGCTCAGCCACTCACTTCAATGCACTTTTCTTCAGCTAAACCTTCATTATCTCCCATCCAGTGTCAGCTGTGGCTCAGTGGGTAGCACCCTTGCCTGAGTCAGAAGATTGTGGCTACAAGTCCCACTCCAGGGACTTGAGCACAAAATAATCGAGGCTGACACTCCAGTACAATGCTGATGGAGCACTGCACTGTTGGAGGTGCCATCTTTCAGATGAGATGTTAAACTGTGGCTCTGTCTGCTCTCTCAGGTGGACGTAAAAGATCCAATGGCACTATTTTGAAGAAGAGCAAGTGAGTTATATCCGGTGTCCTGGCCAATATTTAAGCCTCAATCAACATAACAAAACAGATTATCTGGTCATCATCACATTGTTGTTTGTGGGAGCTTGCTTGTGCAGAAATTGGCTGCCGCTTTTCCTGCATTACAACAGTGACTACACTCCAAAAGTACTTCGTTGGCTGTAAAGCATTTTGAGAAGTTGTGAAAAGCGCGATATAAATCCAAGTCTTTTTCATTTCTACTGCTATGGCCCCACCTTTGCTCCATCAAGTCCAAGGAGCACAGACATAAGCATATCTGATGCTCATCCGTCACCAGATTTGACTGGATCACATCAAGCTAGGCTTCACAATCCTCTGCCAAAACTACTCACTATTCTAGTGTCAACCTAGAGAGCAAATATAACCTCGGAAAGTTTTTTTCCATTACCAACTAGCTCCTGATACTTTTCTCCTCTGCCCCCTATACCATCATCTCTAACAACATGCAGAAGGAGTTCATGGATTTCTGTCACCAAGACAGAGACCATCTGTTCAGCTGTCTCTGCTCCTTTCTTCACCTAACCTTTGCCAACCAAACCAAGCCTCTCCCTAAGGCACCACCCTCCCATGCTCTGAGCTTCCATCTCGCTTTCTGTGTGGTTCCTCTCCCATCTCCTTTCAGGGCTAAAAAGCTAAAATATCTGCAGACTTTATGAATATCTCAGATGACGGATACTGAAGATCAGTCTTCTGGCTTTAGTCTGCATGGCCGCCAGGACTTGAACAGTTTTTTGGCAGCCAGAATTGGCAGTATTCAAGGTGCAGTCTGACAAGGGCATTATAATGTCTAATCACTGTCTCCTCTGACTTATTTTTGACTAGGTAACTCAACATCTGTTAGCTTTGTTGCTGTTCTGCATTGGTTGGTCATGTTTGGCATCGTGTCTACTAAGTCTCCTGGGGGCCGAAATTGCCCCTTGTTATATTCCCATTAGCAACTCAGGGGGGTCGCTAATGGGGCACAAGGCACTTTTCACCAGGGGAGTGGGGGCGCTACCTCCTCTCAGGAAATTGCCTTGGTGTTTGTGGAGCCACTACCACGGCCACACCGCGCCCCACGGTTAGTGCCCCGGGCCGCCGTGCAACTGCCGAACCCTTAAGAGGAAATTTGTCCTGCGGGCCGTGAGGCTAGCGCGAGTGGATGTCACTGCCAGCTTCAAGGGTCGCAAAGCTGCCAAACATCCGCTCTCAAGGCGCTCCTTAAAGGGGAGGGTGCCAGTGCCCCGGGCCACCATCTTTTTTTTCAGCCGACTGTTGGGTCGGCTCAACAATGGCGCCCCAAGCGTGGTCCGGACCACCATCGCGCAGCCCGGCACTCCGTCTTGGGTGCTGGGCTGCAGGCCTAGTCATAGGCTGACCTGGTGCCCTCGTGGAGACCATCGGAGGCCTTGCAGAGTGCGCAGTGGCCCTCCCCGTTAATTGAAAGGGAAGGGCGTTGAAGTGCGTCAGCGCTATGTAGAGCATCCACGTAGCACTTCCTTCAGCGCCCCAGTAATGCCCTGGTTACCGCCCCCAAAGGAAGTGTAACGCGCGATATTGCGCTCCGCTCCTTTGGGGCGGGACTTTTGCGTCGGGTGCTAAAAGTCTCGGCCCCAGAAGGTTACCGCCTCCAATCAGGACGCAGGATAATTTCGCCCCCTGGTTTTTTTTCAGCTTCATCCATAGCTATTTCAACACCATTAATAAAGAACTTGTGTCATCTGTTTTTTCCTGGTTCCTTTGTGTAGCACTTTTCACTTGTTCGCATTCAATTTAATTTTGCCATTGTTCTGCCCACATATGTATCGTGTCCAACTGATTCTATGGCCCGGAATTTCCTTGAAAGTTTCAGCACAACTTAGGCTTAAGAACAATGTTGCGCCATTATTTTCCGAGAAAATTCTGTGGCAGCAGTTTGCTCCTCCATTCTACATTCCGCCCGACTTTCCTTCCCTTGACTTCAAAGGAAAGAAAAATCAGGGAAGGTGTATGACAGGAGACTGACTCCCGACCACCACCACCATTTTCCAGCTATGCTGAAATTGAATTTTACCCTCCTTTCACTGGGAGCACGGAGACAGTGGTATGAGAGTGCAGAACCAGAAAAGAGAAAACAGGGTATCTGACACACAGCTGCTCATGGATCAAGATCATGGGCAGTCAGAACACATTTGGAAGGACTATTAAGAGATCTGCTCACCTGAAAGATTGTTGCTTCATGATTTATTGTTACAATATTAGAAATTGAAAGTGTGTAAGATATTTTGGTACAGATTAATAGTACAATGTTAGGCAAAGTAATTTGATCCATTTTTACTTAGCTGAAAACTGAAGTAACCACCACTTCTGCTTATTGTCATCACTCTGATTTTTGAAAGTAGAAAACATCCCACAGATTACTAAAATACAGCTTTAGGTCTCATTATCGCTGTTCGAATGTTTACATGGAAGCTGCAAACAATATCTTCTATATTGTGATAGGGAAGAAACCCACAGTAACTTTAAAGAATAATAGAAAACAATGGCCCATAATTTGCTGTCAAAATAAAGATGAGGCTAATGGTGCTCTCCATTATTTGTGCACAATTGCTACAACAACTTCAGGCGAGGGAAGATGTGTGGTTAAAGGTGGAAATCCAAAAGTTGCTGCCCCGACAACATCCTGACTGTTATGCTGAAACATAGAAACATACCTACAAACATAGAAAATAGGTGCAGGAGTAAGCCATTCGGCTCTTTGAGCCTGCACCACCATTCAATATGATCATGGCTGCTCATTCACCTCAGTACCCTTTTCCTGCTTTCTCTCCATACCCCTTGATCCCTTCAGCCATAAGAGCCATATCTAACTCCCTCTTGAATATATCCAACGAACTGGCATCAACAACTCTCTGCGGTAGAGAATTCCAAAGGTTAACAACTTTCTGAGTGAAGAAGTTTCTCCTCATCTCGGTCCAAAATGGCTTACCCCTTATCCTTAGATTATGACTCCTGGTTCTGGACTTCCCCAACATCGGGAACATTCTTCCTGCATCTAACCTGTCCAGTCCCGTCAGAATTTTATATGTTTCTATGAGATCCCCTCTCATTCTTCTAAATTCCAGTGAATATAAGCCTAGTCGATCCAGTCTTTCTTCATATGTCAGTCCTGCCATCCCAGGAATCAGTCTGGTGAACATTCGCTGCACTCCCACAATAGCAAGAACGTTCTTCCTCAGATTAGGAGACCAAAACTGAACACAATATTCCAGGTGAGGCCTTACCAAGGTCCTGTACAACTGCAGTAAGATCTCCCTGCTCCTATACTCAAATCCCCTAGCTATGAAGGCCAACATGCCATTTGCCTTCTTCACCACCTGCTGTACCTGCATGCCAACTTTCAGTGACTGATGTACCATGACACCCAGGTCTCGTTGCACTTCCCCTTTTCCTAATCTGCCGCCATTCAGATAATATTCTGCCTTCCTATTTTTGCCACCAAAGTGGATAACCTCACATTTATCCACATTATACTGCATCTGCCATGCATTTTCCCACTCACCTAGCCTGTCCAAGTCACCCTGCAGCCTCCTAGCATCCCCCTCACAACTCACACCACCACCCAACTTGGTGTCATCTGCAAACTTGGAGATATTACACTCAATTCCTTCATCTAAATCATTGATGTATATTGTAAATAGTTGGGGTCCCAGCACTGAGCCCTGCGGCACTCCACTAGTCACTGCCTGCCATTCTGAAAAGGACCCGTTTATCCCGACTCTCTGCTTCCTGTCTGCCAACCTGTTCTCTATCCACGTCAATGCATTACCCCCAATATCATGTGCTTTAATTTTGCACACCAATCTCTTGTGTGGGACCTTGTCAATAGCCTTTTGAAAGTTCAAATACACCACATCCACTGGTTCTCCCTTGTCCACTCTACTAGTTACATCCTCAAAAAATTCTAGAAGATTTGTCAAGCATGATTTCCCTTTCATAAATCCATGCTGACTTGGACCGATCCTGTCACTGCTTTCCAAATGCGCTGCTATTTCATCTTTAATAAGTGATTCCAACATTTTTCCCCACTACTGATGTCAGGTTAACCAGTCTATAATACCCTGTTTAATCTCGCCCTCCTTTTTTTAAAAGTGGTGTTACATTAGTTACCCTCCAGTCCATAGGAACTAAACCAGAGTTGATAGACCGTTGGAAAATGATCACTAATGCATCCACTATTTCTAGGGCCACTTCCTTAAATACTGTGGGATGCAGACTATCAGGCCCTGGGGGTTTAGTGGCCTTCAACCCCATCAATTTCCCTAACACAATTTCCTGACTAATAAGGATTTCCTTCAGTTCCTCCTTCTCGCCAGACCCTCAGCCCCCTAGTATTTCTGGAAGATTATTTGTGTCTTGCTTCATGAAGACAGAACAAAAGTATTTGTTCAATAGGTCTGCCATTTCTTTGTTCCCCATTATAAATTCACCTGATTCTGACTGCAAGGGACCTAAGTTTGTCTTCACTAATCTTTTTCTCTTCACAAATCTATAGAAGCTTTTGCAGTCAGTTTTTATGTTCCCAGCAAGCTTCCTCTCATACTCTATTTTCGGCCTCCTAATTAAAGCCTTTATACTCCTCGGCTGAATTCTAAATTTCTCCCAGTCCTCAGGTTTGTTGCTTTTTCTGGCCAATTTATATGCCTCTTCCTTGGATTTAACACTATCCCTAATTTCCCTTGTTAGCCAGGTTGAGCCACCTTCCCCATTTTATTTTTACTGCAGGCAGGGATGTACAATTGTTGAAGTTCATCCGTGTGATCTTTAAATGTTTGCCATTGCCTATCCACCGTCAACCTTTAAGTATCATTCGTCAGTCTATTCTAGCCAATTCACGTCTCATACCATCAAAGTTACCTTTCCTTAAGTTCAGGACCCTAGTCTCTGAATTAACTGTGTCACTCTCCATTCTTAATAAAGAATTCTACCCTATTATGGTCACTCTTCCCCAAGGGTCCTCGCACAACAAGATTGCTAATTAGTCCTTTCTCATTACACATCACCCAGTCTAGGATGGCCAGCCCTCTAGTTGGTTCCTCGACATATTGGTCTAGAAAACCATCCCTAATACACTCCAGGAAATCCTCCTCCACCGTATTGCTACCAGATTGGTTAGCCCAATCTATATGTCGATTAAAGTCGCCCATGTTAACTGCTGTACCTTTATTGCACGCATCCCTAATTTCTTGTTTGATGCTCTCTCAAACCTCACTACTACTGTTTGGTGTTCTGTACACAACTCCCACTAGTGTTTTCTGTCCTTTGGTTTCCGCAGCTCTACCCATACAAATTCCACATCATCCAAGCTAATGTTCTTCCTTACTATTGTGTTAATTTCCTTTTTAATCAGCAACGCTACCCAACCTCCTTTTCCTTTCTGTCTATCCTTCCTGAATGTTGAATACCCCTGGATGTTGAGTTCCCAGCCTTGGTCACTCTGGAGCCATGTCTCTGTAATCTCAATTAGATCATATTCGTTAATAGCTGCCTGCGCAGTTAATTCGTCCACCTTATTACGAATACTCCTCGCATTGAGGCACAGAGCCTTCAGGCTTGTCTTATTAAACACACTTTTTCCCTTTCGAATTTTGCTGTAATGTGGCCCTTTTTGATTTTTGCCTTAGGTTTCTCTGCCCTCCACTTTTACTTTTCCTCTTTCTATCTTTTGCTTCTGCCTCATTTTATTTCCCTTTGTCTCCCTGCATAGATTCCCATCCCTCTGCCATATTAGTTTAACCCCTCCCCAACAGCACTAGCAAACACTCCCACTAGGACATTGGTTCCGGTCCTGCCCAGGTGCAGACTGTCTGGTTTGTACTGGTCCCAGCTCCCCCAGAATCGGTTCCAATGTCCCAGGAATTTGAATCCCTCCCTCCTGCACCACTCCTCAAGCCACGTATTCACCTTAGCTATCCTGCAATTCCTACTCAGACTAGCACGTGGCATTGGTAGCAATCCTGAGATTACTACCTTTGAGGTCCTGCTTTTTAATTTAACTCCTTGCTCCTTAAATTCAGCTTGAAGGACCTCATCCCGTTTTTTACCTATATCGTTGGTACCTATATGCACCATGACAACTGGCTATTCACCCTCCCCCTCCAAATGTCCTGCAGCCACTCCGAGACATCCTTGACCCTTGCACCAGGGAGGCAACATACCAACCTTCTAGTCTCAATTGCAGCTGCAGAAATGCCTATCTATTCCCCTTACAATAGAATCCCCTACCACTATAGCTCTGCATTCTTTTTCCTGCCCTCCTGTGCAGCAGAGCCACCCATGGGACCATGAACTTGGCTGCTGCTGCCCTCCCCTGATGCGTTATCTCCCCCAACAGCACCCAAGGTGGCGTATCTGTTTTGGAGGGGGATGCCTGGGGACCCCTGCATGACCTTCCTTCTGCTGTTCTGCCTGATGGTCACCCATTCCCCATCTGCCTGGGTAACCTTTACCTGTGGTGTGACCAACTCACTAAATGTGCTATTCACAACATCCTCAGCATCGCGGATGTTCCAGAGTGAATCCATACTCAGCTCCAGTGCTGCAATGCGGTCTGTCAGGAGCTGCAGCTGGATGCACTTCCTTCACATGTCGTCTTCAGGGATACTGGGTGCGTCCCTGACTTCCCACATAGCACAGGAGGAGCATAACACAGGTCTGGGCTCTCCTGCCATGACTTAACCCTTAAATTAACTTAATTTGGAAACATTGTTAAAGGTTACCTACTGATAAGGAAATAAAAGAAGAAAAAAAAGATTAAATACTCACCAATCCACCAGCCAATCACTTACCCATTTGGCTGTGACGTCACCCTTCGATTTCTTTCTACTTCTTTGTTTTACCTTCAGCCTCTGCACCAGCTGTCTCCCAATGATCTGACGCCGCTCCTCTCGCTGCCGCTGACCTTTAACCTCCCGCGCCACCCACTCTCACGATGCTGGCTCCCAACGATCTGCCGCCGCTCCTCTCACTGCCGCCGACCTGAAGAACTAGCTGTGCCTCTAGCCAAGCTGTTCCAGCACAGCTACAACACTGGCATCTCTCTGACGATGTGATAAACTGTCCACATATGCCCTGTCCACAAAACTCTGGACAACTCCAATCTGGCAATTACTGCCCCATCAGTCTACTCTCAATCATCAGCAAAGTGATGGAACGTGTCATCAATAGTGCTATCAAACAGCACTTACTCACTAATAACCTACTCACCAATGCCCAGTTTGGGTTCCACCAGGACCACTCAAATCCAGACCTCATTACAGTCTTGGTCCAGACATAGATAAAAGAGCTGAATTCCAGAGGTGATGTGAGAGTGTCTGCCCTTGACGTCAAAGCAGCATTTGACCGAGTGTGGCACCAAGGAGCCCGAGTAAAACTGAAGTCAATAGGAATCAGGGGGAAAACTTTCCACTGGCCGACGTCATACCTAGCACAAAGGAAGATGGTTGTGGTGGTTGGAGGTCAATCATCACAACTATTTTGTGAAATATTAATACAAGTGCCCCCTTATTAATGGGGCACTAAACCGACAAATAAACAAATTAAACTTTTGACGTTAAATAAATCAAATTAAAATTTGGTTGCCAGGGGTGATGATGGGAGGTCAATCATCACAGCCCCAGGATATCACTGCAGGTATTCCTCAGGCCCAGACCTAGGCCCAACCATCTTCAGCTGCTTCATCAATGACCTTCCCTCCATCATAAGGTCAGAAGTGGGGATGTTCACTGATGACTGCACAGTGTTCAGTGCCATTCGCAATTCCTCAGATAATGAAGATGTCCATGCCCTTTGCAGCAAGATCTGGACATCATTCAGACTTGGGCTGATAAGTGGCAAGTAACACTCATACCAAACAAATGCCTGACAAAGACTATCTGCAAAAAGTGAGAGTCTAACCACTGCCCCTTGACATTCAACGGTATTACCATCACCGAATCAGCCACCATCAACATACTAGTGGTCAGCATTGACCAGAAACGCAACTGAACCAGTCACATAAATACTGTGGCAACAAGAGCAGGTCAGAGGCTGGGTATTCTGCATTGAGTGTCTCACCTCCTGACTCCCCAAGCCTTTCCACCATCTACAAGGCTCAAGTCAGGAGTGTGATGGAATACTCTCCACTTGCCTGGATGAGTGCAGCTCCAACAATACTCAAGAAGCTCGATACGATCCAGGACAAAGCAACTATTTGATTGGCACCCCATCCGCCACCTTAAACATTCATTCTCTCCATCACCGTCGCACCGTGGCTGCAGTGAGCACCAGCTACGACATGCATGACAGCAACTCACCAAGTCTTCATCGGCAGCACCTCCCAAACCTGCAACCTCTACCACCTAGAAGGACAAGGGCAGCAGGCACATGGGAGCACCACCACCTCCACGATCCCCTCCAAATCATACACCATGATGATTTTGAAGTTTATCACCGTTCCTTCATCATCCCTGGATCCAAATCCTGGAACTCCCTCCCTAACAGCACTGTGGGAGAAACTTCACCAGAAGGACTGCAACGGTTCAAGATGGCGACTCACCACCAACTTCTCAAGTGCAATTAGGGATGGGCAATAAAGGCTGGCCTTGCTAGCAACGCCTACATCCTGTGAACGAATAAAAGCTTATCGTTGTCTCCCTCACACATTGAATGGCGTGAATTTGCTGTATTTGCACGGTAGATATGAATTAAACTCGCCATTGAAATTTAATTCAAGTCATTTCAATTCTAAATACTCTTTTAACGAAGTGATAAATGTTAATTACTGACAATCAACCTCTCTGGCACTGAAAATGAACTATTATGTGTGAAGTCCCATCATTTCAAGTTTTGTTACTGGACATTTTAAAGATGTAGGGCTAGATGTTACACTTTTGCGCCTATCACCCAAAAATGGTGGTTATTTCCGGTGTGGGCGGTAAAAATGGGTTTTCAGATCGCCGGCTTCTCGACCATTCTCAAAGCACCTAGTCTCCATTTTTGAAATTGGGCGTTACCGTGAGCGATATGAAATGGGCATTAGCGTTAAATCTCTCTGATCTTCTGCGGTAATCTGTTGCCGTCCTTAGCAACGGCATGGCAACGCTCGATTCCCGCGATTCAGGAGGTCAAGGATCATCATGATATGTGCAGAAGAGGAGACAGAGAGAGAGGGAGCTCAGAGGGACTGAATGCGTGAGTGACTGTGGTGTGTGCTTGTTTGGCTGTTGTGGGAGGTACGTACAATATTCACCAGCAGCAAAACGCCTACTAAGCATCAAGAACATAGTTGGCACCGAGTTTTTGTCCAACAAATAAGATATAACATGAAAGGGATGGTGGAGGCCCTGGAGCTGGTAGCCAGGAACAATGGTGGCAGAGGGCTCCCAGTGGTCCTGGAGCTCAGCACTGCACCCTAAGGTGCCGCACCCACATTGCCAATGACACATGAGAGCCAGGAGCAACATCTTGCTTCTAGCTCGGAGCACGTTCCCACCTCGGGACCGTCCTCTCCCGTATTCATCCAAGCAGTAGTTTGGACGTCTTCCCACCGCCCCCCCACCCCCCCCACCGCAATGAAGCATCGCCTGAGGAGCTCCTCAGCCAGGTGGCTTGGAGTCAGGAGGGGAAGGGGAAGGGATAGAGGTGGGGAGGAGAAGCGGAGGGGGGGGGGGGCGGGTGGGTTGGTTTGTACAAAAATACTGATGATTTCAGACAAATGTTCGGTTTAAATGTTTTTTATTTAACAAAACCTTGTTGCGCATTGGCTCAGATAGCTGCACCGTTACACGCTGGTGATTCCTTAACATCAAAGGGTATAATTAACTTAACTTCAATCAACTTAAACTTTAACCTTCACCAAGGTGACGCCCACCATTGATGTATCACCTGCACACCCAGCAGTGTGTCAGCCTTGTAAATAACACCAACATTCTTTAAGACAAAGCCCTCATTGATGAGCTCCTTTTGCAGCTATCATGCCACCACAGGCCCTTTCATGCAGGCTACAGTGGGACGGGTGCATGGCTTCAGCGTCAGCCTGATTGTCTGGTCCGATGTCAGCGTCCGCCTCCTCATCCTCCTCTTCCTCTCTGTGGTGAGCTGGACTGTCAGACTCTTCAGGCAATTCTTGTCCCCTCCTGATAGCCAAGGTGTGCAGCATGGAGCACACTACCACGAATTGAGCTACCTGCTCAGTGCGGTATTGGAGCTCGCCTCCTGAGTGGTCAAGACATCTAAAGCGCTGCTTAAGCACTCCAATGGCTTTCTCGACGATATTGCGAGTGGCTCTGTGGCTCTCATTGTACCGCCTCTCGGCTTTGGTGTGGGTGTCATGAGGGGGTTCATCAGCCAGGTGGCGAGGCCATATCCTTTGTCACCAAGCATCCAGCATTGACCTTGTGGCTGATTGTTAAACAAGTCAGATACAGTGCCCTCATGCAGGATGTGAGCATCATGGATGCTGCCCGGAAATTTAGCATTCACTGCCATAATAATTTGCTGGTGGTCGACAACAAGTTGCACATTCAGGGAGTGGGATCCCTTGCGGTTCCTGAAAACCTCTGCATCCTGGAAAGGTGCCCGCATCGCGATGTGCGTACAGTATATTCCTTAACATCAAAGGGTATAATTACACTTAACTTCAATCAACTTAAACTTTAACTGTCACCAAGGTGACGCCCACCATTGATGTATGACCTGCACATCCTGAAAAGGTGCCCGCATCGCGATGTGCGTACAGTATATTGCTCCCTGCACCTTGAGGAAGTTAGCAATTTGGTAGAATCCTAAAGCCCTCTCAGTCTGAGCCTCCCTGGTCATAGGGAAGCTGATAAAGTCTGTCCTGCGTGCGTACAGGGCTTCAGTGACCTGTCTAGTGCAGCGATGTGTGGCATGCTGAGACAGACCTCATATGTCACCAGCTGAGGCCTGAAAAAAACCCGATGCATAGAACGACAGTGCCTTTGACCTCGATGGACAGTGCAGTACTCATGGTGCTGGCAGGCTGCAGATCTCCCCTGATGAGCTGGCATACCTCAGTGATAACCTCTTTGTGGAAGCGCAGTCTCGGGCAAGTCGAAGTAAGACCACTTGTCCCTATACTTGCGGGTGTGTGACGTCTGGTCCTCCTCATCAGTCTGGCACGGCTTACATTGGTCACATAATGTTGTGGAGTGTGCCTTCGGCCATCTCGAGTCTACAGCATGTAATCAAGAGAGGGTGAGAAAGGACAGACCCCATTGCAATAGCTCTCTGTTTTCCACCGATTTTTCTCAAACAATGACTGTCCCAAAGAAGACACCTATTAAATTCCAATCGGTCAGTGTATGATCAAGATGTTTGCACAGATGTTCACATCAACTCCAACGACCTCCAGAGTACAAACTCCCCCAAGGTTGAAGCAGAGCAGCCTTTTAAAGGATGCGACATGTGATGTAGAACATGGCGTCCATAAAGCTGTGTTTAGTTCCGGTTAGTTCCACTTTTTCCGGGAGTTTTTTTTGGGCGAGCGATATTGTGGGTGATGTGTGCGAGGTGGTGAAAGTGACGCTGAGCGATCTTCACAGCCGCTAGTTTCGGCAAGTGTGATCTTTACAACAAAAAAAAGTGGGCGGGCGGTATTATTGAATCTCGACGTTAATTCTGTGCGGAAAGTAACGCTGGGCGATATTATGGGCGTTGATTTCACCCATTCTGATGATTCCGACCAAAAAACGTGGGCGGGCGGTATTATTTTTTTCTGGCATTACGCACATGGGGAAGGTAACGCTCGGTGCTAAGTTTCTGAAAAATGCACGTCAGTTTCCATTTTGTGGCTAAATGGGCGATATATGGGCATTATACTTCATTTCAGCGGTAAAGTGGGTTAAGTGGGTGTTGAGCATGAAAACTAGCCCGTAAAATCTTAAATGTAAAAATTTTTTAACTTTTTCACTTTCTCACATTTCAACAGTAACTACACTCTAAAAGACGTCCGGTGGTCGAGAAAGGCGCTATATAAATGCAAGTCTTTCTTTTCTTTTTTTCATTCTGTCTCTTTTTCTTTCACTCTTAATCCCATCTTTCTTTCCCTCTCTTTATTTCTCTTTCTGTACCTGACTTGGAATTGATTTCACCCACTCTAATTTACACTTCCATGTCTGTCCAAGCACTATTAATTTCACAATCCTTCAAACTGATTGGTTAAGGAGATACACAGTTGCTTGGCCTGTTCACTCTGGTCCCAGATGCCCCGTTTCCTTCGCTGTGACATTACCAGGTCGCACTTTCAGCAACTTGCCACGTAAAAAATGTAAAAACATAAAGGGCAAGGGTAAGTCTAACTAACAGCAGGCACTGTTAGATGCCTTGTTAAGGCAAATTATGGGCCAACATGTAAGATTGAGAAGCATCAGGTGATTCTGAGTTCAATCGCTGAACTTTAAACTTAATTTCTGGGGACTGATGTCTGATATGTCAGTTCCTTAACAGCAATGTAATTTGCACCATTAAAATCCCCGCCACTGACAATCCATGAGCGGTAAAGAAAAAAGCACATCTGACATTGATTACCTGCCAGATATCAAATATCAGACTAATAATCAATTAATTTCTATTTATCCTTTAATGCTTTTCATTGTTTATTTACCTTCCATGATGAAAAATTTAAGATGGCACAAGGGAGATTGCTCCAATTTTATTAAATATATGTTGAGTAATCAATATAGTATATAATAATTTTTCAAAAATATTACAGGACAGATATTAAGACATTTATTTGTGTGAACCCTGAGTGAAAAGTAGTTATAGCAATCTGGTAAACAAATGTAATTTTCTATATGTTTTGCTGACAGTCAAGAAATCATATTACTTAATATTTAAGCAATCATGTAATTTAATATTTACATATTCACTTCATTATGACTGACTTATTTTTCACAAGCTTTTAATTTATAGTCTCTTTATCACAAGGCACTTCGCATGTTTTAGAGACAAGTCTTAGAATTAGAAAATCAAACGGTTCAAAATAGACTTCCCTTATTAAAAAAGGGGAGACGGATAAACCTGGCGATTCCAGGCCAGTCAGTCTAATACCGGTGGTGGGGAACAATGCTCCCTTTAAGCTGCTTGACCATGCGGCCGTGCAGCTGTCTTCAGGACCCATGCAGCTGGTGTGCCGGCTTCCCAATGCAGAAAACCACGCATGCACGGAAGTTTGAATAGGTCGCTCAGCCCCCAAAAAGAATTAGGTGGAACGTTGTTGGAAAAGCTTTCAGAAACAATAATCTAGGAGAAAATTAACAGCCACTTGGATGGACAAGCATGGAGTAATAACGAAGAGCCAACGCAGATTTGTTAAGGGCAAATCATGTTTGACTAACTTGACTGAGTTTTTTGATGAAGCAACAGAGAGGGTCGATGAGGGCAATGCAGTTGATGTTGTGTATATGGCCTTTCAAAAGGTACTTGATAAAGTACCACATATTAGGCTTGTTAGCAAAATTGAAGCCCATCGGATAAAAGGGGAAGTAACAGCATGGATACAAAATTGGCTAAGGGATAGAAAGCAGAGAGTTGTAGTGAAAGGCTGTTGTCCAGACTGGAGGGAGGTATACAGTGGAGTTCCCCAGGGTTCACTACTCGGACCATTACTGGGTATGATATACATTAATAATTTGGATTTGGGCATACAGGGCATAATTTCAAAATTTACAGATGACATGAAACTTAGAAGTGCATTTACATACATGTACTCTAAACTTAACTTAGGCCTCTTTGTATTTTCTATGATCTCACCTAATTATGTAACTCTAGGGGGGAGAAATTTGGTATTGCCCTGTTTGGGGTGTTAACATTTGAAAGCTGGAAAAATTAGCACCAGGCGCGAATGATTCCTAGCTTTTTCTAAATTTGGTGTTAGCACTCCAGGAAGGTATTTGAGTGTTAAATTAAGCACTCAATTTCCTTCTTGGTGTGCTAAAGGATGCAGACAGGGCGGTAGTGGTACAGCACTGCACAATGTCCCGTGCAGCGCTGACGCGATCCCAGGCTCCATCCCTCCCTTAAATGGCCATCATTACAGGCTCTGCATTGTGACCAGTTAGCTCGTCCCCAACAGCAGTGCAAACCGGCCCAATAAGCCCTAAACACTCTAGCAGAGTACCAGGTTGATAGATCACGGCCCAGGAAGAATTGAAAAAATTCACATAGCGCATTATGAAAATGTTTCTCTTACACGCACCAACCCTCCCTTTAACTTCCGCCTCCCAAGGTCCCGGCCTCGTGAACAATGCCTCCTGCAGCTGTCGGTGTTGTCGCTTCGTGAAGTTGTAGGGGACGGAACTGAAGTTTGGGTCTGGGGTGCTACCGGGGCGATGTGCACGGCAATGATGTCACGATCTCCGGGCATGGGAGATCGTAGCGCAAGGTGTTACCGCCATTGCAAACCCCTCAGTCAAGTTAGCAGGAGTCGTTCATCTCGCCGCACCCGGGCGGTAAGTTGTTAGTGGCCTCTTATTGCCCCCGGAGGGGATAACGGGAGGCAATAAGGAGGCCAATTTATCTCCCAGTTCTCTGTGTACCTTGTTTCTACTTTTTAATACTACATCTTGGTGCCCAAACCCCTGCTGAGTTCGTTTAAAGTCTCCTCCAAATTTAACCTGCCCACAAGGATATTGGTCTGCAACCCGTCCATCTTGGTCAAGCCACTCCGGCCACAGAACTGGTTGTAATGTCCCAGGAATCTGAAGCCCTCCCTTGTACACCATGTAAATTGCCCCTTTCCGAAATGGGTCAACAAGGATTTTTCGCCCGGGGGGAAGCGACCCACCCGAATTGCCCCTGGGAAGGCGGTGGCAAAAACGGCCATGCGCCATGTCCTGTAGTTTGTCCGCATCACGTTGATATATCAGCACCACACTCAGTCTCCTCAGCATCACGCTGGACTCAGCACCTTGGTGCTGCCGCCCTGGGAGCACCTGTCCAAGGAAACGGAGCGCTGGAGACCGTGCTCCACTCCCTTGAAGGGGCGTTAGGCCCAATTCTGCATCAGGGGCAAGACTTCCGGGCCGGGGGCAGGAATTCTGAGCCCTGGAAGCTTATTGCCCCCAAACGGGGAAAGGTGCAACTTCTGCCCCAAAGAACCTAAATATTAGATAGCTAGCTACTTAACCTAGATATTATCTTAGAATCCTTGGGGTCTGCAGCTCCACACCTTTAGAGTTGGGTGAGAGAAACTGTCTTCCTCCTCTCCACCAAATTTCTACTATCACCAAATTCTCAGCATCTATTCTGTTTGTGATTCACTACAAGCTGTGTCTCTAAGCTCCTTGGTTTATTAGTTTTGTTGTTGAGCTATGATACAGCTAGTTAGCAGATGCATCTTACAGCAGCTTAATCTGGCAGGCGAGAACTTTTCGAATAGATTCAAATTATTCAGTCAGCAGCAATTACGCTTGTCTTTGATTGGTCAGTTTAAATTTGTGTTCCCCATCAAATGACTCTAGTCTCACAGAATGCAAAGTAGTGAAACTGATTCTCCTCCTATTTTAGCCTCTGATTTGTCTTCAAATATCTAAAAATGTGATGACGTGTTCCCAATGTGCATGATTTCCCTGCTGTGCTGTAAGAAAGAAAGAAAGTATTTGCATTTATGTGGTGTCTTTCATTGTTTTCAGGACGTCCCAACCATTTCACAGTCAGGGAATTACTTTTGAAGTATAGTCACTGTTTTGTAGTCAAAATGGGCTCATGCGCACTTTTATACTTGCTAACACCACGACAACAAAAGTCAAGCTAAGAAATGCTAATGCATGCCAGTGTATCAGAGATAATATACACCCCTTCAGCAGACTGTTAGAATTTGGGTGCCCCACAAATAAATACAAAAGCAAAAAGAAAAGCAGCTACCTTTGCTAGCGTGGTTCCATTAACAGCTGACAGCCAAACACTCACCTTTATGGGCCATTGTGCATCTGCAGAGGCCACTTTACGCCTGGACATGTGAACAGCATGAACTTTAAATGTAACTGACCAATCCGAATGTAGTTACCCAATTGTGCATAAAATGAGTAACGATGAGTTGACTTAAAATTGTTCAATTAGAGCAGCTTTGATCCAGATCTCATTCCTCTGCCACGTTATGATATTCCAGGTAAAGAAAGAAAGACTTGCATTTATATAGTGCCTTTCACCACCACTAGACATCCCAAAGCACTTTACAGCCAATGAAGTACTTTTGGAGTGTAATGTGAGAGTCATAAAGCAGCCTTACTTCCAATATTCAGTTCAAGTTTCATTTTTCCAGTCATGTTCCAGACGTACTGACGTGTTATGCACGTGCTATGTGCGTTTACTCTTACTCCAAATCCAACTCCAACTATTCTTAGTCTACATCTTAAGAGGGAGGCTTTAGGTTCTGGTACAAATGTTATATTTTCCTAATGAAGGTACCCTCACACCACAGGTCCAAATCCCATTGCCAGCCACTTCCCGTTCATACTGAGAGCCCAGATCCAGCTACATGCATTTTCAGTCTGCGCTCCATGGTAAGCATTTCAAAACCTGACCACTTACATCCTATTTATTTTATGGTCACTATATCTAATTTACCTGTTTTCATCAAAAGAAGTAGCTTTAGAGTTAAAATAAAATATATTTATTAGGTGTTTCTAATACATATGAGGTACATTTATGAGGCTAATGTCATAAATAATATAAAACCACTAATCCATTTGTTAGAATCTGAAATTTAGAAGTGAGGTATTCCGAAAAGTCCATCATTTTGATTGCTGGAACCAAGGGCAGCAGTCTATTTAATGCTATAGTTGAGCTTTGTTATTACAAATTCTGCCATTACAATCGTCTTCTATTAAACGTTTCCCCTGGTCCTGGAGAAAGCTGCATTATATTAGTTAAGGGATTCACTAAGGCACATCTCTAAAAAGAAGTATTTTACCAGTTTTCGTGAGTTAGTAAGAACAATAGCTAGTCTGACCTTACACCATATTCCCAGTCTGTTGGCAGCTGCACTAACTTTTCCTCTGCAGTGCAAAATACCACAAGAGGCTCCAGAGGGAACAGCATTTGTGCTTATCTTATTTTGTCAGTGAATTTTTTTGAGCAGTGCATAGAGGAAAAACAATTAAAATACTGTATTTGAAAACCGTTCTCCGTACACACGTACAACAGCTTCACATGTAGTTAGTAAATTGTATTGCAGTGCTTTACAATGAGCCAAAACATTTTGATAAAGATTCCACAGAAATCATGAATACATTAGCTTGACTGTGACAGATACCTTCAATAAAATATTTTGTGAGGTATTATTTTGAAACACATACTGCTGTTTTAATGGCCCACTTTAAGCTATGTTTGGTACAGGCCCTTTAAAATAAATATCAATCTTGTAAGAGTTCTACCATGATACAGTACATAATGTGATCCAATCAGTAAAAAGCTAACTAACCCGATAGGATTATGTGGTACACTAATGGAAGACCCCACAATACGGCAGACGGCAGATACCTGGTGTCTGGTATCGATCTAACGCTATTTTAATGTGTCTCTGTTGACATTCATGTCCTGTGGTAAAGAATATTGCCTAAATTAGTTAGCCGATTGGTTCTGTTGATTAATGACAACACACTTGGGGATCTACTGCACGTCGTGTGACAGAATAATCAGTAGAACCACAGAAACCACTGGTGGCATTATTTACTCCTCATTTTTTAAGTTCATTTATTAAATTATTTAATTTCTACTTCCTAACTGGCAATTTATTAAAATGACATGTTCTTCGATGTGAGATGTTGTTACTTGTCACAAATGGGTAAGGAAACAAGTTAAACAAGGTGTTTGAATCAATTTCTCATAGCTCGGGGGATTGAAAATGCATAATCAAGATTCGAGAGTTGACCTTGTCTAATATCCGGTTTTGTCATATCTGACACATACAAAGTCCACTTCATAATGGATTTGTTTCTTTTACCAGTGTTTTAGCAGCAATAGAAAAAAGACCTATAACTATGACAATATTTACATAACATAAAAACAACTTACTCAGCCGGTGTGCTGGAAAATCAATACAGACTTATATCTCTGCATTAAAAATGATTTTCTTTTCTGTAAACTTGTATGTAGTTCATATGTTTTCACAGTGAGACCTTTTACAAACGTTTGAACTAGTCTGAATCAATAGTAGTCAAATGGTTAAAGTCACTTTAATTAGCAGCCCAGACCAACTGATGTAGTTAGTGGAATTGCTGTCATGCACTTCAGCTGTAGGTAAGGTAAGTGTGAAAGAGAAAATAAATGCAATAAAAATTCTAAATCTAATGTCTCTGAAAACTGCAATTACAAGGTTCAATTTCTTTTTTTTTGTGATTGTAAATAACATTTTATTGAGTTTTTAGGAAGCTATAACAGAGACAAGCCTGCATCATAGAGACACAGTCAGTCACCCATACAGTGCAGATAAATGTGTCTCCACTCCAATACCCAGTGGTGAGCAGAGAAAAATACAGTATCAGCAATAGAACCATACATAATAAAGGAAATACTGTCAAAACAATTGGGGGGACGTACAAGAATCCAGCAGCATGGCTGCCAGTCATATCCAAGATGATACGGCTTGCAGAATGTCGCTGGACCAATTGACATCCTCCAAACTACCATTTAGCTCAGAGATTATTTGCCCACAAAGGGAAACGTGCTGACTGATTTCTCACCATCTTTCAAGAGCAAAAGCAGTTTGTAAATTCAGTGATAAAGTACAATCTTCTGAAATAACAGTATAGATCCCAGGTTTATAAATGTTGTGTGGGACAATGGTGAAGTCAACTCCATTACAGGGCAGAATGACAAAAGCCAGCAAAACAAGGAAAATGCATTTCCAGACCATTCTGCAAGCAGCCAAATAGACTGTGGGGTCATTTTCACTTTGGGCGCAGGTGGCAAACTGGTGGTTGCAGATTGACCATCCCGCCCAATTATCCTTTCCAGAGAACTTCAATAGGGTGTATAATGGGCTGTTTTCTGCATCCTCCCAAAGTAAAAATTACCCCCTGTGTGTTTGTGAAATATCTCCACAAACATAAATCTGTATCTCCAACTCCAGCATGATATGTCTGGCCAGAGGCTTATTCGTGAGAATGGAGCAAGGGGTGGGGGGCAGGGGGGGATAGGGGGGTGGGGATGTTGATTTGTTTCCTTTCTACCAGTTTGGTCTTGCATTATTTATCTCCAAAAAGGAAAGTGCTGAACTGAATCATTGTTTTATGTTCATTATGTTCAACCTTCTGATCTCTGCTATATTTTAAATTAATTAAAGCTCTGTTCTAGGTGGCAGGAGTAGCTGCTGATGGGTCCTGACGTGTAAATATCAAAAATTTCCCCCTCAAATTATAGTGTAAAGATAGGCAGAACTGTTAGTGTTACTAAGAGAAAGAACTGGGCAGACTAATGTCTGAACAAGTGGGACAACAACTTGTATTTATATAGCACCTTTAACGCTGTAAAATATCCTAAGACACTTCATCGAAGCGTTATAAAACAAAATTTATTAAAATGTGACATCGAGCCATATAAGGAGCTATTAGCGCAACTCAAAGAGGTAGGTTTTAAGCAGCGTCTTAAAGGAGGAAATAGAGGTAAAGAGGTGGAGAGGTTTAGGGAGGGAATTCCAGAGCTTAGGGGCTTGGCAGTCGAAGGCATGGCTACCAATGATTGAGCGATTAAACTCTGGGATGCTCAAGAAGCCATAATTAGAGGAGTGCAGATATCTCAGACGGTTGTGGGGCTGGAGGACATTAGAGAGATAGGGAGGGATTTTAAACAAGGATGAGAATTTAAAAATTGAGGCGTTGCTTAACCGGGAGCCAATGTAGATCAGCGAACAAAGGGGTGATGGGTGAACGAACAGCAGAGTTTTGAATGACCACAGGTTTACGGAGGATAGACCATGGGAGGCGGCCAGGAGTGCATTGGAATAGTCAAATCTAGAGGTAACAAAGGCATGGATGAGGCTTTCAGCAGCAGCTGGGGTGAGACAGGTACGAAGTCGAGCGATGTTCTGGAGCTGGAAATAGGCAGTTTAGTGATGGAGCAGATATGTGGTCGGAACTTCATTTGGGATCAAATATGACATAAAGATTGTGAACAGTCTGGTTTAGCTTTAGCCAGTTGCCAGGGAAAGGGATGGAGTCATTGGCTAGAGAATGGAGTTTGTGTCTTCGATCTTCCCAATATTTAAATAGAGGAAATTTCTGATCATCCAGTACTGGATGTTTGACAAGCAGTCTGGTCATTTAGAGACAATGTGAGGGTGGCAGGGGGCGGTGGGGGGGGACGGTGGGGGGGGATGGGGTGGGGGAGCGGTCAGTCGAGAGAGGTGGTGGTCCTACTCTCGTCTTCCAAAATTGCTCACGATTCCAGACTCCTTCTAGAATGCAAAGATAAACCCTGGCTTCTATTTTCCACTGCTAAACATCTTCTTAAACCCTTCTCCCCACTCTCCACCCTCACATCCGACAATAAGTGTAAGGAGCTCATGGACTTCTTTGTCTCTAAGATTGAGATCATTTGATCAGCTGCCTCTGCCTCTTCCATTCCTTTCCCTAGCCCACTGGGCCAAACTTCTAACATCTAAGGATCGCCCCCTGCCCTTGCTTTGACCTCACATCTTTCTCCAATCTCCCCTCATGATCTCTCCAAGCTCATCTTGTCCATGAGACCCACTTCCTGCTCCCTTGACCCTATTCCCACCCAACTTCCTTTTCTGGCTCCGATGTTAGTTAACATTGTTAATGGTTCGCTCTCCTCAGGTACTGTCCCCCTCTCCTTCAAATCTGCTGTAATCACCGCTCTCCTCAAAAAAACAACCCTTCACCCCATCGTCCTTGCAAACTACTGCCCCACTCCCAACCTCCCTTTCCACTCCAAAGTCATTGAACATGTTGTCACCTTTCAAATCCTTTGTGACTGTGACAAAGGCAAACTATAACTCCTCGTCCTTCTACGCTTGTCTGCAGTCTTTTACACGGTTGATCACTCTATCCTTCTCCAACGCCTCTCCACTGTCGTCCAGCTGGGTGGGACTGCACTCGACTGGTTCCAATCGTACCCAGCTCTACCTCATTACCACTTCTCTTGATCCCTCCATGGTCTCTAAATTGTCAGACTGCTTGTCCGACATCTAGTTCTGGATGAGCAGAAGTTTTCTCCAATTAAATATTGGGAAGACCGAAGCCATTGTTTTCGGTCCCCGCTACAAACTCCATTCACTAGCCACTGACTCCACCCCTCTCCCCAACTTTTGTTTGAGGCTGAACCACACTGCTCACAACCTTGGTGTCATATTTGACCCTGAAATGTGCTTTGACCAAATATCCGCAGCATAACTAAGACCGCCCATTTCCAACTCTGTAACATCGCCCGTTTCCACCCTTGCCTCAGCTCATCGGCTGCTGAAACCCTCATCCATGCCTTTGTTATAGAAACATAGAAAATACGTGCAGGAGTAGGCCATTCAGCCCTTCGGGTCTGCACCACCATTCGTTAAGATCATGGATGATCATTCCCTCAGTACCTCTTTCCTGCTTTCTCTCCATACCCCTTGATCCCTTTAGCTGTAAGGGCCATATCTAACTCCCTCTTGAATATATCCAATGAACTGGCATCAACAACTCTCTACGGCAGGAAATTCCACAGGTTAACAACTCTGAGTGAAGAAGTTTCTCCTCATCTCAGTCCTAAATGGCCTACCCCTTATTCTAAGACAGTGTACCCTGGTTCTGGACTTCCCCAACATCGGGAACAATCTACCCGCATCTAATCTGTCCCGTCCCGTCAGAATCTTGTATGTTTCTATGAGATCCCCTCATCCTTCTAAACTCCAATGTATAAAGGCCCAGTTGATCCAGTCTCTCCTCATATGTCAGTCCGGCCATCCCAGGAATCAGTTTGGTGAACCTTCACTGCACTCCCTCAATAGCAAGAACGTCCTTCCTCAGATTAGGAGACCAAAACTGAACACAATATTCCAGGTGAGGCCTCAACAAAGCCCTGTACAACTGCAGTAAGACCTCCATTCTCCTATACTCAAATCCCCTAGCTATGAAGGCCAACATACCATTTGCCTTCTTTACCACCTGCTGCACCTGTATGCCAAATTTCAATGACTGATGAACCATGACACCCAGGTCTCGTTGCACCTCCCCTTTTCGTAATCTGCCACCATTCAGCTAATATTCTGTCTTCGTGTTTTTGCCCCCAGTGGATAACCTCACATTTATCCACATTATACTGCATCTGTCATGCATTTGCCCACTCACCTAATCTGTCTAAATCACCCTGCAGCCTCTTAGCATCCCCCTCACAGCTCTCACCGCCACCCAGTTTAGTGTCATCTGCAAACTTGGAGATATTACACTCAATTCCTTCATCCAAAACATTGATGTATATTGTAAAGAGCTGGGGTTCCAGCACAGAGCCCTGCAACACTCCACTGCTCACTGCCTGCCATTCTGAAAAGGACCCGTTTATCCCGACTCTCTGCTTCCTGTCTGCCAACCAGTTCTCTATCCATGTCAGTACATTACCCCCAATACCATGTGCTTTGATTTTGCACACCAATCTCTTGTGTGGGACCTTTTCAAAAGCCTTTTGAAAGTCCAAATACACCACATCCACTAATTCTCCCTTGTCCACTCTACTGGTTATATCCTCAAAAAATTCCAAAAGATTTGTCAAGCATGATTTCCCCTTCATAAATCCATGCTGACTTGGACCGATCCTGTCACTGCTTTCCAAATGCGCTGCTATTTCATCCTTAATAATTGATTGCAACATTTTCCCCACCACTGATGTCAGGCTAACTGGTCTATAATTACCTGCTTTCTCTCTCCCTCCCTTTTTAAAAAGTGGTGTTACATTAGCTACCCTCCAGTCCATAGGAACTGATCCCGAGTCGATAGACTGTTGGAAAATGATCACCAATGCATCCACTATTTCGAGGGCCACTTCCTTAAGTACTCTGGGATACAGACTATCAGGCCCCAGGGATTTATCAGCCTTCAATCCCATCAATTTCCCTAACACAATTTCCCACCTAATAAGGATATCCTTCAGTTCCTCCTTCTCACTAGACCCTCGGTCCCCTAGTACTTTTGGAAGGTTATTTGGTTCTGTCTCTTCACAAAGGAAAACACAAAGTATTTGTTCAATTGGTCTGCCATTTCTTTGTTCTCCATTATAAATTCACCTGAATCCGACTGCAAGTTACCTATGTTTGTCTTCACTAATCTTTTTCTCTTCACATATCTATAGAAGCTTTTGCAGTCAGTTTATGTTCCCGGTAAGCTTCTTCTCGTACTCTATTTTCCCCCTCTTAATTAAACCCTTTGTCCTCCTCTGCTGAATTCTAAATTTCTCCCAGTCTTCAGGTTTGCTGTTATCTCTAGACTTGACTATTCCAGACGCACTCCTGGCTGGCCTCCCAGATTCCACCCTACTTAAACTTGAGGTGATCCAAAACTCAATTGCCCATGTCCTACCTCGCACCAAGTCCCACTTACCCATCACACATGTGCTCACTGACCTTGGCTTCTGGTTTAGCAATGCCTCGATTTCAAAATTCTCATCCTTGTTTTCAAACTTCTCCATGACCTTGCCCCTCCCTATCTCTGTAATCACCTTCAGCCCCACAACCCCCCCGAGATATCTGCACTTCTCGAATTCTGCCTTCTTGAGCATCCCTGATTATAATTGCTCAACCAATGGTGGCTGTGCTTTCTGTTGCTTAGGGCCTAAGCTCTGGAACTCCCTCCCTAAACCTCTCCACTTCTCTACCTCTCTTTCCTCCTTTAAGGCGCTTCTTAAAACCTAACTCTTTGACTAAGCTTTTCGTCACCTAATTTCTCATTCAGTGGCTCGGTGTCAAATTCTTTTCTCATAATACCCCTGTGAAATGCCTTGGAATGTTTCACCATGATAAAGGCGCTGTATAAATACAAGTTGTTGTTGTTATTGTTGAGGTAGATTTGGTTGTCGTCAGCGTACATGTGGAAACTGACGCTGTGTTTTCGGATGATGTCGCCAAGGGGCAGCATGTAGATGAGAAATAGGAGGATGCCAAGGATAGATCCTTGGGTGAACACCAGAGATAACGATGCAAGAGCAGGAAGAGAAGCCATTGCAGGTGATTCACTGGCTGCAACTAGATAGATAAGAATGGAACCAGGCGAGTGCGGTCCCACCCAGCTGGACGACGGTGGAAAATGGTGTAGTCAACCGTGTCAAAGGCTGCAGACAGGTCGAGAAGGATGAGGCAGGGTAGTTTACCTTTATCACAGTCAAATAGGTAGGAGCTGGGTCATTCAGATCTAGATAAAGGAGAGCAGCAAAAAACTGGCAGAAAATCTCAGCTATATTACTCGTTATATCAAGAATTTAGGTGGCCCACGAGCACCATAATTTAATAATAAAATATGGTATTTTGAACAATTTTTAATGAGGAAAGTTAGAAATGCAACTATGGAGCGAGCACATAAAGGGCCATTTTAGTAAACTAAGATTTTCTTGATTTGTCTTGAGCCCTTTACAACAGAACTTGTGCACTCCACCGCTAGATTAATAAACGTTGGGGTATTTATACTATTTAAGTGGCTAGTTAACAGCTTTAAATGCATTAAAGGATCGTTGTTCCAGCTGCAATGAAATGACTGCTAGTTTTTTTTTATTACAGCTAACATTCTAAGGAATCATATGTTCCAAAACCATGCATTCCTACAATTCTGTTATGGGTGATCAATTATGATGAAATATTTAGCATTTCTCCCAATTTATTTGAACAGAGGAAATTATGTTCTTTGCACCATCATCCTCAGCAATGCAAAAATTAATAACAGGAGCCTGTATTGGAAATGTACTGCACAAAAAAAATAATGGGCCTGAGATTGCGATTGGAGGCTTGCCACGAGCTGATGCCTCCGACCTGCAAAAAATGTACACACTTAGCTGATGGTCCATTTAGCAATGCAGCCTGATGATGAGTGCTTCCAGGACTCAGAAGCCTTGAGACAAGGGCATCTTCAGTCCCAAGATGCTCATGATACCATCATCATAGGCAGTCCCTCGGATTCGAGGAAAACTTGCTTCCACTCCTAAAGTGAGTCTTTTGGTGGCTGAACAGTCCAATGCGAGAGCCACAGAACTTGTCACAGGTAGGACAGACATTTATCGGGGGAAGGGGGGTGATGGGACGGATTTGCCGCACGCTCCTTCCGCTGCCTGCGCCTGACCTCTTCATGCTTGCGACATTGAGATTCGAAGAGCTCAACGCCCTCCAGGATGTACTTTCGCCACCTAAGGCGGTTTTCGGCCAGGGACCCCCAGGTGTCAGTGGTGATGTAGCACTTTACCAGAGAGGCTTTGAGGTTGTCCTTGTTATGCTTCCGCTGCCCACCTTTGGTTCGTTTGCTGTGATGGAGCTCCACATAGAGCAATTGCTTAGCGAGCCTTGTGTCTGGCATGCAAACTATGTGGCCTGCCCAGCGAAGCTGATCGAGTGTGGTCAGTGCTTCAATGGCGGGGATGTTAGCCTGGGTGAGGACACTGATGTGGGTGCGCCTGTCCTCCCAGGGGATTTGCAGGATCTTGCAGAGACATCATTGGTGATATATCTCCAGCGACTTGAAGTGTCTTCTGTACATCGTCCATGCCTCTGATCCATACAGGAGGACGGGTATTACTACAGCCCTGTAGACCATGAGCTTGGTGGTAGATTTGAGGGCCTGGTCTTCGAACACTCTTTTCCTCAGGCGGCCAAAGACTGCACTGGCGCACCGGAGGCAATGTTGAATCTCCGCATCAATGGCTGCCTTTGTTGATAAAAGGTTCCCGAGGTATGGGAAGTGGTCCACGTTGTCGAGGGCAACGCCGTGACTCTTGATGACTGGGGGCAGTGCTGTGCGGCGGGGACAGGCTAGTGGAGGACCTTTGTCTTACGGATGTTAAGCATAAGGCCCATGCTTTCATATGCCTCGATGAATATATCGACCATATCTTGGAGTTCAGCCTCAGAATGTGCGCAGACACAAGCGTTGTCCGCGTACTGCAGCTCAACGACAGAGGTTGGGGTGATCTTGGACCTGGCCTGGAGGCGGCATAGGTTAAACAGCTTCCCACTGGTTCTGTAGTTTAGTTCCACTCCAGCGGGGAGCTTGTTGACTGTGAGGTGGAGCATGGTGGTGAGGAAGATTGAGAAGAAGGTTGGAGCGATGACGTAGCCCTGTTTGACTCTGGTCCGGACATGGATTGGGTCTGTAATGGAACCACTGATAAGGATCACGGCCTGCATGTCGTCGTGGAGCAGGCAGAGGATGTTGACAAACTTTTGGGAGCATCCAAAATGGAGGAGGACGCTCCATAAGCCCTCACGGTTGACAGTGTCAAAGGGCTTTGTAAGATCGAAAAAGGCCATGTATAAGGGCTGGTGCTGCTCCCTGCATTTTTCCTGCAGCTGTCGTGCTGCAAAGATCATGTCTGTTGTGCCCGGTAGGGGACGAAATCCGCACTATGATTCCGGGAGGTACTCCTCGGCCATGGGGAGCAGACGGTTGAGGAGAACTCGACCGACAACCTTCCCAGTGGCTGATAGCAGGGAGATTCCCCTGTAGTTGTCGCAGTCGGACTTGTCCCACTTTTTAAAGATGGTCATGATCACTGCATCACTGAGATCTCCCGGCATGCTCTCTGCCCTCCAAATGAGAGAGATGAGGTCATGTATCCGTGCCAACGGCACCTCTCCGCCATACTTTAGTGCCTCAGCAGCTTTATTATTCTTGAGCTGTTTTATGGCTTTTCCTACCTCGTGCAATGTTGGGGTCTCACTGAGGTGGTGGCGGGTCGCATGCTGCGGAATGGAGTTGAGAACACTCGAGTCAAAGGCAGAGTCTCGATTGAGGAGATCTTCAAAGTGCTCCTTCTAGTGGGCCCTGAATGCCTCGGTGTCCTTTATGAGTGTTTCCCCGTTCTTGGCCAGCAGTGGGGTGGGGCCTTGGGAGTTTGGACCGCAGGTGGCCTTGACTGCAATGAAGAATCCTCGCATATCGTGGCTATCAGCCAGTTGTTGTATCTCCTGTGCTTTCTCTATCCACCATCTGTTCTTTAAGACCTGGGTTTTTTGTTGGAGCTCAGCCTTGAGCCAGCTGTAATGTTGCTTTGTAGCTCCCGAGTTGGATTGTTGCTTGAGGCTCAGAAATGTTCTGTGCCTACGATCTATTAGTTCTTGGATCTCCTGATCATTTTCATCAAACCAGTCCTGATGTTTTCAGGTTGAGTAACGAAGTGCCTCTTCACAGGCGCTGGTTATGGAGACCTGGAGGGCATACCAAGCACTGTGGGCATTCAGCATCTCATGGTCATCAAGGCACGCCAGATTAGCTGTGAGGCGCTGGCTGTATAGGGTTCTCTTAGCTGGGTCTTTAAGTGCCCCGGCATTAAATTTTTTGCGGTATTGCTTCTGCTGTCCTCTCTGTTTTGGAGCTATGTTTATATCGATGATGGATCAGATTAGGCGGTGGCCCATCCAGCAGTCGTCAGCTCCCGTCATGGCGCGGGTGATGCGCACATCCTTGCGATCCCTATCTCGGACGATGACGTAGTCGAGCAGGTGCCAGTGTTTGGAGAGAGGGTGTTGCCACGATGCCTTGTATTTGTCCCTCTGGTGGAACAGGGTGTTGGTGTCAGGAGCAGGCTAATGCTTGAGTTGGCTTTCCCTAGCCCCTCTCTGCCAATCACGCCTCCCCAGAGGGTTGTGTCTTTGCCAACCCTGGCATTAAAGTCACCTAAGAGGATCAATTTGTCGCAGGACAGGGGTGTCTCGAGGTTGGAAAAAAAAACCCTCTTTAGCCTCATCCATTGCATCGAGTGTTGGGGCATATGCACTGATGACTGTGGCGCATTGGTTCCGGAATAGGGTAAGGCGAAGAGTCATGAAGTGTTCATTAGCCCCGCAGGGGCAGTCTTTGAGGCGGTCGACTAGTTCGTTTTTGACGGCGAAGTCGACTCCATGAAGGTGGCGTTCTTCCTCTGGTTTTCCTTCCCAGAAAAAGGTGCAAACTCCACCATGTTCCTTGAGCTAGCCTTCTCCTGCCCACTGGGTCTCGCTTAGGGCGGCGATGTCAATGTCAAAACATCTAAGTTCCCAGGCAACTATGGCGGTGCGGAGTTCCGGCCGGTTGCTGTTGGAATTGTCCATGAGGGTCCTGACGTTCCAGGTCCCGAACGTCATATTAGCGAAGTGGAAGATGCCTGTGTGTGAGTTCTTTTAACGTGGGGTGGCCGCTGCACACCGGCAACTACATGGGCTTAGCTGAGCAAGGTCTTGGTCCAGTGGTAAGGGGGTCCAAGACGACTGGAGACCAGCCACTACTGTATAAGCCTAATTGCCTACGGCGAGATGTTGGCCGCAAGCTCGCCGCTGAGTAGCGCCATTGATGGTAGACGGCCTGAGGCTTGATTGGGGGCAGGCATTGGGAAGGTCAGACGCCTGATGGGGTTCCGAGGGATGTTTGGGAAAGTTTCTTCCAAGATTAAAAATTTCCCCAGAGGTTTCCAAGTTGTTTTAAAAGTTTAAGAGTTTAAAAGTATTTCCAAATTATTTTTTGTTTAAAGTTACACAGATTGATTGAAGATTTAATAAATAGATTAAGAGTTGATTAAAAGCTATAGAAAAAAAAGTTCTCCAAGTTGCTTAAAAATTTTAAAGTTTTCCCGAATTGTTTGATGAGTTTAAAAGTTGATTAAAAGTTTAAAAGTTTAAAAATTGAGTCCCTTCGGCCAGTTGAGCACCGGCCCCGGAGTCCCTTCGGCCGGTTGAGCGCCGGCCCCGGGCAGAATGTTTCACAGTATTGCCGGAACACTCCACCACAGCATCTTCCTTGTGACCGGCGGGCCAGCGGGCCTCGAAGAGCCGGCGGGCCCCGAAGAACCGGCGGGCCCCGGAAGAGTCGGCGGACCCCGGCGAGACTCGGAAGAGTCAGCAGGTCCCGACGGGCCCCGAAGAGCCGTCGGGCCTCGAAAATTCAGCGGGCCCCGAAGTGTTGGCAGGCCACAGAAGAGTTAGCGGGGCCGGTGGGCCTTGGAAGATCTGGCGGGCCCAGATTAGCCAGCAGGTACCGGGGTCCTTTCGGCCCGGGATATAAGCGGGCTGGTGCGGGGTCCTTTCGGCGGGGTCCTAGAAGGTTATCGCACATCTTGTTCAGCTGACGGCAACACCGGAGTCTCGATCAGATAAACAAATCAGCTTCTCCCCTGCACAGGTCCTGATACCACAGCACAGTCAAGCATCATTGGCATCACTGGCCTTCAGATCTCTCTCAGTGCAGCACGAGGATAAATTTAAGAACAGCACAGAGAGGAATCAGGGGTAGGCATGCTGGTAATGTGAAACAGTTGCTGTAAATATATATGTGCACAGTAAAACCACCTTATGATAGAAGTCTCGTGTTCCAAAATATTTACCGGTATGTTCTTTGATTTGTTTTTGTATTTGACAGGGTGTTTGGAGATCAGTTAACAATGGGATGCAAAGTTTCTTCTATTCTTCCTTATTGAATAGTTGCCTCCTTAAGCAGACCTCTTCTGTTACATTCACAAGGCAGTGTTTCCTGTAGACGTTGGTGGAAAGGTACCTCCTGTAGTGTCGCCTTCCCCTTGTGCCTCTCTCATTTCCTTTTCCTCCTGCTTCTACTCTATCTCCAGTATAAGGACATATGGTAATGGTAATGTCCATTGTGAATGTCATGGTTATTGTGTTCCTAACACAGATGAGACTGCACACAGGGAGGTTAAAGTAACAGTCACCTCAGTCTTTATTAAGACACTCCACAGTGAGGAACAGGCCTTAGGGGCTGGCTTATATACCGCGCTCCCTAGTGATGCTGGGATCCCTTGGGACTTCAGGGGATGCACTCTCTGGTGGCGGAACATGGGAGTGCATGCTTTACAGATACACAACATTACTCCCCCCACAAAGTCAAAGTGAAAACTATTTACAAGGTGAGGCGATCGGGAGCCTTTCTTTCCCTGGTGGACCGCCTCGGTACAATTGTCTGTTCTGGTGTGTTGGCTGTGCCCTTGATGGGCTGGCATGTTGTGAGCCTGGCCTTGCTGGGCTGTTGGGCGTGATGGGTTCGATTTCCTGGTCCGGGGTGGTGTTGTTGATCCTTTGGGTGTGTGTTGTGGGCTTGAAAAAGGTGGTGTCTGCTGTGGGTTGTTCAGGGCAGTCTGTGACCCGCAGCCTCGTTTGGTCCAGGTGCTTTCTGCAACTTTGTCCATTGTCTAGTTTGACTACAAACACCCCACTCCCTTCTTTAGCTATCACCGTGTCCGTGATCCACTTGGGACCACGTCCATAGTTTAGCACATATACAGGGTCATTCAGATCAATTTCCCGTGACACAATGGCGCGACCATCATTTACATTTTGTTGCTGCCGCTTGCTCTCTACCTGATCATGCAGGTTGTGGTGAACCAGCGAAAGAACATAAGAACATAAGAACATAAGAATTAGGAACAGGAGTAGGCCATCTAGCTCCTTGAGGCTGCTCCGCCATTCAAAAAGATCATGTCTGATCTGGCCGTGGATTCAGCTCCACTTACCCGCTCGCTCCCCATAACCCTTAATTCCCTTATTGGTTAAAAATCTATCTATCTGTGATTTGAATACATTCAATGAGCTAGCCTCAACTGCTTCCTTGGGCAGAGAATTCCACAGATTCACAACCCTCTGGGAGAAGAAATTCCTTCTCAACTCGGTTTTAAATTGGCTTCCACGTATTTTGAGGCTGTGCCCCCTAGTTCTAGTCTCCTCGACCAGTGGAAACAACCTCTCTGCCTCTATCTTGTCAATCCCTTTCATTATTTTAAATGTTTCTATAAGATCACCCTCATCCTTCTGAACTCCAATGAGTAAAGACCCAGTCCACTCAATCTATCGTCATAAGAGAGCCCCCCTCATCTCTGGAATCAGCCTAGTGAATCATCTCTGTACCCCTTCCAAAGCTAGTATATCCTTCCTTAAGTAAGGTGACCAAAACTGCACGCAGTACTCCAGGTGCGACCTCACTAATATCCTATACAGTTGCAGCAGGACCTCCCTGCTTTTGTACTCCATCCCTCTCGCAATGAAGGCCAACATTCCATTCGCCTTTCTGATTACCTGCTGCACCTGCAAACAAACTTTTTTGGGGGATTCAAGCACAAGGGCTCTAAAAGAGTTTCAAGCACAAGGACCCCCAGGTCCCTCTGCACCGCAGCATGTTGTAATTTCTCCCCATTCAAATAACATTCCCTTTTACTGTTTTCTTTTCCAAAGTGGATGACCTCACATTTTCCGACATTGTATTCCATCTGCCAAACTTTAGCCCACTCGATTAACCTATCAAAATCTCTTTGCAACCTCTCTGTGTCCTCTACACAACCTGCTTTCACACTAATCTTTGTGTCATCTGCAAATTTTGTTACACTACACTCTGTCCCCTCTTCCAGGTCATCTATGCATATTGTAAACAGTTGTGGTCCCAGCACCGATCCCTGTGGCACACTACTCACCACCGATTTCCAACCCGAAAAGGACCCATTTATTCCGACTCTCTGCTTTCTGTTAGCCAGACAATTCTCTATCCATGCTAATACATTTCCTCTGACTCCGCGTACCTTTATCTTCTGCAGTAACCTTTTGTGTGGCACCTTATCGAATGCCTTTTTGAAATCTAAATACACCACATCCATCGGTACACCTCAATCCACCATGCTCGTTATATCCTCAAAGAATTCCAGTAAATTAGTTAAACATGATTTCCCCTTCATGTATCCATGTTGCGTCTGCTTGATTGCACTATTCCTATCGAGATGTCCCACTATTTCTTCCTTAATGATAGCTTCAAGCATTTTCCCCACTACAGATGTTAAACTAACCGGCCTATAATTACCTGCCTTTTGACTGCCCCCTTTTTTAAACAGAGGCATTACATTAGCTGCTTTCCAATCCGCTGGTACCTCCCCAGAGTCCAGAGAATTTTGGTAGATTATAACGAATGCATCTGCTATAACTTCTGCCATCTCTTGCATTTCATCCGGACCAGGGGACTTGTCTACCTTGAGTCCAATTAGCCTGTCCAGCACTACCTCCCTAGTGACAGTGATTGTCTCAAGGTCCTCCCTTCCCACATTCCTGTGACCAGCAATTTTTGGCTTGGTTTTTGTGTCTTCCACTGTGAAGACCGAAGCAAAATAATTGTTTAAGGTCTCAGCCATTTCCACATTTCCCATTATAAAATCTCCCTTCTCATCTTCTACGGGACCAACATTTACTTTAGTCACTCTTTACCATTTTATATATCGGTAAAAGCTTTTACTATCTGTTTTTATGTTTTGCGCAAGTTTACTTTCGTAATCTACCTTTCCTTTCTTTATTGCTTTCTTAGTCATTCTTTGCTGTCATTTAAAATTTTCCCAATCTTCTAGCTTCCTACGAACCTTGGCCACCTTATACGCATTGGTTTTTAATTTGATACTCTCCTTTATTTCCTTGGTTATCCACAGCTGGTTATCCCTTCTCTTACTGCCCTTCTTTTTCACTGGAATATATTTTTGTTGAGCACTATGAAAGAGCTCCTTAAAAGTCCTCCACTGTTCCTCAATTGTGCCACCGTTTAGTCTGTGCTTCCAGTCTACTTTAGCAAACTCTGCCCTCATCCCGCTATCGTCCCCTTTGTTTAAGCATAGTACGCTCGTTTGAGACACTACTTCCTCACCCTCAATCTGTATTACAAATTCAACCATACTGTGATCACTCATTCCGAGAGGATCTTTTACTAGGAGATTGTTTATTATTCCTGTCTCATTACACAGGACCAGATCTAAGATAGCTTGCTCCCTTGTAGGTTCTGTAACATACTGTTCTAAGAAACAATCCCGTATGCATTCTATGAATTCCTCCTCAAGGCTACCCCGTGCATTTTGATTTGACCAATCGATATGTAGGTTAAAATCCCCCATGATTACTGCCATTCCTTTTTCACATGCCTCCATTATTCCCTTGATTATTGCCCGCCCCACCGTGAAGTTATTATTTGGGGGCCTATAAACTACGCCCACCAGTGACTTTTTCCCCTTACTATCTCTAATCTCCACCCACAATGATTCAATATTTTGTTCATTAGAGCCAATATCGTCTGTCACAACTGCCCTGATATCATCCTTTATTAACAGAGCTACCCCACCTCCTTTCCCTTCTTGTCTATTTTTCCGAATTGTCAGATACCCCTGTATGTTTAATTCCCAGTTTTGGCCCCCCGGCAACCACGTTTCTGTAATGGCCACCAAATCATACCCATTTGTAATGATTTGTGCCGTCAACTCATTTACTTTATTTCGAATGCTGCATGCGTTTAGGTAGAGTGTTTTAATACTAGTTTTGAAACCATGATTTTTAGTTTTGACCCCTCCTGCAGCCCCTTTATATTCATACATATTGTCCCTTCCTATCACCTTGTGGTTTACACTTACCCCAGTGCTACTCTGCTCTGTTGCCTCCTGCTTTTTGCATTCTTTCTTGGGGTCCTGTTCATCTGAGCTCTCACCCACTCTAACTAGCTCAGAGCCCTCTCCTGGGTTCTGAATACTCCTTGCATTGAGGCACCGAGCTTTCATGCTTGCCTTTTTATTACACTTTGACCCTTTGGAATTTTGCTGTACAGCGGCCCTTTTTGTTTTTTGCCTTGGGTTTCTCTGCCCTCCACTTTTACTCATCTCCTTTCTGTCCTTTTGCTTTTGTCTCCATTTTGTTTCCCTCTGTCTCCCTGCATTGGTTCCCATCCACCAGCCATATTAGTTTAACTCCCCCCTTACAGTACTAGCAAACACTCCCCCTAAGACATTGGTTCCGGTCCTGCCCAGGTGCAGACCGTCCGGTTTGTACTGGTCCCACCTCCCCCAGAGCCAGTTCCAATGCCCCAGGAATTTGAATCCCTCCCTGGTTTTTCGTGTCCTTTTCATGAGTAGCTCAGCCGGGGGCACCCCTGTGAGCGAGTGGGGTCTCGTGCAGTAGCTGAGCAGTACTCGGGACAGGTGGGTTTGGAGTGAGCCTTCTGAGACTCGTTTAAGGCTCTGTTTGGTTGTTTATACTGCTCGCTCTGCCTGCCCATTGGAGGCTGGTTTAAATGGGGCTGAGGTGACATGTTTGATCCCATTGTGGGTCATGAATTCTTTAAATTTGGCACTGGTGAAACATGGCCCGTTGTCACTGACCAGTATGTCAGGAGGCCATGGGTGGCAAACATGGCCCTCAGGCTTTCAATGGTGGCAGTGGCAGTGCTTCCCGACATTATTTCACGGATAATCCATTTTGAAAAAGCATCCATCACCACCAGGAACATTTTTCCAAGAAATGAGTCTGCATAGTCGACATGGATCCTTGACCATGGTCTGGAGGGCCAGGACCACAAACTTATTGGTGCCTCTCTGGGCACGTTGCTCAACTGAGCACACACGCTGCATTGCCGTACACAGGACTCTAAGTCAGAGTCGATACAGGGCCACCACACATGGGATCTGGCTATCGCTTTCATCATTACTATACCCGGGTGTGTGCTGTGGTGATCCGAGATGAACGTCTCCCTGCCCTTTTTGGGTAGCACTACGCAGTTACCCCACAACAGGCCGTCTGCCTGAATGGACAGCTCATCCTTTCGCCGCTGGAACGGCTGGATTAGCTCTTGCTCCCATGCAGTACACAATTTTTTACCAGGGACAGCAGAGGATCTTGACTGGTCCAAGTCCTAATCTGGCGGGCCGTGACAGGTGATTTATCATTTTCAAACGTTTCCATGACCATCAACAAGTCTGCGGGCTGCGCCTCCATCAACAAATTTGCAAGCTGCGCCATTTCCACCCCCGTGGTGGGCAATGGTAGCCGACTGAGAGCATCCGCACAGTTCTCGGTGCCTGGCCTGTGGCGGATGGTATAGTTATACGCTGATAGCGCGAGTGCCCACCTTTGTATGGGGGCTGAGGCATTAGTATTTATCCTCTTGTTTTCAGCGAACAGGGATAGGAGGGGCTTGTGATCGGTTTACAGCTCAAATTTGAGGCCAAACAGGTACTGATGCATTTTCTTTACCCCGAACACACACGCTAATGCCTCTTTCTCAATCATGCTGTAAGCCCTCTCGACCTTAAACAAGCTCCTGGAGGCATAGGCGACAGGTTGCAACTTCCCCGCAAAGTTAGCTTGTTGTAATACACACCCGACTCCGTACGACGACACGTCACATGCTAGCACAAGTCTTTTACACGGGTTATACAATACAAGCAGCTTGTTGGAGCATAAAATGTTTCTGGCTTTCTCAAAAGCAATTACATGTTTTTTTTCCCCATACCCAGTTCTCACGTTTACGCAATAACACATGTAGGGGCTCTAAGAGGGTGCTTAACCCCGGTAGAAAGTTACTAAAATAGTTGAGGAGTTCCAGGAACGATCGCAGCTCCGTGACGTTATGTGGCCTGGTGCGTTCCTGATAGCCTCTGTCTTGGCGTCTCTGGGCCGAATGCTGTCCGCCATGATCTTTCTCCCCAAAAACTCCACTTCTGTTGCCATGAAGGTGCATTTCGACTTCTTCAGCCGCAGCCCTACGCGATCCAGTCGCTGGAGGAACTCCTCCAGGGTTTGTAGGTGCTCAACGGTGTCCCAACCCGTGACCAATATGTCATCCTGAAAAACCACCGTGCGTGGTACCGACTTGAGTAGGCTCTCCATGTTTCTCTGGAAGCTTGCTGCAGCCGACCGAATTCCAAACAGGCATCTGTTGTAGATGAACAGTCCCTTGTGTGTGTTGATGCCGGTGAGGCCCTTCGAAGACTCCTCCAGCTCCTGCGTCATGTAGGCCGAAATCAGGTCGAGCTTGGTGAAAATCTTGCCTCCTGTCAGCATCGCAAATAGGTCGCGAGTATTGCTCCTGTAGCGAGAAACGATTAATAGTTACTTTATAATCGGCGCAAATTCTGACTGTGCCATCACTTTTGAGTACTGGAATAATCGGGCTGGCCCACTTGCTAAATTCCACTGGGGAGATGATGCCGTCGTGTTGCAGCCTGTCCAGCTCGATTTCTATTCTCTCCCTCATCATGTTAGGTACTGCTCGCGCCTTCTGATGAATGGGTCGTGCCTCTGGGACCAAGTGGATCCGCACCTTCACCCCGGAAAAGTTTCCAATGCCTGGCTCAAAAAGGGAAGGAAATAAGAACCTGGGTACATGAGGCCTCATCGACATGTGATAGCGCTCGGATGTCATCCCAGTTCCAGCCGATTTTGCCCAGCCAGCTCTTCCAAGCAGTGTGGGGCCATTGTGCGGGACAATCCAGAGTGGCAGTTCATGCACCGTGCCCTCGTAGATGACCTTAACCATGGCGCTGCCCAGGACAGTGATAAGCTTTTTGGTGTATGTTCTCAGTTTCATGTGGATGGGGCTCAGGGCTGGAATGAGTGCCTTGTTGCACCACAGTCTCTCAAACATCTTTTTACTCGTGATGGATTGGCTAGCGCCAGCATCCAGTTCCATGACTACGGGTGAGCCATTCAATTTTACGTTTAGCATTATAGGTGGACATTTCGTCAAAAATGTGTGCACCCCGTGTACTTCAGCATCTGCCTCCTCTCTCTGAGGCTCGAAATTGCTTTGATCCACCATAGACCGATCTTCCTCTGCCACGTGGTGGTTAGCAGGTTTTGCAGAGCTTGCGGCCCGTCTGCAAGTTCGTTGGAGGTGCCCCATTGTTCCACAGGTCTTGCAAACATACCCTTTGAAGCGGCATGAATCGGCTGAATCGAAGCCTCCACAACGCCAACAAGGTATGAATTGCCTTGCATTCATCCTTTGTTGCGGACTCTGAGTCATCTGGGTCACCTGAGGCCTGCTGGCAGTTGCAGACTCATGGTTTCTGCCCTGTAAATTTCTGCTCACAAACACAGTTCCAGTTAATTGTGTGCTGAGAGATTTGTTTGGTGTTATCACTGGTGGACATAAACGTCTGTGCTATCGCAATGGCCTTACTGAGGGTTGGTGTCTCTACAGTCAAAAGTTTTCGTAGGATGGTCTCGTGACCAATGCCCAGTACAAAAAAGTCTCTGAGCATTTTCTCCATTGTCCTGCAAGTCGCCTTAACTTGGCGACGTATCTCGCCACTTACTGACCTTCAGATCGCTGGCACATGTAGAACCGATATCTCGCCATCAGCACGCTCTCCCTCGGGTTAAGATGCTCCTGAACCAGTGTACACAGCTCCTCATACGACTTTTCTGTGGGTTTCACCGGAGCCAGAAGATTCTTCATGAGGCTGTATGTCGATGCCCTGCAGACCATGGGGAGGGCCGCTCTCCTTTTTGCAGCGCTTCCTTCTCCATCCAGCTCGTTGGCTACAAAGTACTGGTCTAGCGGTTCGACATAGGCTTCCCAGTCCTCACCCTCCGAGAACTTCTCCAGGATGCCCACAGTTTGGTGCTTCTTTGCGTTGGTTTCGTATACTCGTCGCCAGTTATTGTGTTCCTGACACAGATGAGACTGCACACAGGGAGATTAAAGTAACAGTCACCTCAGTCTTTATTAAGACACTCCAGAGTGAGGAACAGACCTTAGGGGCTGGCTTATATACAGTGCTCCCAAGCGATGCTGGGACCCCTTGGGACTTCAGGGGATGCACTCCCTAGTGGTGGAACATGGGAGTGCATGCTTTACAGATACACAACATCGGTGACTTCTATGACAGAAGGACAGGAAGAAAAAGATTTCTCTGCCTGAAATTGCTGAAAGGCAGTTGCTGAATCCTTTCTTAGCAACACAACTTTAAAAAGATTTTTCCAATTACTCCGGTCAAAGCCGATGTTTCAAATAAAATTTATGGACAGTCAAAGCCTGTGAATTTAACTACTTCCTGGTTTAACAAGTCTTGCAGGTAATTTGAACTGTATTCTTCCAAATGATGCCATTGCATGACCAATCAAAATGCTCTGGACCCCAACCCCTTTCACAAAAGGCCCAGTCATTCGTGCTGTCAAGGCCTACTCCTTCCAAACTTCCACCTATTAGCCAACCCCAGGGTACAGCCCCCATTTTTTTCTGGCCTCAGTTTTGAATGCTTGGTTTCTTACTCATCTGTGCATGTTTTATCAGCTGCTGCACAGCCTGTCCTTCGGTGATCCCAGAACTCACTTCTGATTTGCTACATGCTGATTGCCACCCTGCTCCATATCCTCTACAGCGTTTCTTTCTCCACAAACATCACTTGGAAACAGAACTAATCAACTGGCCATTTGCCTCATTTGCTTTTTGTGGGACCTTGCTGTGTGCAAACTGATTGCCAAGCTTTCCTGCAGAACACACTTGAAAAAGTAATTTGTTCGATGTTTGATGATGCCCTGATAACATCACAAGGTTCTTTCTATCTTCACCCTGGGCTTTAACAATGACACCAAAGTTGAACATATCAGTAAAAGGACATATGTGGGAGCCAATAGAGACACTTTGGGAGACATACAGAAGGGAGGGAGGGACAAAGGAAAGAGTGTTTCGACATATATTACCCCCAAAGATCCCTGTGGTGATATAGTCTGAAATCCTGAAATGTGATCGCAGCTTGAAAGGAGCCTGTAGCATAAACACTCAGTACAGTTGTCATTTTGCCAGCCACTGGCAGTGCAGTGGCTGTGCTATGGGTAGCTTGCAGGTCACCTTGCAAAATAAGCCACAATTCCTGAATGGTTTCCATTAGGAAGCAGTTTCCTTAAGTGCTGCTGGGTAATGGCCAGGTAGGACTGATGTGGTCTGCACAATACCACCAAGTGATTTAGAGCTGCTTCCTGTGCAAACTTACCTGCCTGTTTGCATCTGTTGCTTCTCCTTATCTTTCTGTATGGCTGGCAGATCGAGGGATATTCCGAATGGGAATGCCATAATGGCAAGGATCCAATGGCTAACTCTGTCCAAATTTGCAGAGTAGGCAACAATCCAAAATGAGGATTGCAGAGACTCAAAATAGCACCAAAGTTGAATGGCTCAATTATAAGCTTTTGCCAAGTTAAGAAGTAATCAGTGACACAGCAACGTGAATGCACTTCTGCCTTTCCTGCTGCACCCTAGCAACAGGAAACATCTGTTTTATGCAGGTGTTCATGCATGATGCTATACGATATTTACATTTTTACACCGGTGAGTTTGTGGGAGCTCCCTGCGATTTCTGGTGGTAAATTGCATGGATGAAAAAATGGGAGAGGGTGCAGCACAGAGTAGTCCCAATCCATTTCCCACTCACCCCAGATACATTGGAAAATTCGGGCAGACAATCAGGGCCAGGAAGCATGTTCTCTTTGGTACTGGTAACCACTAAAGTAAACCTAATGAGGACTAGCGTATCGTGAGGACCAGAACATTTTTTTGATTCACATGATAATGTATCTTCCTGCCAATGTCAAACCTGCCCCTTCCCCCTTTACAGCATTTCAAAGTCAAGAACTGGAGCTGATAAAATGGGGCAGATTTGACTCTGTTTCTCACTTTTATTTCCATATAGATCACAAATGCAAAAATTGGGTAAGGCAATTTGTAGGACTTGAATGGAATTAGAGGCCGGGGGCTAGGGAAGCGGTGGTGATTGGTGATTAGGGGAGAGGTGGGTAGTAGTGGGGGTTGGAGGCGGGGAGGAGGAGTTCATGGCAGACAGCAGCAGCTCATGTTCTTTGAATGTGGGGTCGGAAGGAACATTGTTGCTAATTCCGGCGCCACATTCAGGTAAGTACATTTCAAAAACTTACCCGATAAATAGCAGGGGATCCCAAGGTGTGGTTTTGCTGCGTGTAACCGCCGCGGACTCTGGCTGCTCGGGCAAGCCAACCTTGCAGTGGGGGCCCCATACAGGCAATAGGCCCCTTACTGCATATGCAAATGAGGGACCTAATGCCTCTTTCATTGACCTGGCCCCTGGACGCATATATTCTTTCCTTCACCAATATGGTGGGTGGTGCAAACCTCCTGCCCGCAAAATTGGGGGCTTAAAAGTCCAATTATTTTTACGGGCACTGCGCAGCCGAACTTATAGGCCGATACCACTGAGATTTGATTTGCATGATTATAAATGATGATGCAAATCATATCACTTCAGCTTTAATTCTTTATTTTGGTTACAAAATGATACATTTCCTGCTTGTAAATGTTTTGTTTTTGTTTTCCCTGAACAGATTTCAATGCAGTATTTCAGTGTACCGCCATATTATAATTGAAGTTATTTTTCAGTCCTTGATAACATAAGCCAGGCAAATCATAAAATACATTATTGTACAAGTGTCAGAATTAAGCTCTCACTGTGTGATTGACATGACACATGGAATGTCATAGGAAACAATATTTTATCGAAAGCTATTATCATTTGATATCAGTATCCATAAATATAGATGGATGCAATTTCACTCAGGTAAATGTTAAGAATTGCATTTATATAGCCACGTTCCTAGGATACAGAACAGCAATCAGCTTTTTACTGGCAGATGCCACTGAGAGGATAGTGGCTGTTTTTATTGATGTATTTAGCTGCATTGCATTCAGATGCCATTAATATGTATGCACCATAAGCTTATTTTTTGTGTAGGGCTTCAGCCACGAAGATTTTGCAAAGCAACAAAGCTTCCTTTTACTTTAGATAATAGTGAGTTAGACCTTCATTCTGAATTACAGAAGTAAGCAAATGCCTGCCAATTAACAGCATAGAGGTGATGACAAAATCTGTGGAACAGCTGTTTCTAGTCTCCATACCAGATGTATATAGGTCCCATATCTATAAGTTGCATCCCCAGAGCAATGAAGAAAGAGTATCTTGTTTCCTAGCAATCCAATACTTTGCATAGTGTAGCTATTAAAGATGTGCTTTAGAAGGGGATGTTGCACAAAACTATTTATTTTGTGCTTGGTTAATAACCTGTTAGCATTGGCTAAATAGTGGGCCATAATTTGTTGTGGCAGAGCATCTAATGGTGTCTGCTGTTAGTTAGACTTGCCCCTGCATGTTAATGTCTTTTACATTTTTGCATGGCAAATTGCTGAAAGTGCGAGCTGATAACATCGCAACAAGGGAAACAGAGCATCTGAGACCTGAGCGAACTGGGAAAGCAACTGTGTATCTCCTTAACCAATCAGATTGAAGGATTGTGAAATTGACAGTGTAAGGAATGAAAAGGCAGTATAAATTAGAATGCATGAATTCAATGTCAAATCAGGTGCAGAAAGAGAAATAAAGAGAGCGAAAGAAAGATTGGAATAAGAGCAAGAGAAAGATAAACATATTTGTGCATGGTGTATGCACATGTGGGAGCACCACAAAATACTTACCAATCCAGATGTGCTCATTGAGCGTATTTTCCAAGAATACAACCAGAAAGGCTATTTTCACTGATACTGAAGTCATGTATATTCATGGTTGAGGAGATTTTGGCTAGATGTGCGATGATCTTCAGCAACAGTGTGAACCTCACAATCCATATGTAAGAAAGACTAAGAAGACATCATCAGGGCACTAACTGCACCACACCTTCACTGATATGAAATTCTATTATAAATGTTTTAAGCAGTATGGGGGGAGTATCGTAGTTCACTCACAATTAATAGGTGAGCATATGGGCTGGATTTTCCTCGACAATACCACCCAAAATGGGGTTAGGATTGGGGCAGTGCCTGGTGGGCAGAAGCTGTGTACTGCTGCCACTGTGCCCCAAAGAGGAGAATCCACCCCATAACTATATTTAAGCAGCTTGGGGAGAAAGGTAGGAGGAGTGTCTATGTTCCTGGCAGCATATTTTTATTTAGCAGAGTAAAAAGGTAAAAGTTTATGAACTCATTTTGTTTTCTTTTGCCTTTTTCTACTTCAGATTAACATGATAACAATGAAGTACAGATTTATCTCATTTTTGAAAAAGCTGTTTTGATCATAATGTGATAGAGTAGCCTGAAAATCCACATGACAAATACATTAGGCCAGGTTTTGCTGTAACAGGATATCTAATGGTGTGTGCTGCTATTTAGATTTGCCCATGCACCCTTCAGTTCTAAACAATTTTGCCCACAAAGTGACTGAAAGTGTGAGCTGATAACGGCGCAGCACAGGAAACAGGGCAAACAGACCTAAGTGAACAGGACAATCAACAGGCTATCTCCGTAATCAATGAGATTAAAGGATTGGGAAATAAACAGAGAAAGAACTGAGAAGAAAGATGAATTAAAGAGGGTTAATTCAGTATCAAATCAGGTACAGAAAGAGGAATAGAGAAGGAAAGAAAGATTAGATTAAAAGAGAGAGAAAAAAAAGTGAGAAAAAAAATGTAAACATTTAAAGTTTGATATTTTTAAAATCTCCAACAACAATTCACTAACTGAAGAAATGAGACTACACTGTTGAAATTCCAGTCCAGGGTTTGAATACCCAATCTAGGCTGATTAGTACAGTACTGAGGGAGTGCTACAGTATTAGAGGTGCTTTCCTTTAGAGAACACATTAAGCTAAGGTTATATCTACCTATTCTTGTGGTGCAGGTAGACATGGACAATTCCATTGTGCCACTCAAAGAAAAACAAGGAGTTCTTCCAGCATTGTGCCCAATATTTATCCTTCAAGCAAAACCACCAAAAGGAAATGCAACTCATTGTTGTTTGTGAAACTTTGCAAGTGCAAAATGGCACCGACATTTCTCTGGACGATTGCCCAGTACCACTTTCGATGTGGCCTGGAGTGGGTGGGAGGGGAGAGCTGTCGGGAACCGCCCACTGACGTCTGTGAATGGCCGAGTGGCGCAACTGACCTCCCGCCCACCGAGCTCCCATATTCATGCGGGTGGGAGTTGGCGGGAGTCGGCGGCAGAACAGGGGTGGACCACAAGCTTGAGGCTTGTCTGTCCCCAACGGTAAGTCTGAAAATCCTGAAAAAAATGTAAGTGAACATTTTTACTTTTTTTTCCCACAGCGACTTACCTGGATGGGGTCCCCTGAAGGTCTTCCAATAGGTTTTTTTTCTTGATGATTTTTATTTTCAACTGTTCGACCCTCCATGGGCCCGACTCCATCCTCAGTGGCATTTGGGCAGCAAGCGCTCTGCTGCCGAGAATGAGACCTCCCAGATTAGCAGCGTACGTCATTCATTTGCCACCTGCCGACCTTCGAGGGACCTCGGAGATGAAAACCCCGCCGAAAGTACCGTCCGGTACTTCGGTGACCATCCGCGGCACTTTGGGCGGCACTTGAGTGGGTGGAGGCCTTGACCAAATTTGGCTCCCAAGACTTCAAAAGAAAGGGACCCATACCATATACCAAGTGAATTGAAGACACAACAGGATAGATGTTCCAATTATTTGCTCCCAGTAATTGGGCATAAATTGTGTACATGAAAAAAGGGGTCAAGATCCATTACAATGCAACGTCAGTGTTGCAGAACATGCCTGCCAGATTGCCAGCAAATGCATGTAAACAAAGCTGCAATTCCATTTCATCAAGGGCCTTCTCTCGTGCCTCGCTTCCTGCAGAAGAATCTCAATGGCCCCACATGAGAAACATGCAATTCTTTAGTTTGCTGAACCACTTGGAGACAAGTTTAGAAAAGCACGGTAGCGTGCAAACCAGTAAACCACAATATCTGCCTCGTAAGGCTGTAGTTCTTTAAATTCTGTACCATTTTCTGTCCAGCAATGGGTGAGTTCCCAATCATAGGTGCTTTCAATGCTGGGAGCCAGTCCACATTATGATGATTAGGTTGACTTTGGAAATGCACGCAGGGTCAATGCACTAAATTTTGGAAAAGTATTTGCCTTGAACTGCCCAACCTCCAGTCAAGCATACCTGAACTTGAAAATCTGTGCTGACATCTCGTTATAAATAAAAAGATAATATTAAAATACTGCTGTTGTAACATAGTGTATCTCATCTTTCATTTCTTAGAATGATCGAATCATAGAATGATACAGCACAGAAGGAGGCCATTTGGCCCATCGTGTCTGTGGCGGCTCTTTGAAAGAGCTATCCAACTAGTTCCACTCCCCTGCTCTTTCCCTGCATATTTTTCCCTTCATGTATTTATCCAATTTTGAAAAAAAGTTACTGTTGAATCTGCTTCCACCGCCCTTTCAGGCAGTGTATTTCAAATCACAACTCGCTGCCTAAAAAAAATTTTTCCTCATGTCCCCTCTGGCTCTTTTGCCAATCACCTTAAATTTGTGTCTTCTGGTTACTGACCCTTCTGCCGCTGGAAACAGTTTCTCCTTATTTACTGTATCAAAATTGTTCATGATTTTTAACACCTCTATCAATTCTCCTCTTAGTTTATAGTCCGAACATTATTCAGTGTTTTAATTGATAGTGCTGTCCCTTTTTCACAACTGAATTCCTAACACTGTTAGCCACTAACACACTGCCTTCAATGAGAAAGGAAGGATGGATTGTCTAGATGTGAGATGTTTGGATGCAAGCCATATATCTGAAGTGTCTATCAAGCTAGAGAAATGTCAGGATTTTCCAGTATGGTGCATACATGTACATGTACATGATTCCTATCCTCTAATGAAGGGCACAACACAGATTCAAGATGGAGGACACTTAGAATGCCTGTTTAACATGAAGAACACTCCACAATTTACGGGATGGGGTGCATTTATATAAAATGGGATGGATTTTTCGAGGGTTATCTTTCCCAAATTGGAGTGTTTCACCTGCAGAATGTTTCATGTAGCAACCTGGCCCAAGTAAAGCAAATTTTACAATCAATTAGAATTTAATTCAGCAGATAATTGCAACTAGGACCGGAACCAAGGCCTTTAGAATAGGAGACCACCACTTTATTCCCGGAGGCACTTTTTTAGCGATAATTATTATTCGAAATGTGGACTAATGCAGAACATGTATATTGCAAAATACAGGGCACAATTATATTAAACAGAGTAAGTATGACACTAAATCAAAGCTTAAAAATTATTTTTGCATTCTGAACATTGTATTTAAATATCACCTCACTGCCTGAGAAGAAGCATTCGACTCTATTAATGACGACAGAAACAGAAAGCATTAAAGGATTTTTTTAAAACAAAATGAAGTGCAAGCTCCACAAAAGCTTTCAAGAAACACTAATTGGAAATACCTAGCTAATGCCAGCAAGTCAAACAGAGGAAACATTAAGTTATTATTTTTAATAATGTTTACAAGTATATACAGCCTTTTTCCACCCAGTGAAAAATGTTAGCCTTGGCAAAATGTGGCAGTGCAACTTTTCATTGGTGACGCTGCTCATCTTCTCTCTGATAGCAATCATTAGTTTTATTTTTTAACCCAGTCTTCAAATGAAGACAGATGGGCAGCAGAGTTTTAAACGCACAGTGTTTATGTACAGCAAAAATGGCTGCAAGATTACAAAGTAGTGTGTTTAAAGGCCATCCCATTGCTATTGAAGTGTATTCTTCAAAAATAACCGGCACTGCTGCTCAAGGACAAGGCTGTATTAGAGCAAGTGGAAAAAAGAAACTGTAATTTGTAGCATCAAAACAACTGAGAAGTCCTGGGAAGTCTAATCTAGTAGATCGATATATAATTAATATATTTATTACAATTAAAATGTTAAAATAATAGAATTCGCATTCATTTCTATTATGTTCATATTTTATGTTGTGAGAAAGTTCATTTTGTGGCTTCATTTTACAAGGTTACAGCAACTGAAGTTTCATCTGAATGCTGTTCACACCTCGTTTAATTGTGAGATCCTTGGCCAGCAGTTAATTTTATAATCTATTCTCTGACCTGTGGACACCTGAGCACCATTCACACTTCAGTCTCTCCTGTCAATCAGCTCTTTTCCCATTCTCCTGTTTTTGACCTGTTGTGCAATATTTCTTCATTCTTCAATCTCATTGCAGTGAGTTTATCATCTTTCTTACCTTCCTTTTTTGGTTTCTACTCTTTATTTTTTTAATCACGTTTGAAAGCACAGCTTGCTGATGTCATCAAATTTGCTGGAAAATTGATAATTAGGGTCTGCACCACCATTCCTCCCCCAAACACAAATTTAGCTTTTTAAGAGAGCAGCCTTAACATAGTTCCTTTTAAACTATGGTCACATTGACAAAATTGATGCTTATAATCCAACTCCAGCCACTTAAGAGGTCAGAGGCTCTGAAATCTGCAAATGCTCTGAGCCACATCTATGTTTCTCTCTGATCACCTATGAAGGTAATTGGTGTTAAATATGAGCTGAGCCCTCAGTTCAAACAAGCCTTCACAGACCTCAGCTATCTTAATTGTTTCGTATGGAGGATTTGACTGATTTGAATTAATCAAATCTCCATATCCACAATGCACAAGAATAAATGTTTGAAAACTGAAAAAAAAGCATATTTGATCTTCGGAATACTGATGATCTAATGGTTAGGATACTTGTTTTCCAACTTTGTAATTATGCATTTAAGATTCTTAAGTATCAAATCCCTGAACCCAGTATGCTGGAAAAAAAGGCAAATCTGAAAAGTTCCCTCACTGGATTCTCTCAAAGTGGTCTAATTTGATTTTTGAGCTACCAACCATTCCAGTGGTGAAGAGGCCCGCACGACTTTGAGGACCCGGCCTCATTTAACTTTGACAGGTAAGCTGTGGGGTCTCCCAGTGCAGCTCACCAAATTGAGCCCTTAAAATTGGGCTGGGATGGCCACTAGCAGGGTAAGTTACAGGGGAGGGGGTCCTGGAGTATCAGTGGTCCAGATCATGGCCACAAAATTAGGCTCCGTAGCGTCCGTTTTTTCGGCATTATGAATGCTGATTTGGATCCAAAATGGTGTCTGCAGCAAGCGCATATATTTATGGTGTGAGCTGTGCCAAACGCCATCTTGATGAGGGCCTTAGCACACCTGCAGGGAACATCTGCTGGAGCTATGCAGAGTAGGCAGATTGTGACGTCAATCAGTGTATAACGATGATTTGACGCAAGCGCTGCCATTTTGAAGCTCAACGCTCAAGCGAATGCCCTCTCTTAAACATGCACAGCTGAACACGCATTCAGCAGGAGAAAGGACCTCCCCGGTCAGCCCTATTTAAAGAGATCATCAACTACTTACAGGTTAATTGCTGATTGATTTCTACCAGCTCTTGCTGCAATTTTAGAAGTGTTTGGTGGTTTCTTGAGTTCTTTGAAGTCGACAGGGAGTAATGTGGCGGGTGCTAAAGGACCTTTTCCTGACTTCAAGGATTCTGCACAAACCACTTGCTCCCAGACATGAGTGCAGTAGTGGGCATTCCCCTTGGGCTACAGCATGACTGGGAGAATGAGCAGAGGTCACGCAGAGCAGGACAAGATGCTCCAGAGGGAGGAGGAAAAGGGGGAGAAGTGCTCTCAGCAGGAGGTCATATCCACCCAGGTAGCAATTCAGCAACCTGAACTTCAGCACGGAATAGCGTGTCAGATGTCTGCGCTTCAGTATGGATACCTTCATTGAAATCTGCCACCTGCTGCAGCCACAACTGCAACCTCAGTGCAGGGCGAGGACCAAATTGCCAGTGGCTGTGAAGGTGACGGTGGCCATGAACTTTTATGTGTCAGGCTACTTCCAAGCTGGAGCAGGAGATATCTGCAACATCTCCCAGCTTGCCAGAGAGCTGACTACATTGCATTCTCTCTTGCCAGAGAGCAGCAGGCAGAGCGAGCATGTGGCTTCGTGAGAATTGCAGGCTTCCCCATGGTGCAGGTTGCCATTAACTGCAAGCACTTCGCTTTGCGGGCACCGCTTGTCAACTCTCAGATGGACTGCAACCGAAAGGGATTCCACTTGCTCAACATCCAGCCGGTGTGTGATTGTACGCAATGTATCATGCAAGTCAATGCCCGGTATCCTGGCAGCACTCATGATGCCTTTATTCTGCGACAGTCCACTGTGCCAGCTGCATTTCAGCCACCACGACAAACCAGAAGGTGGCGACTGGACGATAAGGACTATCCTGTAACGACATGGTTCATGACTCCGATGCGCGACCCATGCACATGTGGGCAGCATGCTTACAACAAAAAGCCATGCTGCCACACAAAATGCCATGAGTGTGCTGAAACAACGCTTCTTGTGCCTGGCCCGCTTTGGAGGAGCCCTGCAGTACTCAGCAGAGTGGCTGTCAAGATTCATGGTGGTCTACTGCATGCTGCACAATCTTGTCATGATGAGGGCACAGCCCTCGTCACCAGCTATACGGTGACCAGCTGAGGACTATGATGAGGAAGGGGAGGAGGACACCTACAAAGCCCCTTTCTGCCCGGGCTGTCCGTGAACAACTCATCTGACTGTGATACCAGTAAACACAACCCCAATTCCCCAATCGCCAAGAGTTCCACATCTTACCTTCTCTCTGTAACTGACCATCACAGTGTCTGCTTGCCCACAATGCAAAAATAAAAGCCACCACAAAATAAACATTCCAAACCAAATTTATAAATCAATCCATGCCATATTGCATACAAAGGTCAACTAATCACCCTTGTGCATTCCCTAAGTGCATGTCTTCCGTGTGCCTTTGTCTGTCCTAGTGCTCCGATGCAGGGCTGATGGAAGGCTACTGACTTTCAGTGGGGAGACTATAAATGGCTTTGGAGGATGACCTCGAGCAGCTCTGGGTCTAGAAGGTCCGGCTTCCGACTGCACAATCTTGGCATGGATAGCAACAGTCTGGGCTTGGGCGCCTGGCTGACAGGCAACAGTAAGGGCACTGGCGGAATGGCAGAGGTGGGAAGACAAATGCTGTCATCTTGAGAGAGGACAGCAGGTTCTTGCTGCATGGAGCCACTGCCACTCCCCCAAGGCGGTGCCTCAGCATTCCTAGTAATCTGTTGGAGGAGAGATTGCTGAACTGCTGTGACACCCTGCAAACCACTTTGAACGCTGGTATTTACAGCCATGATGGCAGCAGTCTGAGCTTGCATGAGAGCAGTCTGACATCACATGACAGCAGTCTCAGCTTCCACTGCAGCACTCAGACGTTGGGTGGCTTCTGCTTGTGATGCAGTGGAAGCTGAGACATCGGCCATCAGACGCTGTATCATGGTTGGGTCCGCAAGTCTGCTAATGGAGTTGGCCTTCACTTCCAAGCTGGAAAGGATGGGCTCCAAGCTCTGTGCAAAGTCCTGTGCCAAGTTGGTGCTAGATTCCTCCATACTCCTTAACATTGCACGCAGGCCCTCTGTCTGCCAATGCACCATGCAATTCATTGTGCACACCCATCAGCCTTCTGCTGTAACCCACCCCATCGTAGTGCTCAACTGAATCCTCTGCAGCAGAACTCGTGTGTGACTATCCTTTCCCCCTGCCTTGGCTGCAGGTTTCACCATGTGCAGATCCCACCCCTAAGCATCCTTCGAACTTACACAGAGAATCAGTATCTGAGCTGGTGGCTGCGAGTGTGAAATCAAGTGATGGTGTTTCTTCTTCATCACTGTCTTCCTGCTCTTCCACCTGCTCCTATTCCATTACTGCGTGGCCAGGTTGCAGTTCTTGGTATCTGACCGAAGAACAGCACAAGGGTAGGATTTTGGTGAGGGAGTGAGGAAAGCAAGAGGTGCATGCTTACACCATCTGCAGCTTGTAAATCAAAAGTGATTGTGGGATGCGAGAAGATTAGATTTGAGGATAACATCATCTTCGATGGTTTCAGCCCCACCGCTGGCCATGGCCTCAGAGATGGCCATCCCAATGATGATGACCACCATCTCCTCCATCGGGGTAATGATATGCAGCTGCTCCTGGCCCCCTCCGGTTAGCTCTTGCTGCCTCTGGTTATATGCCAACAAGTACTGTCCTGTCCTGTGCCAATGAATGTGGTGCAGTTGGTTTGGGTGATGTGCCTGTCATGATTGAATAGCTGGCAGTGTGTGCAAGCTGTGAGCTGTGGGTGTGAGGCTTGCGGCAATGCTAAGTGTGTGAGGGTGAGGTGAAGCTATGAATGTGAGATATGAGTCCTGATTGATAGAGATTGTTGGTAGGTGAGTGATGGTGGTGTGATGCATTGAGCAATTTGTGGCTAGTGGTGCAGTTGATGGGATATGGCTTTTGAAGATGCATTTACTGACCTTGACTACTCGTGTGAGGTCATTGAACTTCTTGTAGCATTGCATCCAGGTCCTCGGAGCTTGACTCCTGGCATTGACCACCGTGGCTATCTGGTCCCCCTGCAATCACACATTTCTTTGGAGGGTCTCCTACCCCGCTGTGGATAGAGGATGTCTCTTCTCCTCTCCGCCTCCTCCACCAAGGCCTCCAGTGCATTGTCGGAAAACCTTGGAGCCCGCTCGCTCCCTGTTGTGCTATAATTCACTTTTCTTCCTGCTCATAGTTTCTTCCACAATCAGTTCCAGCACCTGCTGCAGGCAGTATGCACGTCCCCTTTAAGAGGTGCAGGCTGACTTTGAGTAGTGCAGGCTAGCTTTAAGTGGTTCTAGCCTCGCACAAACTGAGACATGCAGCCACTCAACAGCATGTTTAGTGCTGGCTGCACGCAGCAATCATGCAAATTAGCACGAGGTTGTCATGCTGCCTGCAAAGGAAGCAATGGGCCCAGGTTAATCGCGCATCATGTTCCCCGCATCTGTTTTCAGGGGCTATCCAATTTTGCCCACCATGTTTCTGGGTCCCAGAGATCATAAACATAATTTAACACTTACCTTTGGTGGGTCTCTTTAGTTCCATCGCCAATGGAACTGGTCAGAGCCGACACGCATACACTGCCCAGTCTGAAAATAGCATAAAGCTCCTAATAACGTCTTAGGACCCTAATTTCAATATTTAAATCAGCTGTGAACCCCTTTCAGGCAGCTGCCTGGGCCGACTATTCGGAGGACCTCAGCAAGATAGAGACAGCCAGAACGACAGCAAGAAACAGGGCAGTTAGTTCTTCTGCGCTATTTTCAGGCCACAACCATCCTGTTTTCACTAGATGGGAGGCCTCAATAGTCATTCCCATGAGTTCATGTAACAGCAATAGTGGATGAATTACAATTGGCCTCAATGATCTCAGGCTAGGGAGTGGGGCGAAAAAAAATTTGATTACCAATCATAAGGAGCTTTTATACTCCGTGATACTCATGCCAACACCGTAGGTGCCTGCCACATAGGCCTTGTACAATCAACTCCAACTCAAAAATATATAGCTGTAATCGCTGCCCAGAAATGCTGCTGAAAACTATACATGTGGGGATGGCGGAGAATAGGACTCAGATGTAATGGCTCTGTCTCCCTGATCAAATACTCTGCTAACACTCGAGGCACAATTTCCGTCCCCACAATTGCCAATTTTCCAGCAATATTTTGGGCAGGCTGGGCAGAAAATTAGGCAGCAAGGTGTTGCTCTGCGCCATCATCCACTTGTCATGCTATACAGGGGAAATTTTACTTACTCTGTGCCCGGATAATCTAATGCATCTGGGTCCAGCCAATATTGGATAATCCTGCGGGTCAGAATGCATCTCAATAATAGAACTCATCCGACCTTCCTTCCATTAATTTTAGTACATTCAGCAAAAGAAGCGGAGAACACTTGAGGGAGAGGCTGGTGTGGGAACATTACCACAATTGGTAAGGATGAAACTAATCCAAAAGAGATCTTCGTTTATCATTTGCATTATTTACATATGATTATAATATTAATGAGCCTTGTGGCAACAGAATTTTATTCAGCGGCATAAAAGTAGTAAAAATAGGAAAAGACGACAAATGGAATAAAAGGGATAAATCTTGAATGGAACTTCAATTGAAATAAAAAATGCGAGTGATGTAAAACGGGCTGTCGATTTGTTATCCCCCATTTTAGACAATCGCACAAAGCCATATGCCTAGAAATTGGTTTGCCTCTGAAAACGAACTTTGTGCTGCCTGCTGTATACCGTGATCATGGTGTCCAGCCAGGCGCTGAATGCACTGCTGAGTAGCTGGCCCCTTGTGGAAACAGGACTTATCTCCTCCTATCCACCTCCTGCACCAAGGCCTCCAGTGCTGCATCCGAGAACCTCTCTCTCCCCTGTTGTGCCATCATTAGTTGAGCGCTCAGCAGGAGGCCCAAGTTTGTTCGAGGCTAGCAGCAATGAAAGCTAGCCTGCATGTCTTAAAGGCAGCTTGCGCCTCTTAAAAGGAAGGTGTATTCTGCCTGCAGCAGCTCACTGAACTGGCTGGGGAAGACAGTGAAAAACAACTAATGATGGCACAACAGGGGAGAGAGAGGTTCTCGGATGCAGCACTGGAGGCCTTGGTGCAGGAGGTGGATAGGAGGAGATAAGTCCTGTTTCCACAAGGGGCCAGAGGCCCTCCAGGCAAAATCAAAAACGGCTAGTGGGAGCAGATAGCTATAGCTGTCAATGCCAGCAGTTTTAACCCAAAGGATCTGGCTGCAGTGCAGGAAGAAATTCAATGATCTCACATGAGTTGTTAAGGTCAGTGAATTCATCTTCAAATGCCATATCCCACCATCTGCACTACTAGCCTCACACACTGCTCCATGAACCACACACACATCACTCGCCTACCAACAATCTCTACCAAACATGACTCATATCTCACATTCATAGTTTCACCTGACCCTCACACAATTACCACTGCTGCAAGCCTCATACCCACATCTCACTGCTTGCACGCACTATCAGCTATACAACCATGACAGGCACATCACCCAAACACATTGCACCTCACTCACTGACACAGGTCCACAAACTTACACAGAGCCAGCAGAAATTAAGCAGCAACTAACATGAGAGTGGTTGCTGATCCTTTTAAATATCGGTAGTGGGGGGGGTCCTAGCTGCTGCTGAACACAAGTTCAGCTGTGCGAGGTTGATAACGATAATTGCAGTGCTGGCGTCAAATGAGTGTTACACATCATGATCTGTGCACTCTGTATACTTCTGGTGCACACTCCTGATACCCGCCGTACTGCGCTCACCAAGATAGCGTCTGGCGCGGCATGCACCAGAAATGTGCGCGTGCAGTGCGGATGTCATTTTTGGCATGCTACAACACCTGTAGCACCTAAAAATGGGATGTTACAGAGTCAAACCTTTTGGCCCCCCTACCTGAAAGACTTTTAAGAAAAAATATAGTGAAATTCCGAGGAAAACTGTAAACATACAACAGTTTCTATTAGTCTACGGTAAGCTGGTTACTCTGTAACATGGGCAACTATTCCATGCCCACATAGTGGTGCTGAATTTGGTCAAGGCCTCCATCCACCCAAGTGCCATCCAAAGTGCCACTGATGGCCGCCGAGGTACCGGACTGTACTTTGGGCGGGATATTCATCGCCGAGGTCCCTCGAAGGTTGGCGGGCGGCAAATGAATGATGTACGCCACCAATCTGTGTGGCAGTGGGCGGGAGGTCTCATTCTCGGTGACAGAGGCATTTGCCACCCAAGTGTCGCCGAGGATGGAGTCGAGCCCATGGAGGGTCGAACAGCTGAAAAAAAAAATCATCAGGAAAAAATAAAAAAACTATCGGAAGACCTTCAGGGGACCCCATCCAGGTAAGCTGCTATGGAAAAAACAAATATAAAATGTTCACTCTTTTTTTCAGAATCTTCATACTTATCGGCAGGGACAGGCCAGCCTCCAGCCAACAGTCCATCCCCGTTCTGGCGCTGACTCCCTGCGACTCCCATCCGCATGAATATGGGAGCTCGGCGGGCGCGAGGTTAGTTGCACCATTCGGCCATCCGCTGACGTCAGTGGGCGGTTCCTGGCAGCTCTCTCGTCCCGCCCGCTCTAGGCCACGTCAAAAGTGGCAGTGGGCGGATCTTGCAGAGGAATGTCGGTGGCAGTGGCCGGTAAGTCGATCAATTTCGGCCCCGGTGTGTTCTACTCCAAATAAGTATATCAATTTTTAAAAGCCTGACAGGGGGAAATTCACTATAGCCCAGGAACGGGCAGGAACTTTAGAAAAGTTTTAGATTTATGGAAAGGTGCTATTGAATCACGCTGCACGCAAAATTAAGTCGCATTGTTCAAAGAAAGGGTTGGAGCACTAAATCAAGCTCTAATGGCCTAGCTCTGTGGCGTTAGACTCAAAGTGCTAAGCAATATCAGGTGCAGTCTAATCGCAAGTCATCATTGCCACAGGTGCTTTCCAGTTCTTAAAGGGGAGGTTCATTGATGCTGCAGAACCTCATTCTAGTGTAGCACTTTGATATGTTGTGAGAATAAAAATGTCACTAATTTGTAGTAGCCACAACACTCTGGAGACTAAACAACCTTTAAATGACTGAATTCAACTGTTGCACAATGTCAAACTGACAAGGAAACAGTGAAACAACACTAACCTGACAGCTGCGACTCATTACTCATGATCCCTTTAAGGAGTGCCCCTGGAGCCAGCATCTGCCTGCTTGACACCTCCATCCCCTAGCGCTGTCGAGGCGAGGTGCTAAGGCAGGGGGCGACAATGAATTTTGAAGCATAGGTGCCCAGTGAGCGTTGCACGCTTACTGACTTCACGATCTGCCTGCCGCTGAAGTCCCCGGTGCTAACTCACAGCCGCGGTGCTACGGGGGGAGTCGGATTTGACACGTGTCACTAGATTCGACTTACCGCGGCGCTACTGCCTCAGCGACCCGTTGGTACCCCCGCCAGGCACGGACTGGAGGTGCTAAGGTACTGTATTTTTCTGCCTAAATGTTTCCCTTTTCATTTCCATTGAAACTTATTCATTGAGTAATTTGAGTGAACATTTTTTTAAAAGGAACTGAAGTAAAGTTGCTGACATCCATAAACCTCTTTCATTATTAATGTAACAACCTTAAAAATGTCTTGGTTTGAGTACTCCCTTACATTCATGACCTCAACTTTTCCCTCCCTTTGTCTCTAACTGGCACTCAGCCCTTTGTATAAGGCCTTGACAAGAGGTTGTTTTGGGAAAGCTCTAACACCTGTCCACTGATCTGCTGCCAGTCTGCATCTGTGCCCAGCTGACAAGGCTGTCTGCTTTGACTAATGACATGATTGATGGACAAAATAAGGAAGAACACACAAAAACATTTCAGTCTGGCCTGGTGTGTCAGCGAGCCTTCATCAAGTGCTGCTGAAGGTATATTTTGCTGCATGCCTCATTACACAGTAATGGCGTTCCCAGGAAAAGCTGATTCTTTTCACAACACAAGACAGCAGGCAGCTTTATGGAATCTGGGCCTATCAGTCTGGAGGAGGACTTACTGAAGAACAGGCATTTCTTCTCCCTCCCTTTAAAATTGCACTTGTCATCAAAATAGTAGGAGGCCAATTCAGAAAGCAGGATAAGAAATTTCAATAATGGGTCATTTCTGAGACGATTGTCCGTTTTACTGCCTCAGTCAGACGTCATCTAACCTGTTGCAATAAAAGTGCGGATATATCTGAGGAATTATAGCTGTATTAGAAAGTTGAAGGAAAGCAATAATTCAGAGCACTGCAGTTTTCAGCTAAACACAACTGAAAGAACAAACACCTGCAATTTCCAGTTAGAAATGTTTGGAACAAGAGGGCCGGCAGCTGGGCAGGGGGAGTGTGACTGTTTTATCTGTGGCCAACAGGCTTCGATGCTGATATGACCTTGAAGCGAATATTAGTACACACAGCTCACTGTCTAGTTTCTGTTTGCAAATGATTTCTGGATGAACCATAAAGGTGTCGCCTCTTTCCTTTTAAATGTCTTCAAGCCATGATGAGTCCCAGGGAGGCAGGTTGGCCATCGACTTATTTAACAATCAGCTGGATTCCAATAAAGTTTGTGAGTGTTATCAGCTGTAGCTGGTCAATTCTTCCAAATCTAAAGGGGTCGAGCTTCAGCCCGTAACATTGCCATCATGTATATTTTCTTCCTAAGGGAGAGACAGGCCAGCGAACAGGTTTCAGGAAGACGAACATGTTCGAACATAAAATTCTTAAAAAATAAATCACCTAAAATGATGTCTCATTTCTGAAATAGCCACACTTACAGCACACAACCTCCTCTCATTCTGTCTGGGCAGCTGTGTGACAAATATGTCAAATTAATACATCACAAGGTATGAATGCGTAGTTAGAATTTGACTGAAGTACCTCCAGCCTGCAAAAAAGAACGATTTATCAATGCAAACTTAATAACATCTATTTGAATCTAACTAAAAATCAATATTTCATTACCAAATTGTTAGTGAGAATGAAGAAAAATTGCGGAAGTCGGGCTGTTTTCTGGAACCGAAGCATCAGGAGTTCAATCTGAAGACGGAATGATTCATGACCAGGAGCTGGTGGAAGGGTGAAAGAGGACGAATGCTGAGAACTTCGAGGGCTCTCTCCAGTGTGACCTTGGCAGGGGAAAAAAATATATAAGAAAATGAAAGCGACTGTCAATTCCCAACAGGGACAGATCACACTATAGATCAAGCAGAACCCTGGGGGTGGGGGCGGGTGGTGTTTAAGGGTTTATTAGGAGCAAATATGGTGAGTTTCCAGATACACACAAAAAAATTACTGGGCTCCAATCATTCAGATTGCTTTATGGAAATGAGATATAATTTTGTCGTATTTAGTGTTGTTCTGCAATGCTTTTTACAATGTCATATTTTGGGTAATTCCAGCCTTTGAAAAAAGCACAAAGGATTTAAATAATTCAAGGATTCGAGCATTTAACAACTGTTAACATGTTTAAATGATTAGTTCAGCACCACTTCACATGTTTGTATCTTTAATTATTTATTCATTTATCTTAATTGCTATCAACAATATTTCTGCACATCGAGGGGGAAGGTGGTCCCTAGCAATTTTTATCTTCTGCAGAATCTATCGGTTTCCATGCTTTAATAAATCTAAATGGATGAGAAGGCTACATCCAGACATCACAGCTGGTTGCAGTGCTCAAATACTGTGCCTTTTATAGCCCCATATTGAAATGTATAACAAAATGACAGCACATTGTCCCCTGGTTAAATTTCTATACTCATTTCATCCTGATCATTGTTCTGTTAAAAGTTACTTACATTTTATTGCAGTAATCTATTTAGTGACAGTCTCGCTTCTAAATCAGCCTGAGTACACAGGGATCACTGCTTGGATGATTTTGAATATATGAAACTGACCTGAAATTGACAGGTAGGTTGTTGGAAACTGCAGCTTTAACAGCAATTTATATTGTCGCTCACTTAAAACACATCCCAGGCCGCAGTGCGTAAATTTGGAAAGTATCCTCGGCATGTTAAATATGCACATACCATTTTTTGAGCAACCAACCATCCTATAATATATATATGATAAACGTAAATAGGCAAACCACAGCAAAAAGATGGCGGGTGACACATTGCAAAAATATATGAATCTGAGCATTACTCAGTGAGGCTAAGTAAGCCCCATTTGTACTGCATGGAAATGCATTGCTTGCTTTGAACAGATCATTTTAGCAGTTTGTTATTAGGAAAGGTGCACAGTTATATTGTCCTCAATTTTAACTCCATCTTTCTTTTGGGTGGGTGCTTAGTAAGATGAGTTCAAAGCTCTCCTGCTTCCCCAGAAAACAGGCCTGGGGTATGTACCGGGAAACCTGCCCACTTCTAGAGCGCAGCTACCAGCGAGTCAATAAAGCAGGATTGCACCTCTTAAAGCAAGGTTGCATTCCCTTATGCTAGATTTCACAGTTTCATTGCAGGAAATAAGGCACGGTCAAGCCCCAGGTTCTCTGATACCTGCAGGTCTTGCTGGGAAAGGTCAGGGTGAGGAAGGAAGTTCTTGTTCCAGCCAGTGCCAGAGAATCCCTAAACACAAAGTTTATCAGACATGGTGAGAGATTGCTGAGTTTATCAGCACCACGAGCATCATCCCCAGGACCTGGATGCAGTGTGGGAAGCACTTCAAAGATCTCACAAGAGCCGCGAGGGTGAGTAGAGCTCTTTATTTCTCCATCTCTCTCTACAACACATGGCAACAATCCTTTCTCCCTTCCCCCTGCCCTCTCAACAATTCCCTCCCCTCCATCACCTCCTTCCGTACAAGAGCACACTATACCACCTCTCATTCTCATTCCTCCCTTCCTGCACCATTCTCTTCAAGCTTGCTAGCTTTTGTTGAATCGCTAACTTTTCTCAAAACGTCTTCCTCACCATACTCCACACCTGCTTTTCATTCACCACCTCCGCAACCTGATTATCTTTTGGTTCTTCTCAATCTCAGCATGTGCGCAACAAGCACAAGCCCCACACATCTAAACTCTCCTCTGTAGGAGACACTCACTAGCTCACCCTCTCTCTCTGCAGGACAAACCAGCCCATAATATGAGGGAGAGCGGTAAGACCAAGGAAAGACCAGCCAACATCATGAACCTTGCTGAATTGGAACAGCAAGTGGTTGAATTCAGTGGCCTCTCTGAAACTGTCAGAATAGCAGATTGCGAGACTGGGGCATCTGTGACTAGAATCTCTGGGGGTGAAACCAGACCCGGGCACAGATGCAAAACAGGCAGTATTGTATTTGACAACCATTATACAATTAGCCTAATATTCAGGTCTATTGAAATCAATGGAATTGAATATTGGGGAACAAGCAACCAATGTGACACTGCCGGTCTTTTATTCCACGTCCCTGTCTAATTTCACCCCCCTTGACTATTACTTGCACCCCATCATGAACCACTGAAAAACATAAAATCATTTGTGAGCCTGTCATCTGCTACTGTGCAGCCTCTCAGTGCCATGCTAATTCTTGTCCCTGTTCTCTTTCTTCAACGTCATTCTCGGCCGCCACAACCCACAAAAAAAGACAACTCAGAGGAGGAGAATCCTTCTGAGGTGACACTGATCCATGCTACATCTCTCCCAAGCACCAGCACAGAGCTTGGCAGCCTGGTTGGATTAGCATGTGAGTTAGAGAGCTCTGCATGTGAACAGCAGGAGGCATTGGTGTTAGCAACAGCACAGGAGACAGCTTGCTGGACGGCAAGGTCATCTTCCAGCTCTCCTGTGACTTCAGGTTGTACAGAATGCAGCAAACTACAATGATGTGGTCCACTTTTTTTGACCACATTGTAGGGACCCATCTCCTCATTCCCTGCCCCAGAATGATCAAAGCATCTGAATATTTGCTTCAAAATGCCAATGGTGTGTTTTATAATGTTCCTCATGGTGGTCTCATGGTTCTTATTTACCTGTGTTGCTCAGGTGTGAAGGGGTTGCGGTGTCGTGTCATGAGCCAGGTGGGGAGGGGATCTCTCTTGTCGCCTAGCACCTATTGTTTATGGATGGGTGTAAAAATAGGGGGATGGATGAATGTCACAGAATGAAGTTGTTGTGGCTGCTGTTGGAGAAACTGGCACACACTTACACTATGTGATCACGCACCAGTTCAACATTGATGGAGTGGAATATCTTTCTGTTGACAAAAGCTGCTGGCATGCTTTCTGGTGCCCTGGTAGTTGGATCAGACAGTCTATTATGTCCTGAACATGAGAGAAACTTATTATGTCCTGAACATGAGAGAAACTGACCATTTCAAACATCGAAAATCATCCCAAAAAATAATCAAAAAAAAATGGGCACTGAGCTTTGTCAAAGAGATGGGTCTTAAAGGAGAGGGAAATGGAGAGGCAGACGGATTTAGGGAGGAAGTTCCAAAGCATGGGGCTGAGGTAGCTGAAGGAAAGCACATTGGTTATCGGGTGAAGGGAAAGCAGTACTGTTTTGTTCCTGTGGTAGGGTGGAAACCTGATTGGACAGATTCAAGAAGGAAGTTACAGGAGAGATAGATGTGGATTTGGGAGGTGGCAACATGTTCAAGGATTTGGAGAGGAAAGGAAGGTTTGAAATGGGAGTGGCTGTCGTTATCAATAGCAGAGGATAGTTAATGGTATTCCAGTCTGGGTTTTTTTCCAAGTATGTTTTCCTCATATAAATGTTTAGATGACAGTTTCCATAAGTAACTTTCTTTTCCTGCTGACACTTAGATTTTCATGAGCTATTTTGCCAGTTCTTGTTTTTTTGCCCTGACAGCCCTTTCCTGGAACCAATGGGTTTTCTGATGTGAATCTTCCAAGCTGACATGTTCAGAAGAAGAGGAAGCCTTGCAGAGTGAATGCAGGCAGGCCAGGCTGTCCAAGAGTAGTTCCATGCCCTCCTACTATCACCTGCACGTTTCACTGCAGAAACAGTTGAAATGACCTCACTTTGGCAAATATCACACTGGTTGAGACATCAAAGAAAGCTGCCCTGACAGATCTCTGATGGTGTTACTGCGATATGTGAATGGTTGACTCAATGTTATGCTGGCTGTATCTTCAGAAACTGCCGATCATACTTTACGTACATTGTATGAAAAAAGGCATGCCAAGGTGATCAATAGTCACTGTTGCCTAATGGGCTGCAACTTCCAATTTGCCAATTAGCTATCATGCATCCCTAAAGGTCCTGGCACAATTACCTGCCAATGACGATAAGAAACTGCCTTCTCAGAGTCTGGATCAGTAGCAACGCCTGCAGCTGACATGCAGCACAGGGATGGCACATGGAAGCACATTAATGGTCAGCTGTGAGCTGAAAATTGGCGACAACATTTGCAAGCTTGTTGCATTACTCAACTATGGAGCTGATATGGGAGAGTGGCACAACCATCTCATGCAGCAACACCTTAACTTCAGTGGGCATCAATCAGGGACTCGAATGCTGGGCTACTCACTGACTTGTCTGCAACCTCATATCTGTAACTAGGATTTCCTTCCCTATTATATTTGCCAGTGACCAATGTTCCCCATAAGCTGTGCGGCCCCATGGCCGTATAGCTTTCTGCCAGTCCCACACAATCCAGTAGTGGGGAAAATGTTGGAATCAATCATTAAAGATGAAATAGCTGCGCATTTGGAAAGCAGTGACAGGATCAGTCCAAGTCAGCATGGATTTATGAAAGGGAAATCATGCTTGACGAATCTTCTGGAATTTTTTGAGGATGTAACGAGCAGAGTGGACAAGGGTGAACCAGTGGATGTGGTGTATTTGGACTTTCAAAAGGCTTTTGACCAGGCCCCGCACAAGAGATTGGTGTGTAAAATCAAAGCGCATGCTATTGGGGTAATGTACTGACGTGGATAGAGAACTGGTTGGCAGACAGGAAGCAGAGAGTCGGGATAAACGGGTCCTTTTCAGAATGGCAGGCAGTGATCAGTGGAGTGCTGCAGGGCTCAGTGCTGGGATCCCAGCTCTTTACAATATACATTAACGATTTAGATGAAGGAATTGAGTGTAATATCTCCAAGTTTGCGGATGACACTAAACTGGGTGGCGGTGTGAGCTGTGAGGAGCACGCTAAGAGTCTGCAAGGTGACTTGGACAGGTTAGGTGAGTGGGCAAATGCATGGCAGATGCAGTATAATGTGGATAAATGTGAGGTTATCCATTTTGGGGGCAAAAACACGAAGGCAGAATATTATCTGAATGGCGGCAGATTAGGAAAAGGGAAGATGCAACAAGACCTGGGTGTCATGGTTCATCAGTCACTGAAAGTGGGCATGCAGGTACAACAGGTGGTGAAGAAGGCAAATGGTCTGTTGGCCTTCATAGGTGGGGAATTGAGTATAGGAGCAGGGAGATCTTACTGCAGTTGTACAGGGCCTTAGTGAGGCCTCAACTGGAATATTGTGTTCAATTTTGGTCTCCTAATCTGAGGAAGGACATCCTTGCTATTGAGGGAGTGCAGCGAAGATTCACCAGACTGATTCCAGGGATTGCTGGACTGTCATATGAGGAGAGACTGGATCAACTGTGCCTTTATTCACTGGAGTTTAGAAGGATGAGAGGGGATCTCATAGAAACGTATAAGAAACTGACGGGACTGGACAGGTTAGATGCGGGAAGAATGTTCCCGATGTTGGGGAAGTCCAGAACCAGGGGACTTCTTAGGATAAGGGGTAGGCCATTTAGGACTGAGATGAGGAGAAACTTCTTCACTCAGAGAGTTGTTAACCTGTGGAATTCCCTGCCGCAGAGATTTGTTGATGCCAGTTCATTGGATATATTCAAGAGGGAGTTAGATATGGCCATTACGGCTAAGGGGATCAAGGGGTATGGAGAAAAAGCAGGAAAGGGGTACTGAGGGAATGATCAGCCAGGATCTTATTGAATGGTGGTGCAGGCTCGAAGGGCCGAATGGTCTACTCCTACACCTATTTTCTATGTTTCTATGTTTAATCCGGGACCAGTTTTTGTAATGTTAAAGTTCGCGCATGCACAAAACTGTGAATGGGCCACGCGCCCCCTCCCCCCACCCGCCCACCACACCCCTCAAAAAATTACGGAGAACATTGCCTGTGAGTTCTTAATCCTCTCACGCTTCAGCCTTTGCAAAGTCTGCTGATGGAAGCTTACCTTTTTTACCTTTCATGGCTCTATCCGTAGTCCTGTTCTCGGTTTTGGTATCTCCTTTAACCTGAAATGTAGTTCCCACATCTCCATTGTTAAAGTTACCTCCTAGAAGCTTGATTTCTTCTTTTCTGTCAAGAAATGTTTTCCCGTAAGCAGAAAACATTAGTTGTGCAAGTGCTGATTTAAAAGGGTGAAGAGTTTGTTGGTACCCAGGTTGGGCAAGGACTGAAAGGAAGAATGTCCAGTGTGTTACCTTGCCTATCTTAGTGAGATCATTGAACCTGTTTCAGCACAGGTCTGCAGTCCTGAAAAGAAGAAGAAGAAGACTTGGATTTATATAGTGCCTTTCACGACCACCGGACATCTCAAAGCGCTTTACAGCCAATGACGTACTTTTGGAGTGTAGTATTGAGGGTGAGGAGTTGGTATTCAATAGTGTTGTGGAGGGGTGTCATCAGCCATGTGCGGAAGGGATAGACCTCATTCCTAAATAGCCATCCTCCAACATTCCTGGAAGTGTGGAATAGTATGGGAATGGTTGACTGTTGCAGGATTAAGGCATTTTGACAGATGCCTGCAAAAGTGGCACAGACTTGCATGATCATTTTGTGATGATCATAGACCAGCTGGATATTAATGGAGTGGTTGACGAAAGCTGCTGACTGGGTCTTCTGGTGCCTTGATGACTACACGACTGCAGTTTATTACTGCCTGGACACAAGGGAAGCCAGCCACTGATGCAAATCTCAGAGCTCTTTCATCTTGACTGTTGGCATTCACAGGAAAGGCGATGTATATAATGTATTAGTTTGCTTTATCAAGGAGAGCCTTGGTGATCTGCTTGATGAACATGTGTATTGCAATCTAGGAGATGCAGGATATATCCCCTGAAGCACCCTGGAAGGGGCCTGAGGCATAAAGAAACAACGAAACAAGAATGGCACCCATAATAAGCTGCAAGTACTTATTCTAGGTGAGTGAGTAAAAGTCAGAAACTACCAATCTCCAAGCTCAAATATCCAATTAAATCCAAAAATCACAACAGCAAAGTGATACTATGGTCAAAGTGCCTATACCTGCTTCGTGCCCCTTTAAATAGTGCATCCAGTGACGTCTGAAACCAAGGCCACCGGATTTTACTTTGGGAGTTGGGCGCTGGGTAGTAGTTTTGATTTTGCAAGTAAAAAATGTGGCGCGCCCTGATAACATCATAGGGCGTATCAGACACCTCAAAGAGTGTTTGGTTAAAGCATTGGCAAGCAGCAATTGAGCAAGAATGTGCCATACTGTTTCAGAGGCAATTTTAACGTTATAATTTGTAAAGGCACCTTATATTGTGATAGAAATGATCACAATTATGACTGTTAAGACATAGGAATAATCAAAGGCAAGAAAAAGAACTTTGGCCGACACTAGCTCACCTCACCAGCACCTAGTTTAGCATCGGTATGCGTTTTAAGTATCTTCATCTTACATCTCTAACCCTTTCCAGTTCTGACAAAAGGACATCGACCTGAAATGTTAACTCTGTTTCTTGCACAGTTGCTGCCTGACAGGCTGAGAATTTCCAGCATTTTCTGTTTTTATTTCAGATTTCCAGCGTCCGCAGTATTTTACTTTTGTATTAAGTATCTCCATGTTTGTTTCTACAACCCTATCCTACAGTTTTAACCAGGTATTTTGGACTCTTTTGTCTTTAGTTTCTGCTGTATGCTATTTTTAGCTCAACCATTAACGCATTTGTGTAAATCCCAGTCTGTGCAAATTTAGCATTGTTGTTAATCTATTTACCTTAACAGGGTAATGACTGCATTTAAATAGACAGGAATTTATGCAAACACGTTAACAGGTGCACTAAAAATCATGATCATCATCATCATAGGCAGTCCCTCGAAATCGAGGAAGACTTGCTTCCAATCTAAAAGTGAGTTCTCAGGTGGCTGTATCATCTAATACGGAGATTACAGTCTCTGTCACAGGTTGAAGGAAAGGGTGGGTGGGGAACCTGGTTTGCCACACGCTCCTTCTGCTGTCTGTGCTTGATTTCTGCATGCTCTTAGCGTCGAGACTCGAGGTGCTCAGCGCCCTCCCAGATGCTCTTCCTCCACTTAGGGTGGTCTTGGGCCAGGGATTCCCAGGTGCCGGTGGGGATGCTGCATTCAAACATAAGAACATAAGAACACAAGAAATAGGAGCAGGAGTAGGCCATACGGCCCCTCGAGCCTGCTCTGCCATTCAATAAGATTATGGCTGATCTGATCATAGACTCAGGTCCACTTCCCTGCCCGCTCCCCATTACCCCTTATCCCTTTATCGCTTAAGAAACTGTCTATTTCTGTCTTAAATTTATTCAATGTCCCAGTTTCCACAGCTCTCTGAGGCAGCAAATTCCACAGATTTACAACCCTCTGAGAGAAGAAATGTCTCCTCATCTCAGTTTTAAATGGGTGGCCCCTTATTCTAAGATCATGCCCTCTAGTTCTAGTCTCCCCCATCAGTGGAAACATCCTCTCTGCATCCACCTTGTCAAGCCCCCTCATAATCTGATACATTTTGATAAGATCACCTCTCATTCTTCTGAATTCCAATGAGTAGAGGCCCAACCTACTCAACCTTTCCTCATAAGTCAACCCCCTGATCTCCGGAATCAACCTAGTGAACCTTCTCTGAACTGCCTCCAAAGCAAGTATATCCTTTCTTAAATATGAAAACCAAAACTGCACGCAGTATTCCAGGTGTGGCCTCACTAATACCCTGTATAGCTGTAGCTTCCCTGCTTTTATACTCCATCCCCTTTGCAATAAAGGCCAAGATTCCATTGGCCTTCTTGATCACTTGCTGTACCTGCATACTATCCTTTTGTGTTTTATGCACAAGTACCGCCAGATCCCGTTGTACTGCAGCACTTTGCAATCTTTCTCCATTTAAATAATAACCTTCTCTTTGATTTTTTTCTGCCAAAGTGCATGACCTCATACTTTCCAACATTATACTCCATCTGCCAAATTAATGCCCACTCACTTAGCCTGGCTATGTCCTTTTGCAGATTTTTTGTGTCCTCCTCACACATTGCTTTTCCTCTCATCTTTGTATCGTCAGCAAACTTGGCTATGTTACACTCAGTCCCTTCTTCCAAGTCGTTAATACAGATTGTAAATAGTTGGGGTCCCAGCACTGATCCCTGCGGCACCCCACTAGTTACTGATTACCAACCAGAGAATGAACCATTTATCCCGACTCTGTTTTCTGTTAGTTAACCAATCCTCTATCCATGCTAATATATTACCCCTAACTCTATGAAATGTTATCTTGTGCGGTAACCTTTTATGTGGCACCTTGTCAAATGTCTTCTGAAAGGCCAAATACACCACATTCACTGATTCCCCTTTATCCACATTGTTCGTTACATCCTCAAAGAATTCCAGCAAGTTTGTCAAACCTGACTTCCCCTTCATACATCCATGCTGACTCTGCCTGACCGAATTTTGCTTTTCCAAATGTTCTGCTACTGCTTCTTTAATAATGGACTCCAACATTTTCCCAACCACAGATGTTAGACTAACTGGTCGATCGTTTCCTACTTTTTGTGTGCCTCCTTTTTTAAATAGGGGCATTACATGTGCAGTTTTCCAATCTGCTGGGACTGCTCCAGAATCCAAGGAGGCTTTGAGAGTGTCCTTGAAACGTTTCCTCGGCCCACCTGGGGCTCACTTGCCGTGTTGGAGTTCCAAGTAGAGCGCTTGCTTTGGAAGTCTTGTGTTGGGTATGTGGATGATGTGGCCTGCTCAATGGAACTGGTCGAGCATGGTCAGTGCTTTGATGCTGGGGATGTTGGCCTGAGCGAGAACACTGACCTTGGTGCATCTATCCTCCCAATGGATTTGCAGGACCTTGCGGAGGCAGCGCTCGTGGTAATTCTCCAGTGCTTTGAGATGTTTGTTATATATAGACCACATCTCTGAGCCATATAGGAGGACGGTTATCACTATTGCCCTGTAGACCATAGGTTTGGTGCCAGGTTTGAGGCCCTGGTCTTCAAACACTCTCTTCCTCAGGCGACTGAAGGCTGCCCTGGCGCACTGGAGGCAGACCTCATCATCGATGTTTTCCCTTGCTGATAGTAGGCTCCCAAGTTATGGAAAATGGTCCATGTAGTCCAAGGCTGCACCGTGCATTTTGATGACCAGGGGGTAGTGCTGTGTGGCATGGTCAGGTTGGTGGAGGACCTTTGTCTTACGGATGTTTAGTGTAAGGCCCATGCTTTCATACGCTTCGGTGAAGGTGTTGACGATGGCTTGGAGTTCAGCCTCTGAGTGTGCAGAGACACAAGCGTCATCCACATAATGTAGTTCGATGGCAGAGGATGAGACGACCTTGAATCTGGACTGGAGGTAACGAAAGTTGTACAGGTTCCCATTAGTTCTATCGTTTAGTTCCACTCCAGCGGGAAGCTTGTTGAGAGTGAGGTGTAGCATTGCGGCAAGGAAGATCAAGAAGAGCGTTGGTGCGATGATGCAGCCCTGCGTGACCTCGGTCCGGACATGGATTGGATCTGTGGTGGATCCATTGGTCAGGATCATGGTTTGCATGTCATCGTGGAGCAGGCGAATGATGGCGACAATCTTTTGGAGATGGCTATATTCCCTCATGGTTGTTAGTGTCAAAGGCCTTTGTGAGGTCAAAGAAGGCCATGTACAAGGGTTGATGCTGTTCCCCGCATTTCTCTTGTAGTTGTTGTGCGGCAAAGATCATGTCCATTGTACCCCATAGTGGACGGAATCTGCATTGCGACTCTGGGAGGAGCTCTTCAGCCACAGGGAGAAGACGATTGAGGAAGATTTTTGCAATGACTTTCCCAGTGGCTAACAGCAGGGAAATTCCTCTGTAGTTACCGCAGTCGGACTTCTCCTCTTTTTTGAAGATGGTCACGATTACGGCATTTCCGAGATTCTCTGGTATTCTTTCCTCCTTCCAGATAAGAGAGATGAGGTCATGCATTCGTGCCAATAGTGCTTCTCTGTCATACTTTAGTGCATCGGCGGGGATTCCATCTGCTCCTGATGCCTTGTTGTTCTTGAGCTGATGGATGGCCTTTTCTACCTTGCTGGGATGACGGCGGGTAGCATACTGCGGGATGGAGTCGAGGACACTCGCGTCGAAGGCAGAGTCTCGGTTAAGGAGATCTTTGAAGTACTCCTTCCAGCGGGCCCCGACTGCCTCGTTGTTCTTAATGAGTGCCTCTCCGTTCTTGGCCAGCAGTGGGATGGGGTCTTGGGTGCTTGCGCGTTAGGTTGTCTCGATTGCGCTGAAGAATCCTTGCACATCATGGCTGTCAGCTAGCTGCTGGATCTCCTGTGCTTTCTCCACCCACCAAAAATAGTGCTCATAGGAAATAATGCATTTAATTAATAACTGTTTAAATTTAGTTTTCACTCATTTCAATTTATGTCATCTGGTCCTATTTTCCTGGAAAACTTTGAACTAATATTCTGACTTTTCCTTATCTTTACATTTAATATTTTATATATTTTGATAAGGTACCTCTTTAACCACCTTCATTCTAGACTTTGGATCTTTTGCTGCTATAATCGTTCCTCATAACTCACCTGCTTTACATGTAGGATTAGTCTTGTTGGTCTTTTTAGCAAACCCTTTGATATATGTGTCTGTTTTTTGTAGTGTGGTCAGCATTGGACCCAGTATTCTAAATCTGGACTGATTAATGTATTATAAAGCCTGAGCATAACTGTTGGAGAATGTACTCAACTTTTCAGGTAGTTCTCCCAGCATTCGATTGCTCTCCTGTATTGCCTGGACATTGAAGTAACATGCCCCTATTAGTTTCATTCACTGTATATTTTTTGACCAGCAGGTATTAATTTACATTTACCAGTACTAGCTTCTAATTTACCATTGTCTGAACAATTGCATAACTGATCTAAATCCTTTTGTAAATCTTCTGCTTTATTGTTAGTGCCCGGGCACGGTGCTGACAACGACTCCCACCATATTGGGTGGGAGTTTAGCGGCGTGCTACGGCATTGCGCCCCGATCTCCAGGCGCAGGAGATTGGGACGTCATCGCTGTGTGCATTGCTCCATTAGTGCCCCAGCCCTGAAATTGACTTCTGCCCCCTGCGGCAGCGCCGGGCGAAAACACCGGCAGCTGCAGAAGGCGTGGATCGGGCGAGCGGCCGCTACCGAGGCGAAAATTAAAGGCAAGGTGGCCGAGATAAGTAAAAAAAAAAACATTCCTTTGTTTTCACTGCGTTCTTTCATTTACTTCATGGGGTTCTGCCCGCAATAGCTCAGCCCGGCATTCTCCTTGAGTGCCCGGCTCTCCTGCTCCCTTGGTGGTCCAGGTAGGTGCTTTTTTAATTGCAGAGCCTGCAGCGTGGCCCTTCCCTTTAAGGAAGGGAAGGGCCCTTTGAATGCAGAAACGCTGCACGGCCCAGTGTGCAGCGCTGCTGAAATGTGTGGCCCATTAGCCCTCCAAGAAGGAAGTGGAGCACTTGATTCAGCGCTCCACTTCCTTCTGGGAGCACAAAAGCAAATTGTTTGAGAGGGGTGAAACATTAGCACCTGGCGCTAAGTTTCTCGCCTCTCAAAAGTTACCACCCCCAAACGGGGTGATAATTAATTTCTCTCCATAGAATCATAGAATGGTTATAGCATGAAAGGAGGCCATTCGGTCTGTCAAGCCCGTGCCGGCTCTTCGCAAGAGCATTTCAGCTAGTCCCACTCCCCCACCCTTCCCCCGTAGCCTTGCAATTTGTTTTTCTTCAAGTACTTATCCAATTCCCTTTTGAAAACCTTCATTGAGTCTGCCTCCACCACCCTTTCAGGCAGTGCATTCCAAATCCTAACCACTCGCTGTGTAAAAAAGGTTTTTTCTTATGCCTTTGGATCTTCTGACAATCTCCTTAAATCTGTGTCCTCTGGTTCTCGACCCTTCTGCCAATGGGAACAGTTTCTCTCTATCTACTCCGTCCAGCCCCCTTATGATTTTGAACACCTCTATCAAATCTCCTCTCAACCTTCTCTACTCTAAGGAGAATAAATCCAGCTTCTCCAGTCTATCCACGTAACTGAAATCCCTCATCCCTGGAATCATTCTCGTAAATCTTTTCTGCACTCTCTCTAAGGCCTTCACATCCCAGAAGGTTTACGGAACAGCATCCACTGCTCCTAGTTATTTCTTATTAAGTTACTGCTATACAGATAGTCCTCCAGCCTTGCCCATATAATAGTTTCCATATTTTACCTGTTATTAGATGAATGGTAGAGAGTTATGAATATAATTATCTAGAATTTTCACCCCTTGAACTAGAGGGATATGGTCTTTATAGACAGGTGATATTCCTATTTACAATTTACAATGACAAAAATAGAACTGAAGTATTGGGGGTATTTTTCACTTTGAACACAGATTGAAAACTGATGGTTGCGGATCGGTTGCCTGTTGTACACCGCACCAGATTTTCCTGTCCATTGATGTAAAAAGCGGGATGCATAAATGGGCCACTCTCACCAGTTTTATGCCATACTCAAACTGAAAATTACCCTCATTGTGTTATGAGCTTTGTATTCTCAAACAATTATTTACAGTGTAATTGCATACAGGTGCCATGAAATGCAGTCAATTCCATAAATAGGCACAATACATTTTCTGACAGTTTTATAGTGTAAGCAGATTTTTATCTATCCCAATCTGTTCCTCGGGTGCTCCATACTAGTATAAATAATTATTATTTGGTGCAAAGGTAGTTAAATGGACCTTCCTGTATGTCACAATTTGCTTCCCAGAATTCTCCCTGGCTTTTATTTCACCTCATTGAATAAACTATTGGTCTCGAAGTGATGTCACAAGAGTGACTATTAGTTTCTCATATCACAATAGACGAATATTGACTACAACTGCGGGCTATAACAGTAAACCATTGGCCCAAGGGTTACATATGTAACTGAGAAAGTCACTTGTGTAACCCAAAGGGCAGCAGTTTACATTATGGCCCATGAACTGAAATCAATATTTATTTTATTATACTCATGGATTTAACATTCTTGAAAAAGGGAAAATGCTTGTCGACGATAGTGGAGGCTGCATTGTGTGCTGTCTGACATTAGATGGCAATTGCCTTGTCCATATTATCAAGACAGCATTTACTGAATATTAATGATTCTTGAGGCTAACTAGTAAAAGTTATTTTCTGACAGGTGACAACTCATAAGTCTATTACATTAACCTGCTTAAAATAAATGGGTAACTCCTCCGCTAAAATAGCAGAGGGAGAAAGTTCAGATGAATGCATTAAGCATTTGAATGTTACTATCCGAAATGTAATCTCAGGGCCTAGATGGTGATAATAAAGATTATTATCAGATGAGACACTTGATGAGCTGAGTGTGCTAACAGGCTTTAGCCAAAGGAATATAACTGTTGATTGCAGTGCTAAAATGTATGTGTTATAGATGAGATTGGGAATTAAGGCTTGAAACCTAAATGGTTCTTGGATAATATTTTAATATAACTGCGTTGCTACAAAGCAGCTGCTTTGTCACCAATATAAATTACTTTCAAATACTCCACTTTTTATTCATTGAAGTAACATTTTTAAAGGCTGAGTCTGCTTCATGGGTGAACATGCCCCTCAGCACCAAGTCACTTCCAAAGGCTATACTAACAGTGACCTGCTGATGTATTACTTATCAGTTTAAATGTGCACAGACCTGCTGAAGACAAGCCACTTAGGAATGAACTGGA